>NW_024425897.1:4802608-4814063 GCF_017311325.1 Ursus maritimus
AAAAAGCCTTCTGAAAAGGGCTACTGTCAATAGGTAATATTTGGTTGCCCAATTAATTGGCCCAAATACCTTAATTAATAAGTGACAGCTTCCATCAAGTTTACTGAATGTTGGCAGAAAAAATCTCTCACTAAACTCATTTGTTATGTCTACCTTTTAAAACATCATTACAAAAATTGTTAATACTTGAACATGTTAGAAGCTTTGGACAGCCCAGGAAAGGCAAGCCCTCCCCCTACCTTGGTCCAGAGGTTCCGGGGTTCTGCCTAGAAGCAAGTGCTGTTACGGGGCGCTGCGTGGGAGGGTTCCCAGGCACCCAAGCAGGGTAATCCGTGCAGGATCCCAGCTCAGTGTTGGCTGTTAGTGTTGTAAGACAGCAGGAGGTCTGGGCTGGCAGCTCCATAGTGGCCTACGTGGCCCAGGGCGTCATCCTCTTCCCTGCCATTCTCAGAAGTGTCTTCTTGTCCACACGTTTGTCAATACTTGGCCACAGATGGCTGCCATTGCTCCAGGTCGCATGTGACAGCATCCAGAGCCCGAAGGGAAGGATGGTCCTGTCCTCAGAGGGTCTCTCTTTTGGGCTCAGCTTCAGGGGATGCTAGGATAGCCAAAGTCTGGCACATTCGACCTTCAGCCCTGGTGGGAAGTGGGTGAGGGATGGCTACTGGCAGGTACCTGCCACGGTGAGCTCTGCTCCCGGCGTTCAAACCCGTTGTGCACATTAAACCAGACACCATCTTTCACCTATTAGAGTGGGAAAACTAAAAGTTGACTAACACACTGTCTCGGCAAGGATGTAGAGAAACTCTTCATAAATTTCTGGCAGGAGTAAAAGCTTGTACAACCACCATGGAGAGCGACTTGGTAATCTCTATCCAAATTAACACTGCTCATACCCTTCGACCCAGCAATTCCACACTCCTAGTATTTTATCCTACAGATATCTTTGAACATACGTGAAATGACATCTGTATGTGGACAGTCCTAGTAGTGCTGTTCACAATAGAACAATACTAGAATAGTCAACATATCCATCAAATAAAGATTGTCAAATAAATAATGGTACAGCCACATGAAGATGCTAGGTGGCCATTCATGAGAATGAGGAGGCTTTATATGTGTGGATACAGAATGATTTCCGAGGTATATTTTTAAGTTAAAAAAAAAAAAGCAAATATAGTATACTGACTTGCGTTTTAAAAATTATATCTATAATTATATAAAACTACAATTATATGGGTTCCCCGGGTGGCTCAGTTGGTTAAGCATCCAACTCCTGATTTTGGCTCAGGTCATGATCTCAGGGTTGTGAGATTGAGCCCCACCTCAGGCTCCATGCTGGTGTGGAGCCTGCTTAAGATTCTCTCTCCCCCTTCTTCTGCCCCCCTCCCCAATAGCCCCTACAATTATATATAAACTTTATATCATTTATTATGTGTCAGGCACTGTTTTAAGCATTTTACAAATATTTACTCATTTTCACAAAAAATCCAGGAAATAGACACTAGTATTCGTATTGTACTGGTGAGGAAAATGAAGGACAGGTCACATACGCCCAAGGTCACAGAACCAGTGAAGTGAGTAGGCGGGATCTGAGCAGTGTCAACCTGGCACATGCGAGGGCTTGCTCTCTCAATCTCTCTCTCACACCCCCCGGGAACGACAAGAAACTGACATACTCATTTGCTTCAGAGAGTCATCCGTGGCTAGTGGACAGGTGTGTGCAGACTAATATACTATAAACCTTTTGTATTTTATACTGCGTGCATGAATTACCTATTCAAAACGATATACGTCATGGCAAATGTGGTTGTTGTTGACGTTCTTCATGACTTCCTGTAATACGCAGAATTACACCCCGCACCTTCTAGGCCCCCATGTTGGGTTTGCCCGTGTGACATGCTCTGGCCCCTGGAAAGGCAGTGACTGGCAGCGACAAGGGCTGGTTCCAAGCCGAGGCCTTGGGCGTCATGGCATGTGTCCGCAGGGTCACCTGTATCCCTGGTCTCACCCCAGGGAGAGCATGACACCTACTGGCCAAGAAGAGTGAGAAGCACGGAAGCTAGGAGCACCGGGCGCAGCCCGGAGCCCGGCCACCACGCGCAGGTGCAATATACCACACCCTGTGCGTCTCCCCGCCCCGTGAGTGAGAAGGGCAAATGCATCCGCCTAGACCACTGAGGTGGAGATCATCTAAAAGTTGATTAGCACCCTTATTTAAGAAATTTTAAAAGTTATTTGTGTTCCCCTTCTATTAACTGCCCATGTCTTTTGCCTATTTTTCTATAGAATAGTTTTCTTAATATCTAAAGCCCCTTTACACAAGTGTTGTAAATTTCTCCCCCACTTGTCAGTTGTCTTTTGACTGTCGTTATGCTTTCTCCGCCCAGAAATTTTTAATTTGCATGTGTTTGTATGTGGTTGAATTTATCATATCAGTCTTCCTTATAGGACTTCCAGTTTTTGTCTCATAATGAGGAATTAAACGGAAATTCTTGTCCCATGTTTTCTTCTGGGACCTTTATAATTTCATTTTTCACATACAATTCATCTGGAAGACATTTTGGGATAACTCATCCCACTAAAATGCCTCCATACACTAAATTTCTATATGTATTTGGGTCTTTCTGGAGTCCACTCTGCCCTTAATTTTTCATAAACCAGTCTCACCCAGGCCATCTTAATTACCGTTGCTATGGCTTGAAGTGGCCAGTGAATCCCACCGCCAGCTTCTTCCCACAGGTTTCCACTGACAGATGGAAGATCAAATATAAGCTTCCTTGCTGCTCTGTTGCTTCCTAGTCCTTCCTGTCCTGAAGGTAGCAGCAGCCCTGACCAGCAGCGGCCCAGGCCCTCAGCCCTCAGATGGAGAGAAGGCCCAGAGCTGACCCCTCCTCCCCCAGGGGGCTGGGGGTGAGGCAACATTAGAGTCACTTTTCCACTTAAAAATAATTTGTAGGTATTGTTACTGGAAAGGCATTAAATATGAGATCAGTTTAGGGAGAACCGACAGACTTAATTATTGGATCTTTTTCTTCAAAAGCAGATTCCACTATAATGCAAAATATCTATTCCAATTAGCTTCGCATTCACACGCTGAGATTGAGGAAAGCAGCATTTGCGGATGACTACTTAAAATCAACTTTGTGGGCGGCTGGGTGGCTCAGGGTTAAGTGTCTGCCTTCAGCTCGGGTCATGATCCCAGGGTCCTGGGATCGTGTCCCATGTTGGGCTCCCTCCTCGGCGGGGAGTCTGCTTCTCCCTCTCCCTCTCCCTGCAGCTCCCCCTGCTTGTGCCCTCTCTGTCTGACAAATAAATAAATAAAATCTTAAAAAAAAAAAATCGACTTCGTAACTAAAGCAGTAATAATTGTTATATAACCCTCACCAAACTTTAGCTCAAAGGCCATGTAAGATCCTAATAAGGATGTATGTTAAGTGTAGGGTTTTACCCTTTAAACAAAGGAGATGCTAGGCTGATGGAGGTGCCCTAAGGAGGGTGGGACTGTGGGTCCAGCTTTCAGCGCAGTGATGCCCCGACGAGGGTTGAGACCATTCCCTGTGTGTGTGGAGAACTCTCAACCGCAAGGGGGCGCAAAGCATTGGTCTGGGGGGACGCCCGCAGGCAGGCGTGTGACTCAAGCTACAGGGTCCTGCGCAGTGGTGAAGGGGGCGCGCGTCCTTTGTCCTATTTAAGCTTCCTTCCGCACCCTCCGGGGAGACTTTCAAGTCGCCTTCATATACATTTTACACATTTCTTTATACGTTTATTCCTAGGTGCTTTAACTTGTCTTCCGTTATGTTCTGTCCGTTATTTTCTTATATACAGAGAGACAACGGATTTCGGTATATCGATTTTGTACCGGTCACATGACTGATCGCTTATTGTTCCTAATTTTTGAAGGAAATTCTCTTGGAAACGCACATCAGCGATTAAATCACCTGTCTGATCCTTCTCATCTCTTCCCCTTGTCCATCTGCACAGGGGCCATCAGGTAGGCCTCCAGGGCCACACCATGTGACAGCTGTGGTGTAGACAGGCTACCCTGCTCCTGACTCCAGTGCTTCTTCGTTAGCACCATTTGCTCGTGGCTTGAGATAGAAATACATCATTATATTAGGGCACCTGCCTGGCTCAGTCAGTAGAGCATGCGACTCTTGATCTCAGGGTTGTGAGTTCAAGTCCCATGTTGGGAGTGGAGCCTACGTTAAAAAAAAATCATTAAATACATATTAAACAAGGGTCCATTCATTCCTATGTTATTATTCATATATTCTTGGTATTTCCACTTAAATATACGCACAGAGGCTTCAGAAGTAAACCAGCCAGCCCTAGTCCCTGCCCTCACAGAGCTTCTGGTTGAATATGTGGACCAGACGCTCCACAGAGAATCATTCCACACAATTACCCGTTAGTCAATGGGCCATCTTCCCGGAGGACCTGGAAGCAGGTAAGAAGGGTCCTCCTGTGGGGAAAGTGTCTCCATGAAAGGGAGAAAGTGTTGGGAGGCTCACTTCCAGGGTGGGGGTGGGGTCTGCTTGCGGAAGAGCAAGTGAGGGGGAACCAGGCTAGAACAGGCTAGAACAGAGGGACTAGGGCATGCGTGGCCCCAGCAGCAGAACAAACTGGACATTCTGGATGTTTTAATAAGGACAAGCTGCTCTGCCGATAGAGGTGCCCTCTGCAAAGCTGTGCCACAGCCAAGTGGCACTGGTGTCCGCCCCCACGCCCCCAGCGGTCCTACACCCACCCCCACGGATCTGGAGGATGCCTGTTGTGAGTCCATTCAGATGATGAGGGGTTTCTGGCCCTGCCTTGAAGCTTCTCAGGGCCCAAACTTCACGTACAGCAAAGCATAAAGACTGCATTTCCTCATGCTGATCCCGACACAAGGGCAGTTTTGTGGGTCAACCACAATATAAGGAGAATCTGGCTGAACCAAGCTGCACCAGGCTTCCTGTCCCACCTGAAGTCGTAGGAAGAAGAAAGCTGCCTTCGGCAGTGTATGCCAAGCCTGCTTATCAAACTAAATCACCTTCAAGTGCTTACACGGATCTTTCAGGGTAGGCCCTGGCTGTAGCAATAAAAGTTGTAAAAATTCCAAGGAGGGCTAAATGTCCAGTTGTGCTTTTACCTGCCTAGCTCCTCCTTCACTTCAAGGTCACGTGAGCTCCTCAAGGCCAGGGGTGCCCAGCTGTCAACTGTCAAACAGGCGTTCCATTACGCGTGCGCCACCCACCCTGCACGCCCTCCTGCCTAAACAAGCCCATCCCTCTGGCAGCCTGAGCTAAGTAACACGGACTCTCATTCTGTCTCCCTTAGTGCTCAGTAAGCCTAAACGCTTGTAATCATCTGCTGTGCATTTGAAAACTTACAGGATTCTTGGTTCCAGTATGCCTAGATCTTTGCTAGGGCATAAAGGGGAGTGTCCATTTGAGATCGAAAGAGAGCCTTCTAATCCCAAAAGAATCAATAGTTGTTGGACTGTCCCCACATGTTACATATAAACAGCAGAGGATCTGAAGGAGCTTGTCCCATTGGCAACAGTTTTTTCATTAAGCACCACTGTGTTAGGTATCTTCTGCCCCATAACAAATGGCCACAAACTTAGTGGCTTAATAAACAAGCATGTATGATCTCAGTTTCTGTGGGTTGGGAATGGGGGCCGGCTTAGGAACTCGGTGTTGGAGTCTCTCACAGGCTACAATCAGGGTGTTGGATGAGACTAGGGTCTTGTCTGAAAGCTCAACTGGGGAAGGACCCACTTTCAAGCTCGTTTCCGTGGTGGTTGGCAGGATTCACCTACTGCCTTTTGACCTGCTGGACTGCACTTCTAGGCTCCCCCCAAGATTTCTTACCTAGTTTCTCATCAGTCTCCTGTAGATCATTCCTCACCATAATAGGTAAACATTAGGGGCACCTGGCTGGCTCAGTCGGTAGCATCTGCCTTTAGCTCAGGTCATGATCCCAGGGTCCTGGGATTGAGCCCCACATTGGGCTCCCTTCTCAGCAGGGAGCTCCTTGCCCCTGCTTGTGCCCTCTCTGTCTCACAAATAAATAAAAAATCTTTAAAAAACAATAGGTAAACCTTGAGTGCTTCCTCTGTGGCAGGTAGTGTCTCAAGTGCCCTGTATGCACTGTCACCCTTAATTCTCATCAACTCTATAGAGACAGACCCTTTCTTGGCAGGGAGGCCTGGGGGAGAGAGGGTCAGAGGCCTTTCTCCTGCTGTAGCCTCCAGGCACCTGTGACCATGTCTGGGAACAGATCGGTGGATTGGTAACAGGTTGTGGCAAAAGGATACCTGTGGGTTTCTTATATTCCACGTGAGTAAAACCATATAATTGTCTTTCTCAAACTTATTTCTCTCAGCATAATACCCTCCAGCTCCATAATGCCCTCCAGGAGTCAATGTAAATGGTAAGTATTCATCCTTTCTGATGGCTAATATTCCATTGTGTGTGTGTGTGTGTGTGTTTATACAAGTGTGTGTGTATATATATATACTCGATGGACATCTGAGCTCTTTCCAAAGTTTGGCTATTGTGGACATTGCTGCTATAAACATTGGGGTGCGGGTGCCCCTTCAGATCCCTACATTTGTATCTTTGGGGTAAATACCCAGGAGTGCAATTGCTGGGTCAGAGGGTAGCTCTATTTTTAACTTCTTGAGGAACCTCCATACTGTTTTCCAGAGTGGCTGCACCAGCTTGCATTCCCACCAACAATGTAAGAGGGTTCCCCTTTCTCTGAATCCTCGCCAACATTTGTTGTTTCCTGTCTTGATAATTTTAGCCATTCTGACTGGTGTAAGGTGGTATCTCATTGTGGTATTGATTTGTATTTCCAAGTGATGTGGAGCATTTTTTCATCTATCTATTGGCCATTTGTATTTCTTCTTTGGAGAGAGGTCTGTTCATGTCTCCTGCCCATTTCTTGACCGGATTTTTTGTTTTTTTGGGTGTTGCGTTTGGTAAGTTCTTTATAGATTTTGGAACCTAGCCCTTTATCTGATATGTCATTTGCAAATATCTTCTCCCATTCTGTAGGCTGCCTTTTAGTTTTGTCGACTGTTTCCTTTGCTGTGCAGAAGCTTTTTATTTTGATGAAGTCCCAGTAGTTCATTTTTGCATTTGCCTTTGGAGACATATCTAGCAAGAAGTTGTTGTGGCTGAGGGCACAGAGATTGCTGCCTGTGTTCTCCTCTAGGATTTGGATGGATTCCTGTCTCACATTTAGGTCTTTCATCCATTTTGAGTTTGTCTACAGTGTAAGAAAGTGGTCCAGTTTCATTCTTCTACATGTGGCTGTCCAGTTTTCCCAGCACCATTTGTTAAAGAGACTTTTTTTCCATTGGATATTCTTTCCTGTTTTGTCAAAGATCAGTTGACTACAGAGTTGAGAGTCCTTTTCTGGGTTCTCTATTCTGTTCCATGGATCTATGTGTCTGTTTTTGTGCAAGTACTGTACTGTCTTGATGATTACAGCTTTGTAATAAAGCTTGAAGTCCAGCATTGTGATGCCACCAGCTTTGGTTTTCTTTTTCTTTTAAAAGATTTTATTTATTTATTTGAGTGAGTGAGAGAGAGAGAGAGAGAGCACGCAAGCAGGGGCAGAAGGAGAGGGAGAAGCAGACTCCCCTGCTGAGCAGGAAGCCTGATGCGGGACTCAATCCCAGGATCCTGGAATCATGACCTGAGCCGAAGGCAGATACTTAACCAACTGAGCCACCCATGCACCCCTGGTTTTCTTTTTCAACATTCCTCTGCCTATTTGGGGTCTTTTCTGGTTCCATACACATCTTAGGATTATTTGTTCCAGGTCTGTGAAGAATGTTGATGGTAGTTTGGGATGGCATTGAATGTGTAGATTGCTCTGGGTAGCATAGACATTTTAACGGTATTTATTCTTCCAATCCATGAATATGGAATGCTTTCCATTTCTTTGTATCTTTCCTCAATTCCTTTCATAAGCATTCTATAGTTTTTAGAGTATAGATCCTTTACCTCTTTGGTTAGGTTTATTCCTAGGTATCTTATGGCTTTTGGTGCAATTGTAAATGGGATCGACTCCTTAATTTCTCTTTCTTATATCTCATTGTTAGTGTATAGAAATGCAACTGAAAATCATCCCTGAGTTTAAGTGAAGACTAAAAACAGATGCCCTCTTACCCAGTCTCATTTCTGGACTAATTAAATCAGTAATGATGCACATTAATCATCCCTGAATTCTACGGAACTCTAGGTCTTGCCTGCTAAATATCTTGCCTGGCCGAGAAGCAGGGCTGTGTGTCAGATGTGCTAATCTGTGATTTCAGGGTTGCTTTACAACCAAAGGGAATCAAACTCTTAAAAAGCAGACATACACCAATCTTACAATTTCTCTAATTACCCCAAGAAGTTTTCTATTATCTGCAACTAGGCACCCAAGTCAGGAAAACCAAGGTTTGGACCCCAGCCCTGGCCCATAGTCTGAGCCTGAGTTTGCTCATCACACCAGACCATCTGGGTCATCCTGCCCTCCTGAGCTCAGCACCACCCACAGCCTACTACCAATCCACCGATCTGTTCCCAGACATGGTCACAGGTGCCTGGAGGCTACAGCAGGAGAAAGGCCTCTGACCCTCTCTCCCCCAGGCCTCCCTGCCAAGAAAGGGTCTGTCTCTATAGAGTTGATGAGAATTAAGGGAGACAGTGCATACAGGGCACTTGAGACACTACCTGCCACAGAGGAAGCACTCGATCGATGTTTACCTATTATGCTGAGAACGGTCTACAGGAGACTGGTGAGAAACTAGGTAAGAAATCTTGGGGGAACCCTGGGATGATGTTCACTGGGGCTGGTGAGAAGCATGTTTGGGGTTTTGGGTCAGGACAGTGTGCAAAGAACCTTCCAGAACAATGAATGTGGTCAACCATATCATACATACATGAGGCTGACCAGGTCTGGGGATGTACTGGTCAGGAGGGGAGCCCAGGCCTGTGGTCACACAGAGCTTACATTCTTGAGGGAGACGAGTAAACTAGTCAACGAGTATATAAAAAGGGTCAGGTAGAGAGAGGGTTGTAATGTGAAGTAAGCAGTGTGATGTGAGATAGTTAGCAGGGGTTCCGCTGGACACAGTGGTCAGGAAAGGCCCCCCCTGGGGAGGGGAGAAACCAGCCATGCCAAGAGTTGGGGAAGAGCTTTAGAGGCCAAGGTCTAGCTGCGAGAAGGCCCTAGTGACTGAGCCAGAAAACAAAAGCCGCAGAACTGGTGCAAGTGGTTGGAGAGTGGATGAGGCCGCAGAGGGAGGCAGAGGCTAGATGACCAATAGCCTCCTAGTCCAACAGGGGAGTGAGTGTGGACTCAGACCAGGCGTAATGTAATTATGTATTTAAGCAGGGGAGCCCTGGCTCTGGTCTACATTTTTATAAATGTAACTCTGCCTGCTGATGGAGAAGGGCTTCCTGAGGCAGGAGCCCCAGGAGCAGTGTGGTGAGGAGACGATGGCGGTGGTCTGTGAGGATGGTGGCCTGGGCTATCATGGCCACCTGTGGCCACAGACTGAAGGACTTCTGTGAGACAGGGGCAGTAGCGTTGATGGGGATGAGGGTAAAATACCCAAACCTAGGGTTTTGGCTAAGAAATTGGATGGACAGTGAAGACATCTATGGCGATGAGGAAAGCTAGAGAAACATCTTTGAGGTAGGGAGGGAATCCAAAGTAGGAGATACCTACTCCATAACCAGGTAGAAATGTCCAGCTGAGTCGGAAGCTCAGAGGAGAGGTTAAGACTCAAGGTATCAATCTGGGAAGGGATGGGAAAAGAAGGGGAACCAGCTTCTAGACGGAAAGCTAATTAGGAAAAGTGTAGGTGCTAACTCCGCCCCTCAGATGCCCCTCCACACTGCAGACCACAGTGAAGAGAGCCAGTGGTCACAGCTGCTGGACAGCGGTGACTGGCTGCAGCGAATCACCGGTTCACATTCAACTGCTCTTGAAACTCCAAGACTGTGGAAACTCCGTGCTTCCAAAACACAGAGGCGAAGGAAGAAATGCATATCCATAAAAGCATATGGTCTATGGAAGGAGAGTCACTTAGAGTTTTTGTTTTTCTTAACCACACCCCCCCCTGTCTTTTTAAAATCTCCTCAGTATCACCTAAAAGGCAAAGTGATAGGTCCACAGAAATGTAACAACCCTGAGGAATTTAAAGACCAAACATTTTTTGAAAAGCAATACTGGGGCATCTGGGTGGCTCATTTGGTTAAGTGTCTGCCTTTGGCTCAGGTCATGATCCCGGGGAACTGGGATCGAGCTCCCTTTTGGGCTCCCTACTCAGTGGGGAGTCTGCTTCTCTCTTCCTCTGTCTCTCCCCCCAACTTGTGCTCTCTCTCTTGCTCTGCTTTCTCTCTCAAATAAAATGCTTTTAAAAAAATAAAAAAGCAGGGGCGCCTGGGTGGCTCAGTTGTTAAGTGTCTGCCTTTGGCTCAGGGCGTGATCCCGGCGTTCTGGGATCGAGCCCCACATCAGGCTCCTCTGCTTCTTCCTCTCCCACTCCCCCTGCTTGTGTTCCCTCTCTCGCTGGCTGTCTCTCTCTCTGTCAAATAAATAAATAAAATCTTTAAAAAATAAAAAAATAAAAAAGCAATAGCACTCATTCAAAATCTTTGAGGCTGAATATTATCAATTAAATACACATTCAAGCATGAAGTCACCCACATTTGATGCACGAAATCTAAACCGGAGTAGGACAGTATCAGTAACAGCAACAACTGTTTAGCTTGTGTTAAAATATAAATGTTTTTATATTTTATAAAATATAAAAAGTTTTTATAAATTTGATTTCTAAGACAATTTCTTTTTTTTTTTTTTTTAAAGATTTTATTTATTTGACAGAGATAGAGACAGCCAGCGAGAGAGGGAACACAAGCAGGGGGAGTGGGAGAGGAAGAAGCAGGCTCATAGCGGAAGAGCCTGATGTGGGGCTCGAACCCAGATCGCCGGGATCACGCCCTGAGCTGAAGGCTGACGCTTAACCGCTGTGCCACCCAGGCGCCCCTCTATGACAATTTCTAAGCAAGAGAAAATAAGGTAGAAGAAGAAATTTCTTTCTTTTTTTCTTTAAAGATTTATTTTTTAGAGAGAAAGTCTGTGTGCAAGCGAGGGGAGGGGCAGAGGGAGAGAGAGAATCTCAGGCAGAGTGCCGTACCTGACATGGGCTCGATTTCATGACCCTGAGATCATGACCTGAGCTGAAACCAGCAGTTGGACGCCTAATGCACTGAGCCACCCAGGCGCGCCCCCCTCAAAGATTTATCTATTTGAAAGAGAGGGAGAAGAAATTTGTTTTTCTAGCTCCAGCTCACCATCACTGGTTCCACACTGTTGCAGACTTAAGCCATCATAGGAAGCTTCTCACATGTTCCACAGTCTTTCTGCTCCATCGATAATATCTCACTGTGATCACCCC
>NW_024425897.1:4814081-4982073 GCF_017311325.1 Ursus maritimus
TCACAATCTGGGATTTTGCTCCTCCACACAAGGCTGTTAGCTGAGGCTCAGGAAACTTTATCGGGGGACTTAATAGTAATGGTTGAGAAGCAACCGATAATCATGTTCTTCCTGGGAAAACCAGGAAACCATGTCACACCTTTTCCACCTCATAGCTCAAGACGCCACAACGGGGCACTTCTGCACCCTCGGCGACTCACTGCCCCTCCGCCAGCCCCTGGTTGTGCAGCATTTCTCCTACGCAGGGTTCGGGAGCAGCTGTCCCACTTAGCTTTAATTGCAATAAATGCTATTTTAAAATACACCAACCTCTCCAATGCATTTGCAGGGAATATGAATTCCTCTACTTTGGAGAAAAACAATTTCTTTAAAAGTACACTTCCTTTCTAGTCTGGGCAATTAGCTAAGAGACAGAAGGACCAGAGAAGGAATTTCTTAGGGGAAAGGAAACTGTGTAATGGAGGGAAAGTCACAAAACAGACCCAGCAGCTTGAGAAAATAATTAGAATAAAGCAATATTCTGATTTCTGTAAGACATTATAATAAAAAAGACAGGTTCAGTGGAAATCACGTTTATTTCTGGATACACCACATTAAAATATATGCCCTATTTATTCAGAGCATCATAACCTATGCAAAAATAAAACTCTCTTCCCCTATAAAAAAGGTACGTACAATACCGCAGACTACATACATGATCTTTTAGTCCGGTCTTCAGTATTTAGCATCTCAAGACAGACAAACATCTGGTTATATTTATCAAATCAATCTTACAAAATATATACAAAACAACATCGTAGTGTAAAAAAATGAAGTTACCAAAATATAACTTATGTACTTTACTTTACACAAAATGTATCTAGTTAATTTTTTCAAGAGCTTCACCCATTAGCCGAATAGCGACACTCTTGCCTTCATCTGTTTGAATAACAAGCAAAGCTTCAAACGTGCCCGCCGACTTTGGTCTGAACTGCACAGGCATGTTGATGTAATGCTGGGCTCTGGAAAGAGAAAGGAAAGGTCACCGGCCTGATGCTACCGCAGCAAGCACATCACCCACCGCAATACTTAGCACGATGCACGGCAGAGAGCGCTGTCGATTTTCATGGAAGAACTCAGTTTTGTTACATTCAGCTTCAATTTGGTTCTCATTTCTTTGACGTTATTATTTAATAAGAAACTGGCACAAAGGAGAGGAAAACCTAAAATCGGATTCAAATAGTATTGCATATATATTCCTGGCCATCCAACAACAGGAGAAGGGAAATGAGAGGTCTGTTCTACCGTGTATGGAACTCGGTTCCGTCTGCAGAGGCAGGGTGCGGCCTGCCTCAGAAAGGGGGACAGAACACCTGACATTCCGCCCATCTTCCCCCAGCAGCACGCTCAACTGGGAAGGATATTAAACCAACCCGTCCCATGCCCGTCAGTTAACAGGGCAGGGCTGGACAGGTCTTGCTCCAGCATTCTTAAGAACGTTTATAAAAAATTCTCTTCAAAATTTATTTTCAAATTATGTTTGACCCTTGAACAACACAGGTTTGAACTGAGCAGGTCCACTTGTAGATTTTTTTTTTCTCCAAAAAGTGTAGTACTATAAATGTATTTTCTCTTATAATTTTCTTGATCACATTTTCCTTTTTCTGCCTTACTTTATTGTAGGAATATAGTACATAATACACATATAAAAATGTTAATTGACTGTTTGCTATTGGGAAGGCTTCTGGTCAACAGTAGACCATTACAAGTTAAGTTTTGGGGGAGTCAAAAGTTATACACAGATTTCCTACTGCATGGAGGTCGACACACCAAACCCTTGCATTGCTCAAGGGTCAACTGTATACAGAGGCAGGTAATGAGCGTCCTGTGTTTAAAACTATTACGTTGGGGTGCCAGGTGGCTCAGCTGGTTAAGGCTCTGACTCTTGGTTTCGGCTCAGGTTATGATCTCAGGGTTATGAGATCGAGCCCTGTGTCAGGCTCCACACTCAGTGGGGAGTCTGCTTGAGATTCTGACCCTCTTTATCTCCCTTTGCCCCTTTCCCCACTCACACATGCTCTCTCTCTCTGAAAAATAAGTCTTTTTAAAAAGTAGTATTGTGTTGGGAGGTTTTTGTTCATAAAACTAGGTCCCAAGAGTTTCACAGATATACCTTTATTCCCATGGTGAATGAGACCACATATACTTTATCACAGCCTATGTGATGTCACTGACTTTTAGTCTTAATTGCCTTAAGTGAAAATTTATAGCTTTTAGACTTTCCTCAGAGGGAAGGTACCTCATCCTCGAGTCTCACCTCTGAACTACATGCTTTAAAGTTCAGCAGTCAGAACTGATATATGCTTTTGTTATTTCTTGAGAAAACTGCAGTGGGCTAGAAATTTAGAAAACAGTTTTAGTATTCCAAAGCCCTTTCCCTGGACATAACTGATAAGGCAGAATTTAAAAAAAATACATATATGCACATGTGCACGCACACACACACACATGCACTTTTTAAAACTGGGTTATTTTCCCCAAACGCATTATACCCTAATTTCCTGTGTCAAAGCTAATGTGCCTTTTTAAAAAATGGTACATAGTCTTTAGCACTGACGAACTACTATTCTACGTTTCATGTTAGCACTTCAGTACCCAGACTAATGTGGTACAATTTGCCAACTTAAGAGGCTTTATTACTTATGAATTAGTAAAAGTAATACAGTATCCTGAAATAAATCTGACAGACCCACAGGACTGTTCTATATTCAACTGAGAACGTGTTTTAAAAATGTATTACATGGGGCGCCTGGGTGGCACAGCGGTTAAGCGTCTGCCTTCGGCTCAGGGCGTGATCCCGGCGTTATGGGATCGAGCCCCACATCAGGCTCCTCCACTATGAGCCTGCTTCTTCCTCTCCCACTCCCCCTGCTTGTGTTCCCTCTCTCGCTGGCTGTCTCTATCTCTGTCGAATAAATAAATAAAATCTTAAAAAAAAATAAATAAAAATGTATTACAATAAACATATATCATTTGCTTTAGATTTACAGATACTCTGAACAAACGAGAATGCAATTTAGAAAGAACTGTGGGGGCGCCTGGGTGGCACAGCGGTTAAGAGTCTGCCTTCGGCTCAGGGCGTGGTCCCGGAGTTATGGGATCGAGCCCCACATCAGGCTCCTCCGCTATGAGCCTGCTTCTTCGTCTCCCACTCCCCCTGCTTGTGTTCCCTCTCTCGCTGGCTGTCTCTATCTCTGTCGAATAAATAAATAAAATCTTTAAAAAAAAAAAAGAACTGTGAAATTTAACACACTCTAGAACACAAGAATGGATATATTTAACATAGTACCTTGTATATGGTACCTCTCTCTCTCTCTCTCTCTCTCTCACACACACACACACACACACACACACATGAAAGGGGAAAGGTAAGGGTGAAGTACGCTGAGCCCAGAGAAGAGGTCTAGTTCGAAATCCCTTAACTAGGGGCGCCTGGGTGGCTCAGTCGTTAAGCGTCTGCCTTTGGCTCAGGTCATGATCCCAGAGTCCTGGGATCGAGCTTTGCATTGGGCTCCCTGCTCGGCGGGAAGCCTGCTTCTCCCTCTCCCCTGCCTGTTCCTCCCCCTACTTGTGCTAAATAAAAAATCCTAAAAAAGAATAAAGAAAATCCCTCACTAGCTGAGGACTGACAGTGCAGCAAAGCCGCAGACGAGAGCGAAGCAGCGGCTGAGGAAGAGCACTCTCAGCCCCTCCTGAACTCCATGCCCCCCGTCTACAGAACCTACGAAGTATACAAACCAGACTTAATTGTAAAGGAATACTCTGTGTAGGAAAAAAGTTGCCCATTAGCACAGTCAAGGTACCATCATTATCAAAGAAATTGAAAGGAAGTGACAAACGCCTTGGTTCCTGTGCATCGTTAAGCGGTAACGACAGCTCAGTGACCGTGCTGTCGCCGGCTGTGACTTGGCTGAGAATGTCCTTCCCTCTGGAAGGACCCAGCAAGGCCTGGCAGCTCAGCAGCAGGAGCCGGCCAGGATGCTGGGTGCGTGCCGACGTGGACACAGGAGATGGGAAGTGCGTTCCTATCATGTCTCAGCAGAGTAGACTTGAATAAAACAATAGGTTAACAGAAGAATGCTGATTTCAGGGCTAAGTGGGAACACGGACGAATTCTTTTTTTTTAAAGATTTTATTTATTTGACAGAGAGAGACAGCCAGCGAGAGAGGGAACACAAGCAGGGGGAGTGGGAGAAAAGAAGCAGGCTCACAGCAGAAGAGCCTGATGTGGGGCTCGAACCTAGATCGCCGGGATCACGCCCTGAGCCGAAGGCAGACGCCTAACCGCTGTGCCACCCAGGCGCCCCCCGGACGAATTCTTTGTACAGAGATAGGACAGAAATGATCACCTGGAGCCCCTAAAACGAACTTTACCAAAAAACGGATGATCAGGGTTTCCTTTTCCCTATTACCTTCTTTATAATCTATTGCTTTAAGGGGGCTACATCCCCCACACACATCCATGCTCCCCACTTGTGAACGAGGCAAAACCCTGGTGGCGTCTGCGGGAAGCTCTCCTATTTACGTGGCAGTCAGTTTATATCCAAGAGGCCTCAGGCCACTTTCCCGTTTCAGTGTGAGAACTTACCCAGAGCAGCCCCATCAGGCCTCACGACCGCCCTGGGGAAGGTGCCTATTTGGAGTAAGCCACGGATTACCTCATGTACCCTACAGATGACTAAAGTCACATTGTCACCCTGGAAGGCTGGAGTTCATGGTGTCATAGAGCAGACGGTGATCTAATGAACGAAAACATCACTAATGAAAAGCTGGGAACTGCTTCTCAGATTCTCAAAACAGATTCTGTTCCACCTGCCAAAGCAAGCTAACCGTTGCTCTCAACCAGCATTTGTATTTCCTGGGCCCTTGTCCAAAGTCCAAGTGTCTAATATTTGGGAGAAATACAAAAGCACCCAACACTTACGGTAAGAACAGGCATCACTGGTTCAGTTTTGTGGTAAAAATTTTCAAGGCAGATACTGTAGCAAAGTTTGGTTCTCCACAAAGTTGAAAGAAGTCATTCTTATGTACAAAGAAACCAGCTTTTCTGCCTAACTGTATGTAAAATTTCAGCGTACGGAGGGGTCACGGGAGAAGTTCTCTATGACCTGGGGTTTACTTCACTTGGTCTTCTTACTCATGTATTTAGCAGGGCCCACCTACTATAATACACAGTCTAATATCACCGTCCTCAATCAGTAGGGCAAAGCTTCATTAACTCCTGCAGGCTGCTGCGAGTCAAGGACCCAGAGTGCAGAGCTAGAAAATGGGCAGTTAGTGGCTTTTTAAAACTTAGGCTTTCTCTTCCATGTGGCTGTTGAAGGGATTAAAGGAAAAGACGGACATAAAAATGTGGTGGTCCACCCAAATCCATGGGATTGGTCCTGATGGACGCCACCAGTAAGGCTGGCTAAAAGGAAGGCTTAGTCAGTGCTGCGGAAGAAGCTACCCTCTGCCGCGTGCCTCCTAGGGCTAGGCGCTAACATCTGCACGTCGCTCACGTCCTCCTCCTAACGAGCCCGTGCTGCCAGGAGCACTGTCGTCTCTCTTTCACAAGTCAGGAAACCGAGGCTTAGAGAGATGAAGCCTATGATAACTTTCTAGATACATTCACTATTTAATTTGCAGTTTGTGCCCTTCGGTCAGTCCCTGGGAGGCAAGTCCCTGGACCCTCAAGTACATGAATAGGAGGTTTTACAGTGGGGAGGACGGCGGGGGTGGTGGAAGAGATGAAGAGAGGAAAGAGAAAGAGCAGAGGGAACAGACCTCCCCCTACAGCATCTTTTCAGTACCTAGAGATACGGGTAGCCTTCAGAGTATGGCTCTGCTAGTCTTAGGGCCTCAGAGGCAGTCCTAGAATGTTTACAGGGTGGTCCAAGTTTTCATGGAACAAAACATGTTTTTGGAATCACCTAATACTAAAATAAAAGTTTATAATTAATTAAATGGCTTAAAGATTCGAAGATGGAGATAAAATTATTCTTCAGTGTTAAGTCTGACAGCACCCTACTGTTAAAATTCTAAATAACAGTGACAACCCAGTTTGAAATTTCAATCTAAATGTATATCATATGAAAAAAAATAAATGTAGATCATATGGAAAACAGAAAGCAGCAAGGATGACAAGAAAACGAGGCCCTGGTTTAAGAAGTATAGGGTATTTCAGGGCGCCTGGGTGGCTCAGTCAGTTAAGTGTCTGCCTTTGGTTCAGGTCATGAGCCTACGGTCCTGGGATCGAGTTCCGCATTGGATTCCCTGCTCAGTGGGGAGCCTGCTTCTCCCTCTCCCTCTGCCCCTCCCCCCCTGCTTGTGCGCTCTCTCACTCTCTCTCAAATAAATAAATAAAAAAGTACAGGGTATTTGAAGAATGACAACTGGAAAAATATCACAATAAAAGTTTTCCCAATTAATCTGGGAAGGTTTTTGTCCCAATTATTGAAAATTTAACTCCCTGATCCTTAGCATAGTGACATTATTCTAAATCACAAGATAATTAATGTTGTATGTATTTATGTGATGGGCAAAATACCGGGTAACGGGAATCACATGCTAAATCCAAAACATCTCACAAAGTGTGGGTTGCTAGTAATAAAAGCACACTTGTGGGCAGTCATGAAATGCTTTCCCGGCGGGTCCCTCAGCTCTGTGGTACTGGTGATGGAGATGAGGGGCTATGATGGAGGGGGGAGAGCTCACAAATCCCAACTCCCAGGAGAAATCCTGAAGTCCTGAAAATAGTCCTGCATTAGGATGACCACATTTTGATTTATGATAAACTCACCTCAAAGAATATTTTGAATGCTTGACGTAGAAAGGCTCTCTGGGACTTAAAAACTTGAGCTGGAATTTAATATGAAACATTTTATTAAGTTATGCAACTTAGATATTTGAGCATACTTAAAACATACCATGCATTTCTTCAATTAAAGGTATTTAGTAAATTTAAGTATAGCTTCAAAATTAGGTAAGACAATAAATGCTCATGGAAACACATTTAAAATAATTTTAATATGAATTTACTCTAGTTCTGACTAGAGTAAATGTTGCCCAGAAATATGTTGGTGTGATGGTATAGAAAAAAAAGAAAACAAGAGAAAAAATTTAAAAATGAAAATATGAAAACAAATGCCTAATATTTTCAATTTTCAGATAAAGGGTCACGAACTTCCCATGAGTTTCTTTTCAAATACAGTATAAGGCATTTAAAAAATTAACTCATTATTATAACAAGTATAATTTATTGGGGCGCCTGGGTGGCTCAGTTGTTAGGCATCTGCCTTCGGCTCAGGGCGTGATCCCGGTGTTCTGGGATCGAGCCCCACATCAGGCTCCTCCGCTAGGAGCCTGCTTCTTCCTCTCCCACTCCCCTGCTTGTGTTCCCTCTCTCGCTGGCTGTCTCTCTCTTTGTCAAATAAATAAATAAAATCTTAAAAAAAAAAAAAAGCTGCATCTTAAAAAAAAAAAAGTATAATTTATAAAACAAACTTCTAAATTATCAGGAAAATATTTATCAAATAGTTGAATACATCCACTTTCCCAAAACCCACAGTACTATTTCCAACTTACGGAGTGCATAATGAAAGAATTATTTCGCAAGTTGACTTTCAACGTCCTTGATTCCCCAACCCTAGTAGGCAGAAACCGATACACATCTTCTGGGGCGTAAACTCCGCGGTGTGTCAAGTCAAGCTGTCTGCTTTGGAAACAGGTTTAAAAGTCAACTATTTAAAATCCAGAGTAATTAAACAATTTATATATATTCAGCTAGGAAGTGTTTTGTGTTTTGATTTGTATTTTCTCTCACAACTCAGCTGGAAACTAGCTCTGTAATGGCAACTTCATTAATCTGTATGAAGACAGAATGCCCAGCACAATACTCTGATAAGGTGCAGGGTCAGCTGCTCCGTGGGCCAGGACACATATGACAGCACCACCTCTGCCCCTTTCTCCTTGGGGACTGGCTCTCCGCTCGCCTGACACCCCACGTGCATGCAGGGGCTCCCGTCATCTTAGTTCACTTCACCCAGACCACTTACTTCATTTTGCCAGACAGACGACCCTATCAGCGGGACACAAGCTCTGGCCTCTCGGCAGCATTTGATGGCGGTGACCCAGATGCCAGGCTCAGTCTGTGCAGGCTCAGCCCCACTCCCTCACCGCTAATGCTGCTGTCCCTGTGGCTTGGCCCTGGGCATCCCTAACTGCTCTCGCTGCAGTCTCCCTAGGCGATCCTGGTGATCCAGCAACCCCACTCCTGGGTGACTCCCAGATCTGTACCTCAGCTCACACTGAGCTTTTGGGCAACATGCCTATCGCCCCACAGTCATCTGTCTCCACAAATACAGACTAAACCTGGGAGCCTTCTTTTCAGACCTGACCCTCCACTTGTATTTCTGTCTGGGAGCCAACTTTGACCCCCTTTCTCTCTCAAGCCCCCTTACTCAACCCGCTCACTGAGTCCTTCAAATTTCCTTCTTATATACCTCTCAAATCTCTCCATTTCTCATCATCTTCTTTGACACGGCTTTAGTCCTGGACTACTTAAAAATAGCTTCTAACTCGTTTTACCGTATCTACTCTTGCCTCCTTCTAATCAGACCGTACCACAGCCAGAGGATTTTTCTACAAACACTCGAATCTGAACACATCACTCATGGCTTCCAATAGCTTCCCAGATAAACCCCAAATTAACATCTGACACGCGAGGCCCTGCGCAGTCTGCCTCTCCCCACCAGCCTTCTGGCCTCACCTCACACTACTCTCCCTCCCTCTGGGCTCTAGGCCTGTATGCTGCCTTTGGTTCCTCAAGGGCCAACAATCCCCACGATCCGGTCCTTACAGGGCCAGGAACTTTTCGTATGCTCAACACCTCCATCATTTACACTCATCCTCCTCAACTTAAAGGACCCATTTCAGGCAGGCTCTTCCCAGGTATCACACATCAAACTCCCTCTGTCATGTTCCCATGTTTCCCATTTATTTTCTTCCAGTCCTTCCCACCGGTTGTAATCAAGCCTGTTAGTGAGATTATTTGTGATGTGGCTCCTTCTCTAGGAGGTGAGACCCCTGGAGGCAAGGACTAGCACGGTTCTGACCCTGCTACCTGGCACGTGGTGTGCGCTCGGTAAAGGGGGGATGAACAAACGAGTAAGTAGCATCAAAAGAGTGTGGTTAGAACACAATCTTTAAAGGAGCCTCATTTCTTACAAAATGCATTATTTACTCCCATTAGAAAATAAATGACAACATGTACGTTAAATTTAGCAGGTATTTAACACATATTTTTCTTACAAGTGTCTTCCTCCAGAACAAAGTTAGATCTAAATATCAGCTAATTAAGGATTGTAAGAAACATGTTTATTAGGCAAAATACTTCAATACTATCATTAGAGCTGTGTAAGCTGCTGGTATAAAAAATGCATTTTAAAAAGTTTTTAAGGGGTGCCTGGCTGGCCCAGTCAGAAGAGCATGCACGACTCTTGATCTTGGGGTCATGAATTCGAGCCCCACGTGGGGTGTAGAGATTACTAAAAAATATAATAAATAAACGAGTAAAAAAATAAAAATTAAAAAAACTTTTTAAGAATCGACTTTCATACAGTGTTCTTGGGAACATAAAATGTTATGGTCACTTTGGTCAAACTATTTGGCAGCTTGTTTTAAAGTTAAACACATGCTTACCATATGACCCAGCAATTCTACTCTTCAGGTACTTTTACTCAAAAGAAATAAAAAAATATGCCCACAAAAATTCACATACAATAGTGTTCACAGCACCTTCACTTGTAATGGCGGCAAAGGAAAAGCCACCCAAATGAGCACGTTGTGGTATGTTCACATAAAGCAATACTCGACAACGAAAAGGGACAGACAACGTATATACTCTACAACACAAACGAATCCCCAAAACATGTGTGGTGAAAGAAGCCAGGCTCAAGGAGTGTGTATGTGTATGAAATGCAACGAAACCAACCTATGGCAATAGATCAGAACAGAACAAATCTTGGGGTGAGGGCCGGGCTGACTACAAAGGGACATGTAAGAGCTTTCTGGGTGAGAGAAACATTCTCTATTTTGACTGGAGCGGTAGCAATGCATGAAAACTTGTAGGTAAGGTCACTGAGCATTTACTGAATGTAAATATCTCTCTCAATAAGGTACTGGAAAAAATGTCATAAGAATGACAAAAACAACATACCCGGGTATGAGAGCAGAAGCCTCTGATACAGCTTGTCTTCGGGGCTTAACTAAATTATCTAGTTTAATGAGGGAGTTTGTGGAAATTTGTGAACTTTCAGGCTCATTTTCTGCTTTGACACTCTGTATAAAAAAAAAATCACAGGGTGGGGGAGGAAAAATAAATACTCTTGGAAAATATATGGAAACCCATTTGAATTCTACTGTTTCCTTCATAATTTTTAAAAGAAAACTTAAGATTTTTAAATTCCCTAAATTGCAATCCCTGCATTTTTTACTGTTCAGCTTCTTTTACACACACACACACACACACAATCATACCTAATCAAGTCAAACATAGATTTCATAGAGCCAAACCCAGACCTCAAACATGCCAATCAATAAAAACAAATGAGGAAATTAAGATTATAGGGCCAGACAACAGAATTAATGAAATTAGAATAATACCAGGAAAACAGTCTGCATTTTCAGGACAGTTTTCCATGTCAGTTTCACTTAATGTTTTTAATATACACACAATAATTTACTTAAATTCAGTGTAATACTCACTTGTCCAGAGAGCTGAAATCTCAGTGTATGTTTCATGTGAGGCTCTTTAAGGGGGTGACACTCAACATCCCAGAACTGAGCATAATCCCCTCTATCTCTGGGCAAAAAAGTGATGGAGACCTACAAAACAACACCCAGGGGAGAAATTTAGACCCTAAGCCTCATACACCATGTGGCTGGTATATGTTTTAGCACTGGCTAGTTTTGCCACTAACTGAAAAGGAATTTGAACAATTCTTCTTTTGGTAGAAAATTACACCAGATTCAAGATACACTTTTCTTTAGGGCTCTATGTAACATATTACTCAAAATGCAAATGCTATTTACATTATCAAAAAAATTCCAGAGCTGTCAAGTACAAGACCTAAATGAGGAGGTTCAACCCCAGAAACACAACCCAGTCTTTCACTGCAATGCTTATGGAACCTTCTGCTGGCCAAGCAGTAAAGGCATGAGGCCTAGAACCAGTTACCCCTGACCACATACCTCAAAGTTATATGTATGAACTGTATGCTTACAACCTGTAAAATGCTCAGAAATGAGCACGTTGTAGTATTTAAAAATAGTATTTTATAAAGTTTATCAGTGTTAAGTGCTTCCTTTATCAAAGAATTTAGTCTTAGAAATACTATTAGCTACATTAACTAATCAGTATCTTTGAGTCTGGACTTAACATTAAAACTGTTAAGTCACCCAATTTCTGTCAATACAGAACATAAGAAACAATGCAGCCAGCAAGTCTTAGGGTGTGGAAGCAAAGGCAGGATACTGATGGGGGAGAGGTGGTCATCAAGATTAGGGAATTACACGGTTAAAGAGGGTGTGGACACTGTGAAGATCAAGGAAGAAAGAATGGAAACTCAACCATGTCCTAAATGGCGAAACTCTACAAATTATCTGGAACCGCTGGGCATTATAATACCATGTACTCTACAAATCCCACCAAACACTGTCTTCCAACACCGACAATAAAGAAAGAGGAGGGGACAACCTACTAGTACTGTATGTGACACACACCAGACACATAACAGGAACTTTAACACTCATTAGCTCATTTAATCCCATTCAAACTGACCGATATTTCAGAAAATTACTACATATATCTCTTACTTTAACAAACAGGTAACTAATTTTTTCTTCCTTCTGGATCACTATTACATACATCAATAGTTGTGCTTTGTGGAGAATATTTCCCTAAATGGTCCCAGAAGGATGTGCCTTGCTTTCTTCTCCCCTAACATAAATTAAGTACCCAGACCTGGAAATCAATTGACGAATGTGACCTGACAGGAATGACATTGGTAAGCAATGAGTTCAGTCCAAGATATGCAGCGACGAACAAAAAAAACCCCAAAGGTCTCACAGAGGTTTCATTTCTAAGTTAGGTACTGTGTGAAAGGAGAAATTCCCAGGAGAAAATCTAGTCCTGCATCCTTGTTTCTCTATTTTCAAAGCTTCATTGAGACAGAATTCATATACCATAAAATCCACCCACTTCAAGTATAGTCAGGGGTTTTTAGTATATTTCCAGAACTGTGCAACCAGCACCACAATCTGATTTTAAAGTATTTTATTTTATTTTTTATTTTATTTTATTTTTTTTTTTAAAGATTTTATTTATTTGACAGAGACAGCCAGTGAGAGAGGGAACACAAGCAGGGGGAGTAGGAGAGGAAGAAGCAGGCTCCCAGCGGAGGAGCCTGATGTGGGGCTCGATCCCAGAACAGCGGGATCACGCCCTGAGCCGAAGGCAGACGCTTAATGACTGAGCCACCCAGGCGCCCCTAATTTTAAAGTATTTTAAACAATCCAAAAAACACCCAACCCCATACCATCAGCAGTCATTCCCCACTTCCCACCTTCACTCCTAGCCCCAACGACCACATACCTACTTTCTGTCTCTACAGATTTACCTACTTTAAACATTTCACACAAATTGAGTCATATGATATATGGCCTTTTGTGTCTGGATTTCTTCACTTAGCATGTTTTCAAGGTTCATGTGGTAGCATGTTATCAGTACTTCACTCCTTTTTATTGCCAAGTAATATTTCATTTTTTTACCCATCTATCAGTTGATGGACATTTGGGTTATTTCTATCCTTTTTGGCTATCTTGAATAAGGCTGCTATGAATATCTGTGTGTAAATTTTGTTTGAACACGGGATTTTTTAAAAGATTTTATTTATTTATAGAGAGTGAGAGCACATGAGCGGGGGAGGGGCAGAGGGAGATGGAGAAGCAGACTCCCCGCTGAGCAGGGAGCCCGATGCGGGGCTCGATCTCAGGATCCTGGGGTCTTGACCTGAGCGAAGGCAGATGTTTAACTGACTGAGCCACCCAGGCGTCCTGAATACTGGTTTTCAGTGTTTTGGGGTATATATCTAGAAGTGAAGTTGCTGGGTCATATGGTAATTCTACATTTAACTTATTGAGGAACTGTCAAACTGTTATTCACAGCAGCTGTACCATTTTCCATTCCTGCTAGCAATGTATGAGGGTTTTAATTTCTCCATATCCCCACCAACACTTGTTATTGTCTGATTTTCAAAATCTCAGTCATCCTAGGGGTGTGAAGTGATATCTCACTGTGGTTTTGTTTTGCATTTCCCTAATGAACAGTGATTCTAAATATTTTTTGTGTGTGTATTTATTGGTCACCTGTATATCTTTTTTGGGGGCAGAAATGTCTATTCAGATCTGGTTTTTTTTAAAGATTTTTTAAAATTTATTTGAAAGAGAAGGAGAGAGAGAGAGAGACAGTGTGCACAAGAGCAGGGGGAGGAGAGGTAGATGCCCCGCTGAGCAGGGAGCCCAATGCGGGGCTAGATCCCAGGATGCTGGGATCAACACCTGAGCAGAAGGCGCTTAACCAACTGAGCCACCCAGGTGCCCCTCTTTATTTCTATTCAGATCTTTACCCATTTTTTAAACTGGTTATTTGTCTTTGCATTATCTAGTTGTAGGAGTTCTTTATACATTCTGGGTACAAATCCTTCATTAAATGTATGATTTCTAAACATTTTCTCGCATAATCTGGGATGCCTTTTCACTTTCTTAACAGTATGCTTTGATGTACTCAAGTTTTACATTTTGATAATTCATCTATTTTTTCATTTGTCACTTGTGCTTCACTGGTGTCATATCGAAGAAACCAAGGTTTAACCCAAGGTCATGAATATTTACTATGTTATCTTCCAGGAATTTTATAGTTTTAGCTCTTACATTCTACTTCAAGTTACTTTTTTGGATATGGTGTGAAGTAAGGATCCAACTTAATACTTCTGCATGTGGATATCAGTTGTCCTAGCACCATTTGTTGAAGATATTCTTTCGCTATTGAATTGTCTCTGTACCCTTATTGCAAAACATCAACTGACCATAAACATGAGGGTTTATTTCGGGATCATCAAGTCTATTCCACATATTCTATATGTCTAGCCTCATGTCAACACTATAGTTTTTTGTTTATTTATTTATTTTTATTTTAATGTTTTTTTATTATATTATGTTAGTCACCATACAGTACATCCCTGGTTTCTGATGTAAAGTTCCATGATTCATTAGTTGCGTATAACACCCAGTGCACCATGCAATACGTGCCCTCCTTACTACCCATCACCAGTCTATAGTTTTGATTAGTATGATTTTGAAAATGAAAAGGTAAATCCTCCAACTTGGTTCTTTTTCAAGATTGCTTTGGTTATTCTGGTTCTCTTGCACATCTATATGAATTTTAGGATCAGCATGTCAATTTCTTTAAAAAACAAAAAACCAAACACCAGCTGGGATTTTTGATTGAGATTATGTTGAATTTGTAGATCAATTTAGGGAGTACTGCTATTTTAGTAATGTTAGATCTTCCAATCCATGAACATGGGATGTCTTTCCTGCTGGCTTTTTTTTGCAACCCTGCCCCCAGCGCCTTTACCCCAGATGTTGAACTTTTGTTAAGCAATGTGTCTGTTCCCTATTATGCTGCTTTGCTGCTACTGTGGGCTGGGAAATGAAATAAACTATGCTGTAGAACAGTGGGTCTTTCCAAAAAAAGTGCGAAGAAACCCTCTGGAAGCCTGTTATACGACCTAGTAAAGTACACAGGGTATGTGACTATCACTGCTCAAAGATTCTTGTGTGGTCAGTAATGAGTTCACAGCTATAGTCTAGAACTGATTACAAGTCTGAGTCTCTGAATAAATGGACCAATGTGATATAAATGCCATAGTTTAAATGAGTTTCAGCTGTTAGCATGAAAAAGTATATTACTGAGGCCAAGTGAATGACTAGTGTCACTAAGGGATATTTGAAAAAGCTATGTCGGGTCTACAAATGAATTAGAACTCAAGAGGGCCATGGTACTAAAAAGATCCATCACCATTTGCCCATGAAGATACACGGTTGACTATGACAGGAACACAGTTGTTTTTGAGTAGTGGCAGATTTTTCTATTATGGCTGGTAGAAAAAACTACTGTCTAGATTAGAGCTACTCAAAGTGTGTTGTAAGTACTGGCAGTCTGTGGCCACATGAAGTGCTTATAGCAGAACGTAAATTAATCCTACCACTAAGCATGGGATTTTGTTTAGCTGTTTAGAAGGAAGACCTCTGCTGCAGGAAGCAGTCTACTGACATGCACTGAGGCAGGTCTTCTCCTCTGGCAAGCTGGTTGTTAGCAGAGCAGCATTCATCTAGGTGAAGCAACTACTCTGGGTGGAAACAAATGAGGGTCTCCCGGTCAATCAACACCATGTTCTTACCAATGGCTATGAAAAAAATGTCACAACTCACCTTCCGAATTCCACGGCTTTCCAGTATACCAGAAATAGGAGAACATCTGAATGCTGCATAGGTAGCTCTAAAAACATCTCCACTGTCATCAACTCCCTACAATCATTTAAGCAATCAAATGAAAAAAAATAAAAAAGAGTGACACCATTACCTTTATGGTTACCAAAGACACACAAACCCATTTTGCAGGGGCCAGGAGGGCTCAGTGCCTGCCTAGGAGTGGGAGCGCTACTTAACTCTGCTCACAAAGGCCTCACACTGGCTCTCCTCCTTCCATCAGCAGCCACTCCTCTCTGGCTACAGTCATCTTTAGGATGATGCTCATGATGTTCAAGGACTGTCTGCCCCCCAAGGACCCTGAAGACCCTTGCGGAATGTGTGTTTTAACATCACATGCAATACCAGTTCTTTATTTTTTTTCAGTAGGTACAGCACTATCTTTTGCATGCGTTTTGTTAGTATTAGGGCTCAAAACTGCTACTGTCACACAAAATACATGGCAGAAAGGCCAGAGCATTCTAAACAACATACATGACAACATGTTCAATTCAGGTAGAGCCCACTGGTGGAGACTATTTGCAGTATAGAGTAGGCTAGCACTCACTGACAAAGAACATTCAACCCTGTCTCCTACACTAGATCCTACCGGCTGAAAACACATAATAGCACTCAGAACATGGGAAAGAAAAATGCACATGCGTGTGCACACACACACACAATGTTCCATAATAACATTTTGACATATTTTTCAAAATAAAGTTATTTCAGATAAAAATCAGGACTGTAGGAGGTAGCATTAAATGAGCAAGCATGTATTTTCACATACATTCTCTAATCTGACTCTAAAAACCACCTTGTGGAAAAGATGGGGCATGTATTAGCCTCACCTATAGAGAAAATCAAGTAAGTGGATTAGTAATCTCAACCTATGCTGATAATTCAGTATAAAAACACCCTGAATAAAGTTTACACATTAAAATGAATATATTTAAGGCAACCATTACTGACCTTGACATAGGGCGGAGCTAAGGATGACAGATGCCACTTCACTTCTGTGTTACCGTGATTCTCAAGTTCCAGAAAATTTTCTAAAAGGAACACACATGTCACAACTCAAACAACTCTTGGAGAGGTAAGTAAACAAGCAGATTACTGTGATAATGTGTAATAATGACTACCTCATCATAGGGGAAAAATACACTCATCAGATCCTCAGAGAAGCCAAATGGGAATTTACAGTATTTTCTAATAAAATATTCTAATAATAATTCTAATAAAATAAAATGGGAATGGGAATTTACAGTATTTTCTAATAAAGAATGGGAATTTACAGTATTTTCTAATAAAATATTCTAATAATAATTCTAATAAAATAAAATTGGACAGATCTCTTGTTTCGGATTTAGTCAAAGGATAATGAAGGGCTTAAACAAGAGAGCTATAAATTGATTCACATATTAAAGCGTTACTGGCTGCTGTGAGAAGAGAGACCACAAGGGGGTCAGAGTGGATGAGGCACCGTGGCACGAGGCCACAAGCAGCAGTTGCGTTGAGAGAGGACCTGTGGGGTGGTCTGCATCAGGCTTGCGTCATGGCAGTGGGAGGAAAAGCAGCAGGCAGACAGGGGATCCATTCTGGAGACAGGCTGCAAAGGACTTGCTAGTGGATTGTGTGGGAAGAGGGAGGGAACAAAGAGCAAATAACTTCCAGGGATTTGGCTTAATTAATGAGCAGACAGTGGTGCCACTTACTGACATGGGGAGGGCTGGAGGAGAGGCAGGTTTCATGGGTAAAATAAGAGTTCTGTTTGTGAGATCCCAACACGCAGAAGCTGAGCGGGGTGCAGGGAGAGCAGAGAGAAAGAAGGGGACACAGGCAGGCCCAGCAAGAAAAAGAGTCATCAGCGAAACCTGAGAAGGAGCATGTGAAGCAGGGAAAACCTGGGAGGCACAAGAAAGAAGTAGTCCAAGGAGGAAGGAGTGGTAGCCAGTGTGGAGGGATCAAATTAACAAAGACCCACAGAAGAGACACTCATTTTCAGTGACCTCAATAGCGGGGTCAAGGCAAGGTGGCAGTACCAGTTTGGTTACAGCCTGAGGAAATGAAGGCGGGGAGCACAATCCTTCCATGAGGGAGGAGTGTTGAGGAAGCAGGGAGAGCAGCAAGGAGATGTGGGGCCCAGAAAGGCATTCCTTAAACATGTGATGGCAGAGCGTACTGTATGCCAATGGAAAGGCATCAACAAAGGGAGAAACTGAGGACACAGGAGAGAGAAGGGGCAGAGAGGAAGGCCCTGAGACGGCAAGAACAGGTGGGCCTAGATTCCCGGCAGAAGGGTTCGTCTGGGATGGAAGCAGAAGCCTCACATTTAGTCTAATGGCTTTTGTATTTGCAATGACAATGTGCAAACACATTGTATTTGCAATGTGTTAGGCAAAATTGAGAGCTGGGAAGACTGAGAGCAGGAGCAGGGGAGGGGCACTGAGAAGAGAGAAGCTGTCAAATGACTGTAGGAAACGGAAAAGGACACACACCAAGGGGGGCTACTAGAAAAGCCTGGTGCTGAGCGGCATCTGAGAGCGGAGACCACAAATGCGTAGGCACGGCCGCAGTTCTCTCCGGCAGCGCTGTGCTGCTACAGGAGAGACACGGAGCTGGTAGCCGGCTGGCTCTAACAAGGGTTAGGATCTTGCCAGTCAGGAATGCAGAGGGAGGGGCACACAGCAGTTAAGAGCGTTCCTAAAGCAGTATCCGACAGACCACAGAATTCAAGCAGAAGTGGCCGAAGCTAGGGTGGGGAAAGTGAGGAGGTAGTAGGGCCAGTGGCCTGGAAGTCTGAATGAGGCCAGAGAGCCGCTGGATCTCCGAGAGGACGCGAGCGGGGAAGATGGAGTGAGGGGATGGGCGCTGACCAGGTAGGGACAGGCTTGATGGGCTGTGGAAATTGAGTGTCAGTGGAAGACAAAGCCAGTGAGAGAGGCAAGGAATGAGGGCCAGGTGACAGAAGGCCCACACCCTTTCCAACAGGTCCCACGTGCAATCCCAGTCTCTTACTGAGCCATCACGGGACAGGGAGGGAGGGAGGGAAAACAAAAGCAGTGTTCTCAGGACCCTGGAGGAATATTAGCAATACTGAGTGCCTACTAGGTGACAAACACCATGCCAAGTGCTTTAAATGTGTTATTTCATTTATTCCTCAAAGTCCTCTGTGAGAGGAGTCAATTATGATGGCCATTTTACAAATGGGGAAACAGTTTATCTATTTAACCTCTTTAGTGCCTCAAAGTCTCATCAGTGAGGGACAGAACTAGGTCTTAGCCACTTTCCTCTTCTTCAGCTGCTAACTTATTAGCAGCTCTGGTAAAAGACCTAGAGAGAACTGGGGAGGGATGGTTCTGACCAGGTAGATCTGAGACTCCCGGAATATAAACTGTTCTTAAACACCTAGATTTAACATTTAAAAATTTTTTAAGCTCCCCCAAATCTGGCCTGTCATTGAAATGACTGCCAATGACAACTTGAGTCTCTCCTGAAATAGGGGACAATTTTATCCCTGTCACTACAATAAAAGTCACTAAAAACAGAGTGTTAGACTCAACAGATCAGTGGCTATTTGAATTAAAGAACTTTGTGGTCCCACACCTGAAGTTTCACCAGGTTCTGTTGCAGGGAAAGTAACAGTCTTGTTTCTTATCTCAACTTTTGTGGAAGGTGGTTTTGTCATTGGTTTCACCAAATGACTAACTGAAGGCTCAGTTCCTGGGGAAAGGATTCCAAATGTGCTGGAGGCCAAATGAGGGAGGAGTTCTTTCTGCGTTAAGTCTTCTCGAATTTGAACTTTCACAATTTTCTGAAATGAGCCAAATAAAGAAAGTAAGACACAAATGGATCTATCATTTTAAAGAAACAATTCTTGGGGCGCCTGGGTGGCTCAGTCATTAAGCGTCTGCCTTTGGCTCAGGGCGTGATCCCGGCGTTCTGGGATCGAGCCCCATGTTGGGCTCCTCCGCTGTGAGCCTGCTTCTTCCTCTCCCACTCCCCCTGCTTGTGTTCCCTCTCTCACTGGCTGTCTCTATCTCTGTCGAATAAATAAATAAAATCTTTAAAAAAAATAAAGAAACAATTCTTATTTTTAAAACATGGTGAAGAAAAGTAATGCCAAACAAATGAAACATGGATGGATACAATTTATTCAGATCTCAAAGTAAATCATTGACTCTCCCCTCTCTCCCTCAACTCCTTTTTCAAAGCAGATGTTGCAAATCAATACTGGTTTCTAGGCTCCACTCTCCATTCCTGCCCCACCCATGAGAATCATTCAGATCACTAATGGAAAAACTCTGTCCTAAATTCTCTATCTGAATAAGCCTAGTTGGGCTGAAAGAACAGGCCCCTTCATTTCATTTCTGAAAAGTGCGTGCTAATAAGGATGACAACACTTAAGCTGCAAAACAGGAAAGATGTTGCTTTAAAAAAACACTTAATGTACCTTCTGTCCATTGTCACAGTGTATATAGATTAAACCACTCCATGGGAACATTGAATGTTTTGTGGATAAGGAGGAATTAGGACTAACAAGAATTTGTAGCTTACTCCTGAAAAAGAGAATTTAGTAATGAAAACCAAGAATATCTTATACTTTAATAGCAATAACCACAAGAGTTATATGTACTGTTCTATCAATGACCAACTCTCCTTGTTGCCCAGAAAGAGCAGAGAAGAAGTGAGATTCCATACATGTCTGATTCTGCATCAGCCCCAACTCAGTGGCTGACACACAGTTGAGTGGCGTAAACCCATGAACCTAAGGGGAAAACTCATGTGAAAACGGACCATACCATAGAAATACCATTTAAAAAGCAATTCAAAATAAAAATTTCTGGAGCACAAGACCAATATACAAAAGCTCCAAGCCACTCGATAATAAACAATGATACAGTTACAGTACAAAGACAATGAAATAGCAGGAAAGAAAAAAGGAAGAAAAAGGGGGGGGTGGAAAAGAAATGAAAAAATACTGTTTTTTACCCAACTGCTAAAATTTTCTGAGCTCATTGTTCTCTTCAAGAGCTACGGAATGTCAAAGATGACTTTTAAATGTGGACAATGTAATCAGATTTGTGGCTTACAAGAAAAAACCAGTTACAAAAGACACTTTGGCACACATGTCAAAAATGGCAGAGCAACAGTGCCTGGGTGGCTCAGTTAAGCATCTGCCTTCAGCTCAGGTCATGATCTCAGGGTCCTGGGATTGAGGGCTGCGTTGGACTCCCTGCTCAGCGGGGAGTCTGCTTCTCCCTTTCCCTCTGCCCCTCCCCCACTGTTCATGCTCTCTCTCTAATAAATAAATAAAATAAAATCTTTTAAAAAAAATGGCAGAGCAAGATTATTTTCCATTCCTAACAGCTAAATATGTGGGATGATGTTAAAAGTTATTTGTGAACAATCTGTTCTATCATTTCCCTATCTTTTCAACCATTAATTAGTAAATGTTTAATTGATTGCTTTGGTCCTAGGAATGTTTCTCTGGAGTATGCCCAACCATACCTTAGGTCAGTATTAGTCAACTAAACTCTTCTAAAATGCATACTTCGTCACTTTGCAAAAGTAAATAAACTCCATGTTGCTCGTCTGCAAAGCTGCCATTCCCAAATAGGAAGCAACTTTCAGAGTGAATGTTCTACGGCAACCCTGATGAAGTCCCTGAAAAGCTGCAGAATTGCAGCTTTACCTCCTATCAATAATTAAGCTGCACACAGAGGACAGCTGCTTATCAGCAGTTGGGCCCCAAGACTTCCTTCTTAGAATATTTGTAAAAAATGCCAAGCTAGGTTATGGTTCAGACATATTAAAAGTCAGGAAACTTTGTCTATGAAATGTCCTTTAGACAAAACCAGCAGAATAAGTTGAGCCAGACCCAAGGTAATGAAGGACAGAACCATCTGGGCTTTAGGGACCACCACCCTTCATCATCTGCCCAGCTGTATCCCTTGCTTTGTAATTTGGTACGCAGAGTAATACGTCCTGCACAATCTGATGTTTTCCACTTCAGGAAGTCTTTCCCACCTCTCTCATGTCTCTTCACCCTTTTAGGCTATATACACAATAAGTGGCTGTGGACATGGGCTCTACTCTGCTAAGGAGCATGAATCTTGGACTCCACCGCGGTCCCACAAAACCACATGGAGCCCTGTATAGCGAACACATGGTAAAATTCTACTGAATAAATTTAAATGGCATATTATCTGATCCTTCAAAAGTCACCAAGCTAACATCTGAATAACACCTGGAGGAAAGGGAAGTCATACTTACTCTGGTGGGATAAATCCATGTTGTGGTGTTACCGTAAGGCAATGTGCCGGCCAGTACAACTCAAATTTCAGTAACCTAACGGAATTATTTAAAATCTGGAAACATGCGGTTTTTGCCAGATCACCTATTATATCAGATAAATAAAATAAAATTTACATTTAGCATTAGTGAAAAGAACCCAAATGTTAATAAATAGTAAAAATGAATCCTAAAAGTCTACCAACTTAATTTTGCTTTACAGGAATTTCAAATCCCTGGTAAAATGAGACCATTTTGTTTACCCTTAAATTACAAAGATACTGAACAAAGAGAAAAAAAGAACATCTGGAAATTATTACTATCTGGTCTTATCTTGGGCACATACATTGGTACCAGATTTGTCCCTACTCTGAAACAACTCTATCAATGTGAAGAGTAGAAGATGCCAAGTACCAAATGAGTTCTTTGGGGGAAGGGATGTGGTGGGAGGAAGGGCCCATGGACAAGTGGCCCGGCTCTATGGGGAACTGGAAGCTTGGAATGAGGATGATGGCCTTGTGCTGGACAGTGCTCAGGGTGAGTGCGAGGCAGGTCTCAGCAGGGGAGTGGAGGACCTATGTAAGCCACTGGTCACATTCGTATATACTCAGAGTGTATTTCCTAGATGACAACGGGCTCAGAGTGACCTGGCTTCCAGAGTGCACCGCCGTTGTGTTGTTGCTATACTCACAAGCAGAAGGGGCTATCAAAATCAAGTGTTCAGGCTGGACAGCCCACATTTCCTGACAGGATGATTTATCTTGAGGTGGGCAAACAGCTTGTGAAGGAAGTGGAGAACCTTGAGGACCCTTAACTGGTAAAACATCCAAAGACACATTGCCACCATGTTTCCCAGAACTGTCAGCTTCACTACAGAGACAGAAAGAGAGAGGGGAAGAGGAAAGAAATTAAAAATGATAAAAAGCTTATGACTAAGGATGTTAACCATTTGCCATGCACTGCAAATGAAATACCATGTTTTCTAACCAACGTTTTACTGTGATGTTTTACTTTTTGGTTGTACAGAAGTTGTGTATTAAAATATTATATTTCTGTTTTCAAAAAGATAAAAAGCCAGACTGTATCATATTTTTATATTAATTCTTCATAAATCTAAAAACATTTAGATAAAACTAAAAGTGCATTATGGAATATACTGTGTATGTTTCATGGAATAAAAATTCTTCACTGTGTATTCTTTTTTTTTTTTTATTCATTCGACAGAGACAGCCAGCGAGACAGGGAACACAAGTAGGGGGAGTGGGAGAGGAAGAAGCAGGCTCCCAGCGGAGGAGCCTGATGTGGGGCTCGATCCCAGAACCCTGGGATCACGCCCTGAGCCAAAGGCAGACGCTTAATGACTGAGCCACCCAGGAGCCCCTTCACTGTGTATTCTTGAAGTAATGTATAAAAATACAGTATAGGTCAAATATTATTACACGAATCTTTCATTACAATACTCAGTGACTTAATTTCTTTCCTGTCTTGAATTTAGCATGCCATCTGAAGTCTCTTAAAAGATTTACTAGAAAACCACCCAATATTAAGAATTTTTAAAAAACAGAACTTTTAATATATCTATAACTATACAATGATAACTGGTTTCATGATGCTAACAGCAAAGAAAGTCTTCTGGGCAAAATACTATGGTGAGAAATGCTGATAAGGTTTAAGAAGATTTTTTATTAAGTGTTAAAAGTGTTTAGCCTTAGATTACAAAAAATTGTAATTCAAACAAATTTTGTAATCACAGAAGCACATGATTTACTTGCAGTTCAGCTGGGTAGTGCCCGAATTCTCCTACCACACAGCAGAGCTCCATCTTTATTGCAAGTAGACACTCAGCAGACAGAGAGGAATCCTTTCCTCACCCTCTTACCCATTGCCCTCTCACCTGCTCCTTTTCCAATCAGACCTCTACCGCCTCACAGACAGAGATATAATGGAGGTACCAGCCAAAAGTCAGAAACAATTTTTTGAAAATTATAAAGCTGCTTCTTAGCTGTTTAGTTTCTTAAGACCAGCCCCTCACAATTTAAGTGGTATTTAATATAATTTTTAATCTATATAACTATTATCTTTAATTCTTTGATTGAATATCTTAGAAAAGAATTATCATTAAAAGTATAGGGATCCTTTTGGGGCGCCTGGGTGGCTCAGTCGTTAAGCATCTGCCTTAGGCTCAGGGCGTGATCCTGGAGTCCTGGGATCGAGCCCCACATTGGGCTCCTCCGCTGAGAGCCTGCTTCTTCCTCTCCCACTCCCCCTGCTTGTGTTCCCCCCTCTCTCACTGGCTGTCTCACTTTCTGTCAAATAAATAAATAAAATCTTAAAAAAAAAAAAAGTATAGGGATCCTTTTAATATATTATTGAATTCAGTCTGCTAATATTTTGTTGAAGATTTCTGCACCTGTGTTCATTAAGGATACTGACGTGTAATTTTCTTTTTTTATGGTGTTTTGCCTGGTTTCGGTATCAGGGTAATGCTGGCGCCATAAAATGAATTTAGAAGCCTTCCTTCCTCTTTTATTTTTTGGAATAATTTGAGAAGGATAGATACTACTTAAGTACAGCAAAGGAAATCGTCAAGACAAAATGAAAAGGCAACCTACTGAAAGGGAGAGGATACTTGCAAATCATTTATCTGATAAGAAGTTAATATCCAGATGATAGAAAGAACTTAAACAACTCAGTATCAAAAAAATTAATAGCCGATTAAAAAAATGGGCAGAGGACTTGAATAGACATTTTCCCAAAGAAGACATACAGATGACCAATAGGCACATGAAAAGATGCTCAACATTACTAATCATCGGGGAAGTATAAATCAAAACCACAAGAAATCACCTCACACCTCTCAAATCAGCTATTATAAAGACAACGAATGAGTGTTAGCGAAGATGGAGAGCAAAGGGGACTGCGGGTGGGAATGCAAACTGGAGCAGCCCCTATGGAAAATAGTATGGAAGTTCCTCAAAAATTGAAAATAAAGCTACCATATGATCCAGCAATTCTACTCTAAGTATTTATCCAAAGAAAATGAAAATACAAATCTGAAGAGATATATGCATCCCTATGTTCACTGCAGCATTATTTAAAATAGCCAAGATATCGACACAACCTATGTCCAGGAGAGATGAATGGATAAAGATGTGGTTTATATACCCAGTGGAATATTAGTCATAAAAAAGAATGAAATCTAACCATTTGTGACAACATGCACCTAGAGGGTATTATGCTAAATGAACTAAGTCAGACAGAGAAAGACAAATACTAAATAATTTCACGTATATGTGGAATCTAAAAAACAAAATGAACGAACAGACAAAACAAAACAGAAACAGACCCTTAGACACAGAAAACAAACTGGTGGTTGCAGGAGGCGGGGAGAGGGGCTGGGTGTGGGTGAAATAGGTGAAGGGAATTAAGAGGTACAAACTTCTAGCTATAAAATAAACAAATTACGGGGATGTAATATACAGCATAGGGAATACAGTCAATAATATTGTAATAACTTTGGTGACAGATGGTAACTAGACTTATTGTGGGGACCACTTCATAATGCATATGCTGTACATCTGAAACTAAAAGGATACTGCATATGAGTTATACTCTAATAAGATTTTTTATTTTTTTGTTATTTTTTTAAGTATAGAGAGGAGGGCAAGCTGGAATGAGTTGGAGGCACTAGGTAGGTGTGTTAGCTCTCAGTTGGTGGCTGAGACTTTCAGAGAACTCTGTCAGTACGAGTTGGCTACACTGTGCCACAGAGACAGCCCATGTGATGAGAAGAGTGGTTAAAAACAGTAGAATTGAGTAAATGCAAATGTACTGAGGATGATGAAGCCAGGATTCTCAATACTGGAAATATCAGTGTGAACTCATGATTTCCACATATTTAGAAACAGATATGGGTACATGTGGATTTATATACAAATACATACATTTCCTAGCTCTGTCCACGAGGGGTCCTAGAAGTAGTAACACCTGAAAATCAACAGCACACTTACTACTCACATCCCGGTTTCTTTCTTTTTTTTTTAAAGATTTTATTTATTTATTAGACAGAGATAGAGACAGCCAGTGAGAGAGGCAACACAAGCAGGGGGAGTGGGAGAGGAACAAGCAGGCTCATAGCGGAGGAGCCTGATGTGGGGCTTGATCCCATAACGCCGGGATCACGCCCTGAGCCGAAGGCAGACGCCCAACCGCTGTGCCACCCAGGCGCCCCTCACATCCCGGTTTCTAATACTATTCTCTACTAAAAGGAATCAGGACTTCTATTCCAGGCCTGGGACAGGGAAAGTATACGTCACACCTAGAATATCCACTGTGCCAGTGAATAATGAGCCAGGTTAAGCGACCAATTAATACTGAATCCAGCAGTCCACCCTGATACAAGTAAGTACACAAAAGAGGGTAAAGTAAATCTCTTCCTCATTGTGGAAAGACAACTAGTAAATGTAGAAACACAGAATCAGAAAATCACCATTTGGTAAATAAGACAGTACTGATATGATTCAGGCAATAATCATCACTGGGTACTACAAGTGTGATAAGATAACTCATTATCTCTAAGGATTTCCCTTTAAGACATTTATTAACTACAGTAGAGAAACCGGCAGACCCCACTTTAAGCAGTAAAAACATTTCTAGTAATGGGACAAATCAGCATTGTTTACCACCGGAGAAGATGCACTGAGAAAACAGCATCATTTCTGTGGCGTGAGGGACATTTATAAAATAACTGGACTATACTCTACAAAAATATCAAGGTCACTGGTATGAAAAGGGTTAGCAGCTGGCCTGCAGCCCTTTTTCCCTTTTACTAGGGAATGCCCAGGAAAAAAAAGGATGACTTGGTCAAATCCCCTCGTGATCTTCCTAATGACATCTCCCAGCAAACACACTAATTTACTTTTCTACGGAATGCTTGTAACAGGATGTTCCTGGTCTGTCTAGAATTGGTTATGGTAAAGAAATCTGAAATTTATGAATTTATGTGGCATAGTTGAAAAGATATCACATAATGTATGTAATTACACAAGTATAAAATAGAGAGCTTTTGTAATTGAAACAGCGCCCCCTTTTGTGTAAGCATCGTATCATCACACGCACAACTTCGAGATCTTGCATTAAATTTGAACCAAAGTAGAGTATTAAGTGTTGCAAAAAAAAAAAAAAAAAAAAAAAAAAAAAAAAAAGATGCCTAGAAAGCATCATCAGCAATCCCGATTTCCTCATGTTTTCACCTAAAATTATTACTAACTCTTAGTTCTGGATAATATCTTTAGTTCTGGGGCTCTGATTTGATGACCCAACCCCTCTGTGTTCTGTCATGAAAGAAGGATGGACAGACCGAGGAAGTGTTCTATATTGAAAAAGGGTAAAGAAGACAGGCTAACTAAATGTAATGTGTGATCTCAGATTAGATTCGGGACCAACGAGGAAGTTTCTTGCTTATTTCTTTGATTTAACTATAAAGGACTTTATTAGGGAACTGGGGAATTTGCATGGAATCTATGGACTAGATGTTAGCACTTTAACAATACTAAGGTCCTAATTTTGATGGGTTTCCTATAGCTTTTTAGGAGAAGGTGTGTGTTTTTAGAAAAATTAGGACAAACTGGTCATCATGCCCGCAACTTACTCTTAAATGACTCAGAAAAAAGTTGTGTATACATAAAGAATAATAAGGTAAATGTGGTAAAATGTCAGCAACTGAGGAATCTCAGTGAGGGTAGTATATGTTCTATTTTTAAACTTTTCTGTAAATTTGAAATTATTTCAACTTAAACTAAACTATAAAGATGAAATAAACATTTTGGGAGGCAAAAGAGTACAGAGAAAAGATCAGCTCTAATTAAATTATCTTGAAATCTGGTGAAAGATGTTTTGTCTGTTTTACCTTTCAGATTCTAAGCCAGCTTTGGAAGAAGGCTGAAGGAATTCACTGCTACACACGGAATCTCTGAATTCTCCAATTACTGAAAGTATAATTTTACGCATGTTTCCATAAAAGAGCTGAATATCATTAGGCCGCTGGGGAAGATCATACACTGAAATAGAAAATAATGTTTGAAATACATGAATCTTCCCATAATCACACCACAATATAACAGATAACTTACACACTTACAGCCACAGAATATTATTTTCTTAGGTTGGGAGTGAGTGACAATGATATTTACTACTACTGACTAGCATGAAATTATAGGCAGCTCAGGCTCTGGCCTTGAATTTGGCAACTTAGCATCTCTAAACCCTAGTCTCCTCAAGAATATTATAAAATAACAATCTAGCTCAGGGGTTGTTGTGAGCACTAGAGTATGAATACGTTCAAAGTTCCATATGCAACAAGCTGACTGTGGGCCAGGTACTGTTCTAATCCCTTCGTGCATATTAAGCTGGTTGGCTTTCACAACAACTCTTTGAGGTAGGTATATATTATCTCCACTTCAAGGATGAGTAATCTGAAGCACAAAGAGGTTAAGGATATACAATTTATAAGTGGTGGTCTCATAGACATTTAACTTTAGCAAATCTAGAAATCAGGCAATAATATAACTAAATACTGCGATTAATAAAATCGTGCTAGAGTTGAACGTCTCTAGATTAGTCCACCTGAATTTATATATACGAGAAATTTTATAGAACATGCTTGTACTCTACATTTAAGTAAGACATTAAGAGGGGTGCCTGGGTGGCTCAGTCAGTTAAGCATCTGTCTGACTCTTGATCTCAGCTCAGATCTTGATCTCAGTCAGGGTCATGAATTCAAGCCCCACATTGGGCTCCATGCTGGGTGTGGAGCCTACTTAAAAAAATAGTAACACATTAGACATTAAGAATTATACTTTTTAAATGAAAAATTTTTAAAAGAACACGGTACGTGTAAACCGAAATTTATAATAACCAAGATGTCAGACTATAAAAGTTTAAATCAAGTGTGAAAATATTTGCCACAAATCACACATTTTGCAAAAGCAAGATTATAAATACCTGTAATAGTAATGTGTTCAAACAAATGTTATTCAAAATAACCATGTAAAAAGTTCAACTGCAACATTCCCATAGGTGATCTGTTATACTAACCAAAACAAAACAAAGTGGAATTGGTTCTTCCCTTCATCTGGACAATAACTATACCATCTCAAGGAATCTAGTGTTCTAGTGTCCCAGTGACCTAGCTGAAGCCCCAACTCAACCCCATCTCAGAGGGGTGGTCTTGACAGGTTACTTGAGCTCTTGGTTGGGTTTGTCAACACACCCCTTAACATAACACATTTCTTGAATTTCCGTACATGCAGCTCCCTCTCCTTGGAATATCCGTCCCCATTCTGGTCCCCATCTTCTCCATCTTGTCAACTTCTCCTCATTCGTCAAGATACCTCAAGAGTCACCTCATTTTAAATGGGGTTCCCTTTCTCTATATTCTCCAGATTCCTTTTTTTTTTCCTTTAAGATTTTATTTATTTATACGAGAGAGAGCAAGAGAGGAAGAGAGAGCACAGAGGGAGAGGGAGAAGCAGACTCTCCGCTGACAGGGAGCCCGATGCGGGACTCGAGCACAGGAACCTGGGACCGTGACCTGAGCCGAAGGCAGACACTCAACCAACTGAGCCACCCAGGCGTCCCTATATCCTCCAGATCCCTAAACACAGCTCCACCATGGCCCTTTTCATACTACACTTTAATCACCGGTCCTCCCCTTAGTCTGTGAGAACCGAAAGGGCAAGGACTACATCTTTCACCTCTACAGACTGGTACCCTCTACTCTCAATACATGTCCATTCAATCAATAAATGAAATGTTGCCGAATCATGCAACTGTGCCAACTTCTGAACCACTACAACCTCATGTTACCTACTTTTAATCACGGTCTTCAGGATTGTTGTGGTATGTTACTAAGTGCTTCCATCTATAAAGCACAATTTGGTTTAATTCTTTTATTTATTGGGATCTTTCTTACAATGAAGAGAGAAGGAAGGTAAAGTTCAGAGGACAGGCAGTGGCAGACATGGGTCTTGAATTGTTTCAATTCCAAATCCATATTCTGCTCCCTTAACACAACTGCTGACGAGATCCATTTCAAATCTTTTCACTATTTTTAACTAATCCACCCCTACCTTCCCTTTGAGTAGATGATCTAGACTCCTAATTACCAAAAAGATCACAGACTATTTTACATTCCCTCTACACAGGCATAAATATCCTTTTATCATTTCATATTTTAGAAGCAATATATGTTTAACCATTAAAAAACTAGATAACAAAAATGGGGGGAAAAACATTACCACCCGAAATCCTACTACCAGAATATAACAACTGCCAACAGCTGCTGTGTATACTCCTGTAATGTTACCTATGGAGCTGTATTCAATTATTTTTACCATGAGATCTTAATATGTAAACTTTAAAATAATTTTTCTTAATTAATGAAGAGCTTTCTCATGTCATTTTTTTTTTTTTAAGATTTTATTTATTTATTTGACAGAGATAGAGACAGCCAGCGAGAGAGGGAACACAAGCAGGGGAAGTCGGAGAGGAAGAAGCAGGCTCCCAGCGGAGGAGCCTGATGTGGGACTCGATCCCAGAACGCCGGGATCACACCCTGAGCCGAAGGCAGACGCTTAACTGCTGTGCCACCCAGGCGCCCCTCTCATGTCATTTAATATAGAATTATATCATGGTTTTAGTAGCTTCAACATATTCTAGTACATAATTAAACAATGCCCTATTCTTGGACATTTAGGTCACTTCAAACTTCTTGCCGTTATGAACGAAAACTGTGGTGAAAATCTGCCCATTTTTACACAATTTCTATGTCTCAATACATATTTTTTTGTATCAGTAATAAACACCATTAGATGCTTGAAATCGAGCTAAAAATCTAGGCTGGAATTATTTCACTGCTGTCTATTTTGGATTTTTTTTCCCCCCACCATCACATCCTCCATAAATTGCACAGCAGACACAGAAATCTTAAAATGAGTTCGAGTTTGCAGTCATTAAATCTTAAATAGTCATTACTTTGAGTTTAATAATGACCATTCTCCTCCTGTTTATAAGTATATCCATAGACTAGGTGCCACAATACAGTAATAATATCTAACATTTATATAGCAAAGCTCTCTCATTTTATCTTCACGATTCCTTATGGATGAGAAGTTAGATATTGTAGCTCTCATTTACGAAAAAGGAAACTGAATCTCAGGGACATCCAAAGTCATACAGCAGAACTGTGGCTCGAACTCAGCCTGACTCCATAATCTACTACTCTTCTTCTCTATAACACATCACCGGACCTCACTTAATCTTTGGGTCATTTGTAGTAGATAGACATGTTGAAATTCTTACCTTCCGTTACTAGTAACTCATCCTGAAATTTTTCCGCAAAGTCAACGTGCCGCAGCACACTATGTTCTGGAAATACTTGTTCTATAATCCCTGGTTTATGCGACAGGGCTCTGCCAATAGAGATTTTTATTCAAAAATGATTTTACATAAATTAGATTTTCATTAGTGTATTTGGCAAATCTCCCAAACAGCATGCATAATGCATTAGTATATAGATCTCATGTCTTAAATCCTAATATAAGTAATTTTTAAAAGAAAATCTGTTTTGGAAGTTCCCTTCAAAGTTATACATGGTAGTACAGTCATCACGTTCAGTTAAATATTAACATTAAAACAGGAGCTCCCTAAAATAAGAGTAGAAAGAGTAAAATTAGATTCTTTTCAGGTCTTACATTTTCAGTATTTGTGAGAATTTGATCATATGCCAAGAACATGATATAAGTAAGAGATGTCAGAGAGAAACATTTAAATTGCCATATAACTGCATTTACCTGGCCTCTTCTAAAGCATCTCTGAGCTGAGAGAATGGAAATGTAAATTTCTCTGTAATACTCAGATGTTCACAAACAAAGGAAATCTCATTATTATATATATGTGGCAAAGAGGAGTTCTAAAACAATGTGTTGATTTCTATAACCCAGTAGAGAGAAAGGGGGAAAAAAAACCCCAAACCTGGTAATCTAATTCCTACAAATGCCAGTTTCTACATCTAAAATACTTAATTGAGAAACAAAATCAGGTTCAAAGTTGAGCTCTTTACATTGGGTCTATTCCAACATCATGTACCAACCTATCATTCAAGTCTCTTTTTAAATGTTCCAACAATTCTCAACAGATTAAAAATAAAACAATTTCCTATATGTATCAGAACAGAACATAGCCGAGAACAAAGGGCTGGAAGAAGGAAATACTGGCATATGACGTAACCCTCCCCCACAGCGAGCGAATGGTTTCCTACTGACGGACGAAATGTTCTGAGCTTCGCTTGTTTTATATTCAGGCCCTGCGGGCTAGGAAACAAAATTTTATAATACCAGAACTCTGAATTCAACATACAAGAGAGTTACCTACGTTTAAATCACACCGAAATCTAAATGTCTAAATTTGACATTTTTGTGTATTAAACTGTATCTAGAAGTACCAAATTTTCTAGAAGCACACGTGCTAAGCTAGCCAAGTTAAACACCCTACACATTTCTAAATACAACTTAATCCTTTCAAATAATTCACAACATTCCCAGAAATACTACAAATAAGTCAGGTGTGTTTATACACAACATATTCTTTCTGTAGTTCTTAAATCTCTCCTAAAATTGACCTACCCTCATTAGGAAGATCGTCCTATTATGAAGTCTGAGGTGCCTATTTGCATAAAGGAGAAGAGGCACAACACATATGTTAAGAAAAAAAGGCACAATGCAAAAATGGCAGACGGGTTTCCTACACGCATTTCTTCCTCACGTCATGGAGGACTGTCAGCTATATAAATTTTACCAAGGTTTCCATTCACACCGGTTTACTAATAAGTAGCCGAGCATGTTCTGTAACTTTCAAATCCCAAACTATTTTTAAGCCTTCATTATTTCTACTGAATAGTTTCCAACATCATCTAAGATAAGTAACCTACCTTCGATACTGCTGCCTCGAAATTTCATCGCCACCAAAGAAGTATATAGTTGACAGTTCTGTTGTGGTTGTGTAATTGCTCTCTCTGGCTGATGGATTATATATTATAGTAACATCCTGATGCCAAAAAAAAAAAATCAGGAGTAAATATTAAATATTTTTCTTAAGTCACTTCATTGTGAATTAACTATCATGTGAGCCTAAACAGTCAACAGACATGGATGCATATGACAGCATTTCTAAGATCAGATAAGTTATTTCCATTCCTTTATTACTTTCAAATACTTGTTTTTAGCCATAAAATACATAATTCTTAATTTAACCCAAAAATGAGTTCATATTTTTAGTGCAGAGACTTATACTTACTTTTCGTGTTTTTTCTTTGAGCACAAATTTATCTGGAAAAATCCTTAATACTTTAGGATTCAGCAAAACTTTTTTCTGAGAATCCTTAAAACCTACTGCTTTAACAAAAGCTGCCCGAGAGCCAGTGTTATGAACAGAAAAAACAATTCTACTTCCTTTGCCAGGTATTAAGTCATTCACTGTTACCATGTAACTGTCTGATAACTTTTTAACATCTTCCAAAATAAGATTACTTGTTCCTCCATATCCAGACAAAGGTATCTAAAAGGAGAAAATATATACATCCAAAATTAATTTTATGTAAGCAGAAAGCAAAAGATTAAACTACAGCCAGAAAAAAAAAAACCATACAGATTTAATACCATTATTATTCTTTGTGTACCTTGGTTAGTTACCCCACTTCCAATCCAGCATTATATTAAAGAACTCTTAGGACAGAAACAAATCAAAGAGTTGCAAAATTATTTACCCTCCAATAGGCTAAATTATTTCATTATTATATGAGCCAAGCATAGATGATTAAGGAATATGGTATAGATAAACTTGCTTAAGAAGTGTTTAGGGTGAAACATACTGATGTTTGTAATTTACTTTGAAATGCATAAAAAAAAAAAGAGACAAATTGATGGGTGGTGAGATATGTGATCAAAGAGATATAACAAAATGCTAACTGTAGAATCTAAGTGGTAGGGTATGTGAGGGTTCACCATACGATTCTTCCAACCTCCCAATAATTCTCAATTTTGAAAATGAAGTGTATTGGTGAAACAAAATCTATTGTTCTATAATCCTGTTAGCTTTTGATCTACCAAACTGAGAAAGAAGTATGCCAAAGGGACCAAACAGAAGCCAGTAACTTAAACAAATCACAGAGAACAGACCCCCTTTTATTTTGTTTTATTTTTTATTTTTTTTTTTAAAGATTTTATTTATTTGACGGAGAAAGAGAGTACAAGCAGAGGGAGCAGCAGAGGGAAAGGGAGAAGCAGATTCCCCACTGAGCAGGAAGCCTAACTGGGGGCCAGTTTGGCCAGCAGGAAGCCAAAGTGCAGACTGGAGGCAGGCTTTAGGTGCCAACGGGTGCTGTCTCTAAGCCAGGCTCCTTCCACAGGGTTCAGCACTACCAGGAAACAAGGATTCAGAGAATAAAATCTATAAATAAAAATGTAGGAAAATAGGTATGCTGCTGGAAAACAAACTTTCCATATCCTTTAACATGCACTCCTTTAAGGGGCACCTGGGTGGCTCAGTCGGTTAAGCATCCAACTCTTGATTTTGGCTCAGGTCATGATCTCAGGATCCTGGGATCCAGCTCCGAGCTCAGTGGGGAGTCTGCCTGAGATTCTCTCTCTCTCCTGCTCCCTCCCCCAGCTCATGCATGTGTGCTCTCTTTCTCTCTCTCTAAAACAAATAAATAGGGGTGCCCGGGTGGCTCAGTCGGTTAAGCATCTGCCTTCGGCTCAGGTCATGATCTCAGGGTCTTGGGATCAAGCCCCCAGTTAGGCTTCCTGCTCAGTGGGGAATCTGCTTCTCCCTTTCCCTCTGCTGCTCCCTCTGCTTGTACTCTCTTTCTCCGTCAAATAAACAAATAAAATCTTAAAAAAAAATTAAAAAATAGAACAAAATAAAATATCTTTAAATAATACACTCCTTTAAAAATGATCTATCATTCCTAATATTAAGCTGTGTTCCAGTGGCATGTGGGTGGCTCAGTTGCTTAAACGTCTGTAACCTGCTGGGGCGCCTGGGTGGCTCAGTCGTTAGGCGTCTGCCTTCAGCTCGGGTCATGAGCCCAGGGTCCTGGGATCGAGCCCCGCATCGGGCTCCCTGCTCAGTGGGAAGCCTGCTTCTCCCTCTCCCACTCCCCCTGCTTGTGTTCCCTCTCTCGCTTTGTCTCTCTCTGTCAAATAAATAAAATCTTAAAAAAAAAAAAAAGTCTGCAATCTGCTCAGATCGTGGTCTCAGGGCTATGGGATCAAGCCCCGCTCAGGCTCCCTGCTCAGAAGGGAGTCTGCTTCTCCCTTTCCCTCTGCGCTTCCCCCTGTTCACGCCCTCTCTCTCTCAAATAAATAAAATCTTTTTAAAAATAAAATAAAATAAATAAAATAAAATAAAATGTGTTCCAAAGAATGCCTTGCAAACTTGAAAACATCAATAGCTTGAGTTGTGTCATACACTTAAAAGAACACTTTGAAAAATTAAATTTAGGGACCTCCTAAACTGGTATTGGCTTGCCAAAATGAGTAAAGATTGGTAGCATTCTAAAGTGCTTCAGATCTGAAGCGCCTACAAATCCTTCCTCATTCAGAGTGACTCTCGGTAGTTTTGAAAACCAAAACTGTTTCTAATTTCTCTTTCCACAGAAACTTCCCAGTAAATTTTATGTATGAAACTAGAAAATAATGGGAAGAGTTCACTTTTGAAAACACTCAATATAAGTATTCTTCCTGTGTTTCAAAGTCTAAGGAATCGCAAATAACTGCTGAGTAAAAGGTTAAGGAATGATGAAATGAAATCTGACCGATGCTAACAGACCCAAAGATTCAAGAGGAAAAACTGCTCTAGGCGGGGTTTCTGAACCTCGCACTATGGACATCCTGAGCTACACCACTCCTTGGGGTGGGGGCCATCCTGCGCCTTGCAGGAGTTTAGCTGCACCCCTGGCTTCTACTCACTAGATGCCAGTTGCACCCTTTTCCCACCTACAGTTACAACCAAATATGTGTCCACGTATTGCCAAAAGTCCCCTGGAAGGTAAAATAGCCTCTGACTGAGAAGTGCTGCTCTATAGGACTGGAAAGCAGAGGTGGTATGAACACCTAGAGCCTGCACAATAGATAAAAACGGGCTTTGCCGTCAGGCAGTCTGAATTTGAACCCTGGACCACTTACTGCCTTGTAAGATGCAAGATCATGGCAAGCAGCTCTCTAGGTTTGTTTCCTTATGTATGGCATGGAGGCAGTGGTATTATCTCAGTTGTTTTGAAGATCAAGTGTGATAATTCATGCAGGGATGATGAAGAACAGTGCCCGACATATACTCAGCATGCACTAAATGTGTCTTTATTGCAGTCCCATAATGCTTTATGGTACACAAAGCATAATTTCACTTGTTTCTCAGAACCAAACCAGGAAGATAAATGAGTGAAGCACGGCAAGTGGAGATTGATCCGGAGTGAGTGTGAAGAAGAGAGGCAGGGCTACTCCCAATCTCATCACTAGAGTTAAGTGCTCTTCCACCACGGTACCAGGTTCCTCATCTCCACAAACATACAGCAGTGCTGCTGGTCCAAGCCTTCTTGTCAGGTTAATAAAGCCATATTCATCTGTGTACTTCAGGTCCCCATTCAGACCACCTCTGAGAGGACAGGCATCTACGCAGGCAGACTCCCCTAGGATCCTGGTTTGTTTTAAGGGGACATCAGCCTGAACTTCTGCTTGGTGACTGTCAAATCAAATGGTCCTGCCCTAAATCACCAGGGAATTATTAGTTCTCCAGAAATTCTTACTTAAGAATAATCTTAACACCTTGTCTAGTCAACGTGAAACTAATGGAAATATACTCAGCATAGTCTGAAAGACACAGCCCATCTGGTCCTCTCCACAAACTACTTGATTCTTACTTGAAACCAGACTGTCAGGATATGTGGTACTTCAGCATTGTGCCCTCGTCTCACGTAGAAGAATGTTCTTCCTAAAGACGACCACTGACAGCCCCCTTTTTTTTTTTTTTAAAGTAAACCCTACCCCAACGTGGGTCTAAAACTCAGAATCCCAAGATTGAGAGTCACATGCTCTACTGATGACCGAGCCAGCCAGGCACCTGACCACTTATATCTTTAAACAATTTTGCCCACCACAGCTCATGGGGCCAAGTGAAGAGCTCCACAGAGAATATGTCAAGCTTCAGCATCAAACAAAGCTAGATTTGCCATTAAGATCAACTGTTTAAAAAACCGTTTCGGGGGTACCTGGGTGGCTCAGTCAGTTAAGGGTCCAACTCTTGATTTCGGCTCAGGTCATGATCTCAGGGTTATGAGATCAAGCCCCGTGTTGGGATTCTTTCTCCCTCTCCCTCTTCCCATCCCCCCTCCCTGTTCACTCTCTCTCTCTCTCTCTCAAAAAAAACAAAACAACAACAACAAAAAAACCCTACCTTTTAAGCATTGCTAATATTGTAATTCATTACATTCCTTCTCTAACACTAGAAAACGGACCAACATTTTAGTTGTAGCCCCAGAGCCAAAAACTGTGTAGTTTTAAGGTATGCACTTTTACAGAGTGTGTGTTTGACCACCCCATCCTTTCTTTTCTCAATGATTTACCACCTTTATCTCTCACTGCTCTAAATATATCTAAAGAAATGAGTTGAAAGCCTTTTTAAAAATTATGTTGGGAAGAAACAAAATATAAAAAGCTCTCGTCTTTGTATCCCTAGTTCTGGAACAGAGTCTAGTAAACGGTGTCAATAGGTATTTTGCTGAATTGAAAGAACACAATTTACTTGGAAAGTCAGTAACTTAAGCAGTTTGATCTGGTTTCACCAAAACATGTGTTCCTGTAAAGTTGGGTACATTTCAAAATTCTAAACTGAAATGAAACTTAAAGGCATGAGAAGAGACAGCTTCCTACAGGAATACTATGGAGACTGCTTTCATAACACAACACTTGTGCAAAGTACATTAATTACTCCCTAACTTGTTTGTGAAGCGAGGCAATCACCTATTCTGACTTATAAAAAGCAGAGTATACATAATTTACCAATATTAAACAAATAGTGACAACACGTAAGAAACTCCATGGGAGGAAAAAAGCAATAAAATCATCTTACCGAGAACTTAATGCCCGGTTGTGATCGAATTCCCAGTTGTTTAATTTCTAGTTTAGCCAACATACAAGATAATCGAGTAGGTGCAAATAACACAGAGATGTGAATGTCTTCTTTTGGACGCATTCTAATCTCACAGTTACTGGTTAGTCGTTCTTCTGAACCAAAAGTGTGCTGAAGCTACAATTTAAAAACAATCACCATATACAATAAAGCAGGAGCCCGAATCAAACTACACCCAACCCAAAGCTTCCAAGTTGAAGCAGCACACTGTGGTCTACACATGTAAGTGGTCTAAAAGAACACGGAACAGCACCATGTACTCTACAAACCTGAAAGCAGTCCTGGTCTTGTCCTCTAATGAGCAGTCGCAGATGCTGGGTTGTAGATGTACAATTATTCCGTAAAGCTAGCTTCTGAAGCCTAGAAACAATTACACATTGTAAATGTAGATTTCCGCTGTGGATACTGCTGCAACTATAAAACCAAAGCCAATTAAAACTGACCGCACTGTTTAGAGATGGACTGCATTACATATGCCACTTATTAGCAGCCCGGAAAGGTATCTCCAACAGTCCTAAGATTCCACATTTCTGAAAACATACTCAAAACATACTCACCTGGTCAGAGAAACTCTTTGGTTTAATCATCCTCCTATTATAGCTCCTTAGCGGACCTTATTATTTATACTATACATATAAGTCTTATCTGTCTTGTAAAACAATCAAATGAAAATCCAGATTAACAAAATCATTAAGTTGCTAAGTCAATACCGTGCTTAGCTTGAATTCCAAGCTTTCACGGGAACAAGGAGTCCCAGGCACACTGCTTATATTTTTCACTCTAAGAGACTCATTTGTACAAATTACTCTTTTAAACAGTACATTGAATTAACCATACTTTAAAAAAGTTATAATATGCAAGTACAATTGACTTAGGAATAACAGCTGGCTAGTGGTAAAAAAAAAATCCTTCAATCTTTGAAAATACATGAATCCTCTCTTCATTGGGAGAATAGAAAATCATGAGTAAATCTCCATTTTATTCAAATTTTGAATATTGGCAGTTACATTATTTAAACTGTGGTCTATGTCTTGTCCCACTGGGGATAAAGGGGAACGGTTGCTGAGCTTAACCTCAGAATAAAATCTAAGACCTTCCACTATCAGAGTACCCGAGAAAAGCATTCACAGGAACACTGACTGGGAAAGATTTACTGAAAAACAGAATTCCTTTTTTTTTTTTTTAAAGATTTTATTTATTTATTCGACAGAGATAGAGACAGCCAGCGAGAGAGGGAACACAATCAGGGGGAGTGGGAGAGGAAGAAGCAGGCTCATAGCGGAGGAGCCTGACGTGGGGCTCGATCCCATAACGCCGGGATCACGCCCTGAGCCGAAGGCAGACGCTTAACCGCTGTGCCACCCAGGCGCCCCTGAAAAACAGAATTCCTTAAAAGCTTTTATATTTTATCTATTTTTAAAGAAATGTGGTTATCATTTTCAAGCAGTAGAGCTATCAATTTGGGGGGGTTCAGTGTCTAGTTTTAAAAAGGAACTATACAAAATAAAAAGGGTTAACTTCTTTATTATATAGGGTCCACACAAATTAATAAGAAAAAAATACTAAACCCTAACCAACAAATAGCCAAAGTACATACACAGATTTATGCGAGAGAAACCTGAATGAATGAATGAATGAATGAATGAATGAATGAAAATATGGAAAAATGCAGAACTTCAAAAATCCAAAAACATTGGAATAAAATAAACACTGTGTTTATTTATTTATTTATTTATTTATTATGGTATGTTAGTCACCATACAGTACTTTAGTTTTTGATGTAGTGTTCCATGATTCATTGTTTGCATATAACACCCAGTGCTCATTGCAATATGTGCCTTCCTTAATACCCGTCGCCTGGCTAACCCATCCCTCCATCCCTCTCCCCTCTGAAACCCTCAACCTGTTTCCTGGAGTCCATAGTCTTTCACAGTTCCTCTCCCCCTCTGATTTCCCCCCTTCAGTTTCCCCTTCCTTCGCCTAATGTCCTCCATGCTATTTCTTATGTTCTATATATAAGTGAAACCATATGATAATTGTCTTTCTCTGCTTGACTTATTTCACTTAGCATAATGCTCTCCAGGTCCATCCATGTCGATGCGAATGGTGGGTATTCATCCCTTCTGATGGTTGAGTAATACTCCACACTATATATGGACCACATCTTTATCCATTCTAGTCTGTTGAAAGGCATCTCAGCTCCTTCCACAGTTTGGCTATTGTGGACATTGCTGCTACGAACATTGGGGTGCATGTGCCCCTTCTTTTCACTACATCTGTATCTTTGGGGTAAATACCCAGTAGTGCAATTGCTGGGTCATAGAGTAGCTCTATTTTTAACTTTTTGAGGAACCTCCACATTGTTTTCCAAAGTGGCTGTACCAACCTGCATTCCCACCAACAGTGTAAGAGGGTTCCCCTCTCTCCACATCCTCTCCAACATTTGTTGTTTCCTGCTTTGTTAATTTTTGCCATTCTAACTGGTGTAAGGTGGTATCTCAATGTGGTTTTGATTTGAATTTCCCTGATGGCTAATGATACTGAACATTTTTTCATGTGTCTGTTGGCCATTCATATGTCTTCTTTAGAGAAGTGTCTGTTCATGTCTTCTGCCCTGAAATACCACTTTAGACCACTTTATCCTTAGAAAATATGATTTTAATTTATTATCATTTCTATCTATAATTGAGGCAAAACCCATTACTCAATGAGAACACCGCCCCCCCGCCCCCCACTATATATGATTTTTTTCCTCTTTACTCTAACCTCTCCCAGCATTTACTGGGTCACAGCCTCTGACTGCTTCGTAGGACATTTCTAATGGACAGAAAATAGGAAGATCTCTTTCTAAGCAGACAGAACACCACTTTATCATAAACTCTGCTGCAACATCTTTACAAAGGAGTAGCACAAGATACTTGGAGTGGAAAAAATCATTCTGTGCAAGACACTACAATGGAGATAAGGGGACTACAGAAACTCAAGTCCATAGTTTAGCTAGGCAGGCACTGCACCACATACTGTGCATACATTAGCATGCTTCCTATGGAGCTACTGCCTTCAGCAAGCCAACTTTTAGCCACCAGGTGCTGGTGCTAAGCATCCAAGGACTACGGTAGTGTCCTTCTCACATGACTGGCAAGCTCCTCCAGGCTGAGGTAAGACACCTAGCCAACTATAAACAGGGGGCATGACAGCTCTTCAGGTCAATTCCCTGTGCAGGCATGGGGCTTACACTTCCATCTGTTGGACTAGAAGGCAGTCCACGTATCTCCATGAGGAAGGGAAGCCAAGAAATAAAGAAGGACAGCCTGAAGTCCCTTCACTCAAGTGAGTGACAGGGAAAAAGTGCCACTGACAAGTCCAGAAGTATGCACAAGACAGTGCCCCCATTTTCAACTTAACTAATGTAATTTATTTTTTAAAAAAAGTTTAGCACACATTAATTTTGTTTCAGATAAGTTGTAAGATTTTAGGATGTTATGGCATCTGGAGCAGCTAGATTTTAAGATTTCTACCATATTGATCAATTGCTGCAAATTTTATCACAGGCGGGGAATTCTGTCAGGAACAACACAAGGATGATGATGACTCTTATTGAGCTCTCTTCTGCCTTTGATTAAAGGAAAGAACAATAATAGAGTAAGCTGTTTATCAATGGAGACACTCAAGAACTGATGCTTGCCAGAGTCTGCTCTGTATGGTTGACTATGGTTGCCAGGGCATACTGGAGAGTGAATTTTCTCTTCCTTTTACTTAGACATCAATGGCTGATCTGAACAGCTAAGTTATTTTGGCCACCTTCCACAACACAGAACTTCAAGGTCTCAATCACTATTTGTACATATACTGGAGTAGACCACAAATTAATGTTTCAAGGAGAAATCTGGCATACAGGACATTGTTCAGGTTCAACTGTACAGAACTGGAAAAATCCTCTCTACAGCAACATGCCCTTGTTCAGCCCTTCCTTTCAATGTGTATTCCATCTTAACTGGCTACAAAAGGCATATGACATGACCAACAAAAGGAGCTACTAAAGAGGGCACAATACCTCAAACCCCCTGCCATTCAGGATTTTTTAAAGGTCTAGCGGAGAGAATCTTTACTGAGAGCTGCTTAAAGACACACAGCCCACCCTTCTTCTAGGGGCCTAAGCTGTCTCAGTCAAGCCACCACATGCTTTAGTACCCAAACAACACCGTTAGCTGAGTGTTCACATGTGACGTGTCCAGACTGGACTGAGTACCTCAAAGGGGGAGCATCCTGATAGGGGTATTTCCTGTGACGTTGTTTGACTTTGAGACTCACTATACTGTATGGATCTCTCTTTAAAAGGACCCTGGAAGAAACACCTTCCTGAAGTCTGTAGCAGGAACAGCTATACTCTCTCCCACAGTAACTGGTTTGTTTTTAACCTTTGAACACTGTGACTTGTTCCAGGATGATGGGGGAAGGGTCAGAACCAAGACCCACATCAAGGCAAGTGTACAGGGTCTGCAGGTGAGCCTTTGGGCACTACCGTTATGGTGACCATGTCTTATTTTCCCCCAGCAGTCAGCCCTCAACTGTTTTTATCTTCCTGTGTCTTTTTGAAAACTGCTTTTGGAACGAGACAAGGTACATATGACTACATGGACGGTTAAGCAGATGTATGAACTCTATAAAGTAGGGAGGTTCAATCTGATGCTTTTTGCACTGACAAAACTATAATTTTAAAGAAGTACCTATCGTACAGACTCAGCCAGACGTTTCTTATCTCTCAGGTGCCACAGAAATGTATGGGTAAAACATTTAGGTCAAACACAAAAATGCAAAATAGGGAAGAGGAAACACTGAAGTTTAATCATTACTAGGTTATTAATTAGTGATATTTGAGGCTGGTAAAAAACATTTTAGCTATGTTGCTAAGCTTATGAAAGGAAAAATATTTTACCATACTATATATTATGTGCCAATTTATTAACTTAAGAGTTCATATTCAAAATGTATAAATCAAAGTACACATAAAAATAAGATTCAAGATGTAATTCACATTAAACTATGACAGAATATATCTCCTCTATTAAAGACTCCTTATACTCAAGTACAAAGAATTTACCAACTACTTTGTAAACTCCTTAAGCTGAATGCAAGGTGTCCGATTATTTTTTCTTCCTACCTTTCGACAGGGCTTTCCAGAGAGAACAAAGAAACTTAATTGCTTAAATTTGGTAATCAGCAGCGAAAAGAGCTTAAGAAAACGGAAACTTATTTTTTTGGATTGCAGAGGTGAAAATTTTAATTAAAACATTCTGAATGAATGATAGGAAGATTAAGGAATAGAAGACAGCTTTATTTCAACTCCAAAAACATTAACGTGGTCATAATTATCACAGTGGAGACTAACGCTAGGTAATGTCAGCAGAATCTTCACGTGCAGAGGCTGCTACATGCATACTTACTGCGTTCTACCCAGAGGGACACCCCCCCAGGCCAGAAACTGCTTGTTGGACAAAATCGATGGAACATCTGAGCAGCAAGAGCCAGGCGTCAGAGGTTTATTTCCTGAAGAAACCACTTCACCTTTTAACGCCACTTCATACTGAGGTCCAAATGGCTGCACGAATATTTTTAAGATCCTAACAAAGAAAACCATCTAAGTTGAATGTCCTGAATTCAATTTTATTGGCATCTATTCCCCACAGGCTTCCTTTGTCCCAAGAGACGGAACTGGGTGCTGAGGATACAATGACATTCGCACCCTTAGAGCTTACATTACAGAGAAGAATACAGACAAGGAGACAGTCACAGTACCATCTACGTAACAGGAGAGGGGAAGTTCACGGGGCCACAGGAGTATTACCAACTACTACTTATGAGGAGTTTGGGAGGAGCTGAGGAAAGTTCCTAGATGAAAGAGTTAACCAGTGAAGTTGCGGGCACGCACTCCAGGCACAAGTATTCACGTCTGTGCAGGCCGGCTGTTTTCTGTCAGGTCACAGGAGCAGACTGAGCGCACTAAGGCATTCTGTAACCCAGGTGGAGGGCAGGCCACGTGTGTCTCAGGACAACATGCTCTGTTTACGAATCACAATGCTGCTCTGACCACTATCCGGTAATATTCACGTATGATTTGGGCACCAAAATGTCACAAACCTGGAGAAGGGGCGGGGTGGGGTTGGGAGTGGGTAAGCATCTTAAACTAACAGCCACTGGCAATGGTTTCCTTGGAGAGCAAGGAAAGGTTACTGAGAAACATCAAGACCGACATTTTATATTTACTTTTGTCAGAATATACTTGAAAATAGTAATTACTTAATTTTTAGTCAGCTGGTTATAAAGGAGTTTTAGTAAAAAAAAGAAGAAAATCTGAGGCAAAAAGAGGTTAAACAGAGCTTTATTATCTATTAGGTGAGATAAAACATGTACTCTATCATTCTGGCTATGGACTGAAGCATATTGGCTGTTTTGAGAGAAGAGTAAAAACTTGTCATTATAAATAATTTTATATTACCTTTCCTCACAGGCTTTGGGGTCCTTTGGAGTAAATGTAACTGTAACTTCGTGTTCTTCTCCAGGTTTAAGGAACAGATTCTCTGGATCCACTGAAAAGTGACTTCCTTGATCTGGGATCTAAATATTTATACAATTATAACTAAATGCCGACTTAGGCAAATGTGGTTTTTACTCCGTTACTCTCATTTTTTCATTTACTCTGATAGGTTATTTTTCCCTTCTGCCTTCTCTGTCACTGCCCCGCCTTGTCTTATTCTCTTGGAAAGGGCACTTCCTCTTCCGTAATAAACTTCATCTCCCACCCCATGACATTCCATGACATTCCTGTCACTAATACCCTCTTGCTCACCCACATGTCTCGGAAATAACGTCTACATATGTGATCACTCTCCTCCACTTCCACCTACCCACAGGATAACACACACATTTTTCAGGAACTAATCTAGAACTTGGTTCTTACATATAGAGCATCAGATGTCAAAATTAAAGTGCCCTGCCATCTATTTCAATCTATTTCATACTAGTGTAACCCCCAGCTTTTAAAGCACTCACATAGGTTCTTCTGTTTGATCCCCATGGCGCTCTGCCAAGGTAGGCAGCTGAGCAACCTTCAGAATGTGAGGAGATACTCAGCCTCACAGTCTGAGGAAATACTACGGCATTGCATTCTGACACAAATTCTTACCTTGATATCTAAGTAAACGTTAATATTCCCAGCATTTTTCAAAGGTAAGTGCTGCTTTGTTGAGGAAGCCATACTGGCAAACAAGTGCATAGTCTAGAGGATGGGGTAAAACCGACATTTTAAATAATGTCACAATTAGAATGAAATCAACCTGAACATAAAATCATGGCAAAAAGAAGAGTTTAGGGTACCTGTAAGTCTTTTGGAGCGTGTATCCTAGCTATTCCTGTTCTTGCTTGAAGACCAACACTTTTAATGACTGGTGTAGGGTTTGGGCTATCAACTTCTATATCGATTCTTGCCAAGAACTCTTCTGCTGAGTCTAAAATCTCTATAAAAGTTCATTCTTTTAGTTCAGAGACCAGAGAGTTATTTAATTCTAAATGCCTCATGTGGTCCAACGCTATGTCCTCAGAGGTCACGAGAAATTCTAAGCAAGATGACCTTTTAAAGAATTCAAACAGGGATAGAAATGCGTGGAGGGGAAAGGAGAAAAGAAAGAAAACATCCAACTGGTAGATGTGATAAAAATCAGCGAACAGAAAAGATCCCAAAAAGTTTTCAGTGGTACTCGCTGGGGTTACCCATACATGGGTTTGACCCAAAACAGCATGCATGCTCTCTGCCCCATTTAAAAAAAAAACATAAAATATTTGACAAATTACTCAAAGTATTCACATTTACTGATGAAGGAAATATGCCTTAACTTTGTGGTTTATTTAGCTACAGAGTAAAGCAATTCCCAAAAAACATACACATGATACCTGAAGAAGTGATCCGTTTCCTTGGACTATGGAAAAGAACCCAAATGATCAGAAATTCTGGATCCTGTAAAATAAAATAAAATAAAATAAAATTTACACTAGCATTAAGGTTTAAGTCTTAATGAAAGATAAGCTGTTTGGAAACTTAACTTCCTCTTTAATTCAAAGCCAGTGCTGCAACCCCCCCAGCTTACCTGTCCATCATAACTGGCAGGCATCATGTGGTTGACCACAGAAGGAGCTGCCAGCTGAGCAATCACGTCAACATATGGAGCTGTTTTCAGAGAAGCATGGACGGGTGCCTTGGAAAACGTGAAGCAGCGCCAGGCTACGGCGTTCTGTTCAGAAATAGAAGAATCCGTTTCAATAAAGCCAATAGTACAATGTTGGTGTGATGTTAAATCTGTTGACAGAATCCTTAACAAAAAAATTTACTGCCGTAAGAAAAATTAATCAAGAATGATATCAGGAGTGTACAATTCCCAATCAATGTGCTCTGTAAAGTTTCTTACTGTATGTTAGTACTTACAGCATTAATAACAAGTCTGATTGGCACAGTGGCATGAGTCTTGTTTATCAATTTTAATGGCAGAGCCTTCCAGCCACCGTAAGTCAAGTCGCCAAAATCAAGAACATCTTTCTTTTCTGTTTCTACCTAATTATGAAAGAAAAGACTGATTTCTAAAAAGCAATATATCAACAAATACCACAGCTTATATTCACATCACTGTTCTTTACAGCCACAAATAGTCAGCATTCAATGTAAACTTACCTAAGCTTCCCTAGGCCATTTACGACTGTTATTTTCTACAAAAATAAATGTTAAATTCTCTGTTTGAGGTAGTCTATGTATCCAAATATAAACTATAGAACAAAGCAATACATTTGTTGTTGCTACTTTGAAAAGACTGTTAGATCTTAAGACAAACTGACAATAAGCTTCCCTTCAACGAGCTATGAGTTCTATTATTATACAATTTTAGCTTCTCAATTCCCTTCAAAATATATGTTGGCATTTTCAGATTTAGTCCAAATTTCTGACAAAACTGAAAATGTTTAAAAGGATATCAAAATAGACCTATCAAAAGTTTAAAATGAGTGCCTGTCATCATGACAGATGACTTCTTTAAACACTGGAGAACCACCTAACATAGACCCCTCACACCCACACATACAGAAATGTTGGATAATATTTAAAATACACATAAATTTCTTTAGCCTGGTCAAATATAAAGGGAAATAAAAAACAGACTTGCAAATGGGAGCTGACTTCCATGGTGGTCCATGAAGGTCTGGGATCAACCCACTCCCAAGGGAGTTGAGCTTCAACACCCTCCTGAGAACAGAAGGTAGGACTCTGAGCTTGTTGTGGGCAGGGTGAGGCTGGAATGTAATTTGAGCTTCCTGCATCAAATGCAGAAATTCAAAGAAGTGCCCTTTTAAGAAAAGGGACCTGGAAAAATTCTGTTTACACGTCTGAGGCCAGGAGGCGATAACGGGGAAGTTTGTCCAGAGATGGGCAGATGTTAGAAGATCATTTGTAGGAAAGAAAAGCCCAGGCCTACACCACAGTAGGCATGGGAGCTCTAAGCTGAAAAATCACTGAAACCTTTAGTGCCCCCAGCATTTATACAGAGTCCTCTCCCTGGACACTTTGAAAAACCAGGACACATGGGATTTCTATAGCAAAGAGCAGCCTCCATGACGTGAACTCACATTTAAAAAATTTAAATTTAAATTATCAGGGATGCCTGGGTGGCTCAGTCGGTTAAGCATCTGCCTTCAGCTAAGATCATGATCCCAGGGTCCCGGGATCAAGCCCTGCATCAGGCTCCCTGCTCAGCGAGGAGCCTGCTACCCCCCTGCTTGTGCTCTCTTTTTCTCTCTGACAAATAAATAAATAAAATCTTTAATAAATAAATAAAATTAAAAATTTAAATTATCAATTCAAAAATTAGAAACCACATGAAGAAAATAATCGGGAAGACTAGCAAAACTAGCAGAAGAATCAGCACCTGAAAAACTAGAAATGATCTAGATTAACTATAAAATAAGTACATTTTTTTTTTTTTAAAGATTTTATTTATTTATTCGACAGAGATAGAGACAGCCAGCGAGAGAGGGAACACAAGCAGGGGGAGTAGGAGAGGAAGAAGCAGGCTCATAGCAGAAGAGCCTGATGTGGGGCTCGATCCCAGATCACTGGGATCACGCCCTGAGCCGAAGGCAGACACTTAACCGCTGTGCCATCAGGCGCCCCAGTACATTTTAAATACAGATAATAGAGAGGCGCCTGGGTGGCTCAGTCGTTAAGTGTCTGCCTTTGGCTCAGGGCGTTATCCCGGTGTTCTGGGATCAAGCCCCGCATTAGGCTCCTCCGCTGGGAGCCTGCTTCTTCCTCTCCCACTCCCCCTGCTTGTGTTCCCTCTCTCGCTGGCTCTCTCTCTTTCTGTCAAATAAATAAATAAAGTCTTTAAATAAATAAATAAATAAATACAGATAATAGAGTCTGTTAAAAAGGTAAAAATAGAAGATTCAAGAAACAATGAGCAAAAAAAATGTATAAATAGCTTGATCAATCCGTTACAAAAAGTTCAATGTTGGAGTTTTAAAACATTTGGGACTAAAGTATTAGTCAAAGATATTACAGAAGGAAAAGATCAACATTAAAATGACTGTAGCTTTTTGAGTTGTTTGGGCTAGAACAGAGCTCTTGATTAATTTTATACCTGAGTAACCAATCTGAATAAAAAGGGAATAGAAATGTGTAACTTCCAAACTAATACAAAAGAAGGATGAAAGAGAATTGTTACTTTAAAAAGGAACGATTTCACTTAGAAGATAAAATGATCTTGAGTCTAAACGTTTGCACATAACTAAAGAGCTCAGAATACCCAAGACAAATATCAAAAGAACTATAAGGAAAAAGAGACAAATCCACAGACACCTCTCTCAGAGGCCAAAAGACTAGAACCACATAGTAATAAATCAGAGCTAAAGGATACGCGAAAGAATTCTGCACCCAAGAGAAAGAAGAGCCATTCTTTTCAAGCACACAAGGAACATTAACATAAATTGAGCACATACCACAGTATGGAATCTCTCTCTCCTTCCCCCCCAACTCATATTCTGACTCTAGTGTGGGGTACGCAATGGGAAGTGGCAGCTGAAACATTCCCAACACGTCTGGAAACCATAAATGTACTTCAGGGGTGTTTGGGTGGCTCAGTTGGTTAATCCTCCAACTCTTGGTTTCGGCTCAGGTCATGATCTCAGGGTCGTGAGATCAAGCCCCACATCAGACTCCACATTCAGCAGAGTCTGCCTGAGATTCTCTCCCTCTTCTTCTACCCCTCCCCCAACTCATGCACATACTCTCTCTCAAAATAAAAATAAAATCTCAAAAAAAAAAAAAACCCCAAAGAAACTGTAAATATACTTTAAAATGCCTAACAAACCCCAATTTCCCCAACAGATGATCCAAAGTCTTCTCTGGCCAGACTTAATACATAAATCTTTAACAATATGGATGAAATAGCTAGCTGACTATATTTACTGGTCTTGGTACACATATATGTAATATAATATTTCAAAAAACCATCTACATTTAGAAATATTGCTATTTCCACTTTCTATTTGAATCAAGAGTTCAACAACTATTACTTGAGCCCCTACTATGTGCCAAGCACTATTCTGGAAATGAACAAGAGACACATGTTCTGCCCCCCAAAGAGTTTACACTCTAGTGGGGGCAAGAGGGATCAGACAATAAACAGGTAAATATTTAGTATGTCACTGCTGAAAATGCTAAGCGGAAAGGTAAACTAAGTGAAAGGGAAGTGGGCATGGGGGATGAGGAGACAGGTAGAGACTGCCACTTTATCGACAGTGTGAGGTGACATCTGGACAAAGTGACATATGGTACGCAGTGTGTGGAAGAAGTACTCCAGGGAGAAAACAATTGTATTCAAACTCTGGCAAAATTGTCAACAGTGGTGGCTTCTTCATCACTAGAGACACAGTCTGAGCTGTCTTCCAGCACCCAAGAAGCTTAGTCTTCATGTCCATTCAACCGAACATCAAAATGCCTTTTAAATCCATATGTGATGTGGTCACTGAACATTATTCCAAGCTGAAACACTCATTCGTGTAATATAGGGCAGCTGTTCTTATTTTCCCTATATTCATATATTCAAGATTTCCCCTACCTAACCGCTTACTGTATTGTTTCTTAAAGTATTTTTAAAAGGCTGATATGGGGCACCTGGCTGGTTCAGTCAGTGGAGCATGCAACTCTTGATCTCGGGGGTTGTGAGTCTGAGCCCCACACTGGGTACAGAGATTACCTAAATAAATAAATCTTTAAAAAAATAAATAATTAAAAAATTTAAAAAGGCTAATATATAACATCCAACATTTACATACAGCACCAGGGATAATCACTGATCTGGTTACATTTCTTAGTCTCCTTTAAAAAACAACCCAATATGTCTAGTGACTTCGGAACATCCCAAACTAACACCCACATCTAGCAAGTATATCTGTGTTTCTATAAAATAACAGAAATAATTTTAAGTTCTAAAATAAGAAGATATTAAGAACCAACAGTTAACTGGAAAGTAACTTTGTGGCACACTTAACCACATATTCATTTTTCCTAAGTACTAAGGTTAAACAGCCTTCATTCAAATGCCAGGCATGACAAAGACCTGCTTATAAGTAGTTACCTCAATCACAGGGGTCTCAGCAACAGCCGTGAGAATGACTCTGCTTGCCAAGGCTTCTGCTTGTGCTATGGTATCAGCATCTGCTGAAAATGGCCAAGAAGCAACACTGAATATACATCTGAAAATCCCGGGATCAGATGGTATGAAAAGTACTTTTATCTCTTCTGTGGCATGAGGTCTTATGATGACTTTATTCTTGAAGACTAGACAAGGATATGCTGAAAGATCCACCTTAAAAAAAAAAAAAGAGCCACACAATTCATTAAGAAACGGCTTCACGGGGTGCCTGGATGGCACAGCGGTTGGGCGTCTGCCTTCGGCTCAGGGCGTGATCCCGGCGTTATGGGATCGAGCCCCACGTCAGGCTCTTCCGCTATGAGCCTGCTTCTTCCTCTCCCACTCCCCCTGCTTGTGTTCCCTCTCTCGCTGGCTGTCTCTATCTCTGTCGAATAAATAAATAAAATCTTAAAAAAAAAAAAAAAAGAAACGGCTTCACTAGGAAAATCAAGAATTAGGATCAATTGGTTTAAGATCCCTTACTTCCCAAACTATCAAATCCAAAAATTTCTCTTCCAAAATATCCAAGTCTTATAACTCATTATCTGTAAAGTACAATTAGCCAAAATTATGAAGACTTACGAAGCTAAGTTGAACGTGTGCTCCCTGGTCTGTTTAAAATAAACATAGCTATCTACACCCTCACTTCCACTGAAAGAGCCCCTGGTACCCCACACATTGTCCAGGACTGGTTTTTGTGGCTGTACAATCAGGGGGCTTAGACTGACCTCCAAGGTCCTAATCAGGCCTCCAAGTGCATGATTAGACTCACTTCAAACCCTCTCTCCTCACTGTACACAAGGGCATTCTTTTCTACTCCCGTGTCCAGAAGGAACACTACTTCCTAAGTGCCCCTAAAAGGGCCTCCAAGCTCATCTCTCGCCCTTAATGCTTTCCACCAATCACATACTTTCCATCTAACCTCAGGATCAGAGAGGAAGGGCTCGGAAAAGGGAAGAGGGAGACCAGACACAATCTTATTTTCCCAGGTAAACAAGGGTTATTACCAGGAAGTAAGAGGGAAAGTAAATTCATCCACCAATGCTCGTCTGCAAGCAGCAGTTGCAAAACCAGGACATTCCAAAATAAGAGTTGCTGACCATACCTCCCACCCTCCCTGCTCACTCATGTGCACGTAGGTCATTGTAATCGTGAAAGCAGATTCAGAATAGTGTACTTCAGCACCTCTAGCTGATCATGTGAGACACTCTTGCTGTAAGAGTTAATGTGAAAATTGTAAGACCATGTAAGAACGTGATCAGGTGAATTAGTCAAAAAGACTCCCCTTACTGAAGGGGAGTAACTTTTTGATAAATGACAGCAACTTATACTCAATCACATTTAACAAAACAAATAGCAGAAATCAGAACTTTCAGTGGTTTAAATAGCACTAAACGTGCATTTACATGGTTTGATGAATAAATAACAAAATATAATGATAAATAACTGATAGAAAAATGAGAAACAAATTCAGACTTCAATTCTTACACTGGACATACTACAACAAAAGGGGGGGCTAAGAAAAAGACACAATGTTATTCTTTCATATACCACTGCAATGATTCTGTGCAAGGATGGGGGGGACCGACTCCCCTGTATAAAAGGAAGTACTAGAGAGAGATCCAGCATTAATCATCATGCAATTGCTAAGTCAAATGAGAAAGACACAGAAAGCTTACCTTTTCACCATTAACACTAACGGTGAGAACCCCGATGCTGACCTGTAGCCAGCGGTCAGTCGGATTAAGTACGCTAAGGAAGGTCTGTGAAGCAATGCCCACACAGCAAGCATGAGGAAACTTCAACTCCTCAGGTACTCTTACCTTCCCTGGGTAAAGATAAAGCATGGTCAAATGCAAGGTATATTAAACACCTGAGTAAAAGCACGATCGGTTAAATGGAAATTTTTATAGACTACCTGTTGATACCCAAGAGCTACGGTATGAAGTGCCCGGTGTCTTAAGGAGTCCTTGACATTGTATAAGCCTCAGCACAGGCCAATAATTGTTTCTTGTTGTATCCAACCCAGGAAGAACAAGTGCAATGGATCAAACCCACAGTCTGCAGCTAATCAATTCTTCAATGTTATTGCCTATTAGTAATCTCTTCCTTTTTTCTACCACAAATATAAGCCACTACCTAACCTAATAAGAAACTTACAGAGGGCTCTAACTTTCAGGGTTTGCACATATACCCAGAATTTTATTTTATTTATTTTATTTTTTTTTTTAAAGATTTTATTTATTTATTTGACAGAGATAGAGACAGCCAGCGAGAGAGGGAACACAAGCAGGGGGAGCAGGAGAGGAAGAAGCAGGCTCATAGCTGAAGAGCCTGATGTGGGGCTCGATCCCATAACACCGGGATCACGCCCTGAGCTGAAGGCAGGCGCTTAACCGCTGTGCCACCCAGGCGCCCCAACCCAGAATTTTAATAAGACCAATCTTTTCGCCAACCTTATGCAGTAACTTTGGAATTTCCTCGAGAAGAAAAAGAGGGTAGAGAAGAAGACAGCATGCCAGTGGTCGTGTGCACTGTGTCAGGGAAAGCATAGCACCCAGCAGTGGCTGTCTCTAGCAAAAATCTGAGGGCAGTTCAGCCACTGCAGACAAGGGTAGAAGGGTGCTGTCTCTCACAACTGTTATTCCCCAAAAGACTTTAAAAAGCGGAAGGAGACTCCTCCAGGGAGCCAATTCTAAACTGGGCGGTTCCTAGTTGAAAGAATAACAGAAATCTAAATGCTGAGTACAGGAGAGACAGGAACACAAAGGCATTGGGGCGTTTCACCTGCATGAGTGTTTGTGTTTTTCTGAAGCCATGTCAGGGACCCTTGCACAGAAATATATTATGGTCTGTGTTCTCAATTTAGGACAACGAATAAAATTAAGAGAAATTCAGACCAACCAGTATCTCCTTCAAACAAACTCGTTTTGTGGCCTCATTTGAGAAACCTCCATTTTTAAATAATAGCAAGCAACAATAAGCGATAAGAGAAAAAGCATCTTACCAAATCCTGACAGCATTCCTGAATCCCACGGTTCGATTCCACAATGTGCACCAACAGACTGCACAGGAAAAGGTTTCGCTGTACTTAGAAGGTTCTGATTTAAGGTATCAGAATATGGGTTATAAAGGGAAGAGGCACCCATCAATCCAGAGCTGACGTTTTGTCCTAGACAAATTCCCATGGCCACAGAGTTCTGAACGTGCTCTCCTGCGACAGCAGGATATGGACAGCTTCCCGGGAATCCACAGACAGTGGCGCTGCCCGCACGGCACTGAGGCAAAGCGACATTTCCAGCTGAAGGCAGTGTTCCCAAATACTGCTGGGCAAAGGGAGCTGTGGTAAAAGAATGCTGAGTCAAGAGCGTAGGAACTGCGGTGGGTACGTTCTGCACCTCAGGAGCAGAGCCACAGGACACAGTGCTGGGAACAGGGGCGCCGTGGTTTCCAGGGGCCATCCGATGAGGAATCTGGCCACTTACTGCACTGTCGGCAGTTAACGTATCTTCAGAGGCTACTCTTTCACCTTTGTTCACAGATGCCTGGTGTGACACAGGGCGGTGTGGCATCGCTGACACAAGTGGGCGGGTGAGACCTGGCTTGCTCCGTAGAGCCAGGCTGATCTGGTCCAGATCACTGGGGTTAGAGGTCAACCCTACTGCACCGGTTTCTGATAGTTCTCCACTCCTGGAGGAAAGATCTTTATTCAACCTCAAGTAAGGTTTTACATCTTCAGGTTTGCTACTCAGAGAAGTCGTTTCAGTCACGTTGTCTGTATCGGAGTCTTTCTGATTATATGATAGTGCTACTTTACTTCTACTTTGAAATGGACCTTCTTCTCTCAGCCTTTCCACAGCCTGTTCCTCTGACGGAATTGGACTGGCTCGAATAATCGTGGTGCTCAATTCACTGGTGACATCACTCTGTATGTGACAAAAAATGTTAAATAATCCACAAACTTTTACTAATTCAAACCATGCTGATATAATCTCAAATAAAGAAGAGATCTACACATTAACTCTGGAAAAAAGGCCAACTTTTTACAGCTGTGAAACTCAAGATGAAAAGTTAGAAGTGTTAAGTTACTGTTTCACAGAAATTGGGAGGGGATTAAAGAGAAAATATATAGCAATTACCTCTCTGACAAATTACACAGATAAAGGACCAGTGAAAAGTACTTTCTTTCAAATTTAAGGGATCGTTTTCCTGGAAGCTGTACAATAAAAATCTAATTAAATTAATAACACAGGAGTGGGGGCTGAGCAAGTTTTCGAATGATATCGACACGAGGTCAGGAAGAATCAATGCAGCTCATAGGCTGTCCCACCCCCCTTGTTTGTTTACACTGCTGTTATGCTTGAAGATGCTAATTTCTATGAGCACTAAGTCTTTTCCAATGTCTAAGATTACGTGGTTCTGTTTTCTTAGGTAAGAAGTAACAACCCTAGTCAATGTTCATATACTCATTTCATTATAAGGCATCACCTTAGGAATGATGTCTACAGCTCTGCAAGGTGGACCAGCTGGAATTTACATTTAAGTTAAGATGCACTTAAATGACTATTCTCCACACTTGGTTTGAAAATTTCTCTTAGTCCAAACAGAAATAGACATTAATAAACAAAGACCAGGTTATTTACCAGACATCATCAACCACTCAATAAAAATAAATAACAGCCAGTATGTATTCAGTGGTAACTTCTCGGTGCCAAGCCCTATTCTTACATCAGTGTCCCTCCTTATAGATGAAGAAATGGGCTTGGGGAAGTTACAGTCTATCTCAGAAAATAGCAGAGGAAAGCCCATCTAACTCTGCAACTCAGCCTGTAACCACTAGCTAAGAACAGAGAGACCCAACATTTACCAGCATCATCAAAAAGACCGCTTTCAATGATCTGTCCAAGGTGACATCATATACATAGTAACTTTAGTGGATATATTTAGTAAGGGCTTGGTGGAGGAGGACTGTATTGAACACAACAGGCAAATGCAGCTCATTAAAAAACTGAATACTCTCATATTCACAACACACACACATAGATAACAAAAGTCTAGCTTCTCTCACATAAATCTCTCGTATCTACCCGCTTCTCTCCCACCACCACTGCCACTACCTTAATGCAAGCCCATGCCATCTCTCGCCTGCCTTCAGCAGCCTTGTGTCAAATTCTCCCGGTTTTGATCTTGCCCCTCCTCAGTGCCTCCTCCACACTGCCAGTGCCACGAGCTTTTAAAACAACAACACAGGGGCGCCGGGGTGGCTCAGTGGATCAAGCATCTGCCTTTGGCTCAGGTCCTGATCCCAGGGTCCTAGGACAGAGCCCTGCACCAGGCTCTGTGCTGAGTGGGGAGCCTGCTTTTCCCCTCCCTTTCTCCCACCCCCCCCCCACCCTGGCTCATGCGTTCACTCTCTCTCTCATATAAATAAATAAAATCTTAAGAAAATAAAAAAAAAATAAAACATCAACACAGATCACGTCAATGTCCTGCTTAAGAACCTTTGAACTCCCAGGTTCTACATCTAAGACTCTTCATGGTTTGGCCTCTCCTCTTTTCCCCATGTACAATTCACTACAGTCATTCCAGACTTCCACGGGTCCTTCCAATGCAGTGTGCATTTTACAACTCCGTATCTTCCCTCATTTGTTTGTCTGCTTCCTCCCTGCCAAGCAGTCTTACAAAATATGGCTTCGGTATATTACTTATCCCTCCCAATAACCTTTGTTGAACCATCACTAAGTCCAGGCAGATGTGTAGTTAACTCCCTGTGAATCCCACAGCATCGGTGGATCACAGTGCGCTCCATTCCAGTGTGCCTGGCAAGGGTCCCCACCGGACTGGAAAATTGAAATAGTTGTACTTCTACTGCCTACTCAGCATGAGTAGCTATTTGATCAAAACACACACACGCATGCATGTGCACACATACACACACATTTTAAAGTTACAACAGCAACAGAAATTACAAGGCCTCAACTTCAGTCTGACTCCTACAACGGTATCACTTTAAAGCCATAAGCCTTACTAAAGAAATAATAGAAACGCTGCCCACCTTGCGGCCCTCAGGGCCAAGATCTGAGGCTGTAGTGGGACAGGAGCTCTCTTGTTCAGACACGTAAGTCAGCCTACTCACACTAGCTTGTGGACACACCAACTGAGATGACTCACTCTCACAGGGGGGCTTCTGATGAGCTGCTGAACCAGAAGACTCTAAAGCACACCTGAAAGGGAGAACATCTGTGATTAGTATTCCATTCCTTTAGCTAACATTCTCTGCACTGACAAAAAGCCATTTCTGCTTACCTACGAACTTGTTAATCTATACTCTCTGCTCTAGCTGTCATATATGGTAACTCAACCATGGATTTTTGCTCTTAATTATCTAAAACTGTAAAGCATATTCCCATTGAATGAAGTACCTGGTAAACTACTATAAAAGAAAAAGGCTGTGGCATTTTCATTAGTAAATTTCACATACAGTCGCATAACAATGTTAGCTATTCATCTGAAAAACATTTATCAAATACCTGATATAAAGCAATAAGCCAAGCATTCAGAAGTTCCTACCCTCAAAGAGCACAGATGAAAAAAAAAAAAAAAAAAAGAATCAGGTACACAAATGTAAAGAAATGGGCTCAGTCACACGCTGCTGGGTGGAATATGAAGTGGGACGACTTTTGACTGAGCAATTAAGCAATGCATATCAAAGCACTTTGACTCAGATATTCTACATGTAGGAATTAATCCTAAGGGAAAAAAAAATCAATGTTAACTATAAAGACTCTGTCAAAAGGATATGTCTTAAATGTATAAGGAAATTAGGCTACGGAAATTATGGCACAAACATACAATAAAACACTATTCAGCTATCTTAAATCATGCTGTTAAGTACTATCTCCTTTGACTCAGAAAGATGTTCATGACATTAAAAAAAGATTAGAAAGCAATAAATATAGTAAAATCCCACGTCTACCTAATCCACATGCCATGTTCTGTTAGCCAATACCCATCACGAGGCCAGCCCAGCCCGACGCAAGGAGAGAAAACGGGCAGCATCACCTGAGGAGAATGGCGAGGTCATACTAGACAGGAAGAACTACTGCAGACGTCAGCTCCTACACCTACCACTTGCACACTCTGCCATTTCGTCTCAGTTCAGCTTTTATTTGACTGAATTTTATCCCACCCTTTTTTTTTGCACAAAGTTCAGAATACTAAGTTGAGCAACAAACACGGAGAAAATCCCATCTTGAATTTTGGATTTTTAAAAAGCCCAAATCAAGACAGTGGTATTGACAAAAAACTAGCTGGTGAATTTCTAACCAATGGAGACAGAATATTAACCAAATTGCTTATTTTGGCTTCTGCATGACACGCACCCACATGGGTTCCTATATGAGTGCACACACACACATACACACAGATACCATGATACAACATGAAAAAAGCTCTGGGTTACTGGAGAGATGGGGTGATGTGCTGTATTAGTCTAGTTCCTTATTTTTTTAAATGATATTTATTTATTTATTTATTTATTTATTTATTCGGGGAGGGGGAAGAGAGAGAGAGAGAGAGTAAGCAAGCAAGAGCAAGAGAGAGAGCACAAGCAGGGAGGAGGGGCAGAGGTTGCTGAGCAGGGAGCCCAACGCAGGGCCTGATCCCAGGACCCTGAGATCATGACCTGAGCCAATGGCAGACGCTTAACTGACTAAGCCACCCAGGCATCCCTAGCCCAGTTCCTTTGATTTAAAGGAACAAACGCATTTTGGGTGTATTACCTCAAATAATGGGAAGTGAACTGTAAGAACACTTGGAAATAGGAGTGCCTGGGCGGCTCAGTCTGTTAAGCGTCCAACTCTTGATTTCGGCTCAGGTCATGATCTCAGGTTTGTGAGATTGAGCCCCATGTTGGACTCTGTGTGGGTGTGGACTCTGTGTGGGTGTAGAGCCTGTTCAAGATTCTTTCCCTCTCGCTCTGCCCTTCCCCCACTGAAAAAAAAATGAACACATGCAAATAGAGAAATTTTAGTTGAGATGTCAAACTTCAAAGGAATCCCAAAACTGCCAAGGTGCCAGCCACACAGAGATACAAAGGCAGTCCTGGAACTAGAAGGTCCAAATCAGCTCTCTGGACCTACTGGAAACCAGCTGGACGACTAGCTAACAGGAATGCTAATGAGCAGCAAAACTAGTCAGATAAAGTACACTGACCACAACAATGTTACCACTGAAGAGACGAAAATTTTGGCCAACAGTATACCATAAATATTAAAAAACAAACAAACAAACTTAGGGGCACCTGGGTGGCTCAGTTAAGCATCTGCCTTCGGCTCAGGTCATGATCTCAGGGTCCTGGGATTGAGCCCCACATGGAGCTCCCTGCTCAGCAGGGAGTCTGCTTCTCCCTCTCCATCTGCCCCATCCCCGACTCATGCACTCATGCTCTGTCTCTCTCAAATAAGTAGTCTTAAAAAAAAAAAAAAAACAAACTTAAATGTAGTATAAGTTGGTAGAAACCAGAGAAAAAGAATAAAAATATCACACTCAAAAAAAAAAATCACACTCATTTTACTATAATAAAAAGGAACAAGAATTTCAATAAAAATAAATGGACACAAAATCAAAGTCGATGTTGGCAGCTAAAAAGGCTAGTTGATGCTACAGAAAATCAGTGGTGCAGGATAAACACCTGAGCCACTGCCCCACAACACAGAGGAAATGTATAAAGAAATGAAAATTAGGGAAAGGAAAACAGTCATAAATGACCAGAGAATGGAGTGTCCACTAATGGGAAACCAGGGTTCTCAAAAGGAAGAGAGAATAGATGGAACACAGTCAACTATCAAAGGTAATAGAAAACAAAACTTCCTCGGTTGAAGAAATAACTGTGTATACAGAGTTTAGCATAACCCAGGAAAACCAACTAAGAAACTGACACAGGCATTTGAAGTTGATGAGGGAAAAAGAGAAAGCTGTAGCAGGAACCTTGAAAACAGAGCTGGAAATGAGGCTTAGATGAAAATGCATGTTGTGCAACAGAACAGATACACAGCATGGCCAGTCACACAATGGAGAGCTACACAGCAACGAGCACGGGAAGCTACTGGTACAGGCAACCACAGGATGAATCTCAAAAACACGGTAAAGCGTTGGAAGCTAGACACAGATAAATGTATGATTCCATTCATATGAAATGTAATAACAGATTAAACTATGATGATACAAATCAGAAAGTGGGTAGCAGGGTGGAGGTGGGGAAGGAGGAGGAGAATTGACTTGAAAAAGACAAAGGATTGTTAATGGAGGGATGTATATGTTCTATATATTTTAGGTGGTGGTGTTTAAATAGGTGTATGTAAGTGTCAGAAACACAGTGAATGAAATCCCTAAGATCTGTGTATTTTACTGTATGTCAATTATACATCAGTAAAAATAAAATACAACAATGCATACTGTGAAATACTAAAATTGGTTTAGGAATGGGCTAAAAATCTGACAGTAGGCATGCTAGTAGGCTAAGCCACACCCCCAAAAGACTCATGGATTAATCTATCTACATGCCAGAGACTGATGGAGAGATCGCAATTAGTATTTGCTTTGGTGGCTATGATAGCAAAACACGTATGCTGAGCAACTCGGCAACACTCCATCGCTCTCATTTCATCTTCCCCTGAGATTTTAATTCAGAGCACACTTAACCTCTTCTAAATTGGCCTTTTCTCATTAAGTCCTGTTGTTTTGCCCCATGCCTAAGAAGCGGGGTTGCAGGTGCCTGGGTAGCTTACCAATTCCATGGTCACTTTAGAAAGGTTAAATATGACACCCTCATTCAAAATATCTGAACATATACCAAGTTCATGAGAAACTTTAGTAACCCCCGAAGGTATATTTCCTACATGTAATAGATAAGTATATTTTCTTAGAAGCACCAAAAAAACAAACAAAACAAAACAAAAAACCAATCAGGTAGGTCCAAGAGTAAGACCAGCCAGCCAGCATTCTGTCTCCGACCAAGGGCAGTGTGACAGAAAAAATAATTATGTAAGGCTTTATATAGGAGTACTTCTAGTTTTTATTAAATGCATTCATATACAGTTAAAAATATCAAAACCACAGAAAACAAGATGAAACTGGAAAGTACGCAGGGAGAAAGAGACATTGCAGAAAACACCGTAAGGAATGAGGAGATCAAAAATGTGAAATGCAAACAAGATGAAACGGAAATTAAGAAAGAGACAGATCATTGTGGTGATGGTGAAGTTCTGTATCTCTGATTGTGGTGGTGGTATCTCTGATTGTGGTAGTGGTTACATGAATTCTCACCTGTGATAAAATGACACTGAATTCTACCCACACATTCACTGTTCCCATGACAAGTGTCTGGTGATGACAACACGCTATAATTATGAGAGATGTAACCACTAGGGGAAACTGGGTGAATGGGATATGGGAATCTCTCTATAATATGTTTGTAACCTCCTGTGACCTATAATTTTTTCAAAATAATAAGTTCTTAAAGGATTCAAGGAAAATAAATGCAGATGTCAAGCAAAATAAATCTCACACATACATCACTAGAGTTCTGGGGGCAGTAAAGGGCTGGAGCAAATTTTCCTTAAATAAATAAATCCTCGAATTCACATATTGAAGGGTATACTGAATGATGCGACAAAATAACCATGAAGAGTCAACACAGAGATATAACCTAACAAAATTAAACTAGACTTGAAAGAGAGCATCTTTGACATAAGTTTACAAAAAGATCAAGTCAATTCTGAGGCAGAAAGACCTGGGGTGCCTCAGATTTCCCTCCTACATTCCATAGAGACAGTAAAGCAATCCCGACAAAAGACTTAAGGGAGGAAAGCATAAGCCGAAGACTTTAAACAAAGCCACACTATGTTTTCATTACAAAAGCCACAGGTTAACTGTGGAACAAGAAAGAGCCTAGCGTACTGTGTCTTCCATCCTCTGAGCAAACTACCACAGGACATACTTCAGTCAGTCAAGAGAGAGGAAACACCTGATGGCTAGAAAAGAATATATTTAACTACAAAATAAAAACAAGTGTAGGATATGGTGAATCAAAATGCAAATGAAATGCCAATGTAGAAATTACGTAACTAAAAAAGAAAAAAGTAGAAAGGGAAAGAACATGAGAATAAGTTCCCTAATTGTCTCATTGGTGACAGACGCTATTATGGGTTGAGCTGTGTTTCCAAAAAAACATATGTTAAAGTTTTAACCCCCAATACTTCAGAATGTGACCTTATTTGGAAATGGCTCACTGCAGATGTAATTAGTTAAACTCATAGTGGAATACGCTGGACCCTTAATCCAATGTGAATGCAGAGGCAGAGATTAACGAATCTACAAAGCAAAGGATCCCTACGACTACCAGTAGTTGAAAGAGGTAAGGAAGGATCCTCCCCTAAAAGCTTCAGTTTAGAGATTTTTTTTATTTGTAAGTAATCTCTACAGACCCAGCAAGGGGCTGGAACTCACAACCCTGAGATTAAGAGTTACATGCTCCGCCAACTGAGCCAGCCAGGCGCCCCCTCCCCTAAAAAGCTTCAGAGAGAACATGGCCCTGAACTTCTAGCCTGCAGAGTATGAGGCAGTACATTTCTGTTGTGTTAAGCCACCCAGTCTGTGACACTTGTTATGGCAGCCACGGGAAACTAATACAGTTGGGACTCAAAGAACATCATTTAAAAGCTGGCAAAACAAGTGTCAGGAGCAGAAGCATATTTAATGGTACAAAGATGACTATACAGACAAATATGAGAGGGGAGACAAAGGAGAAAAATCAGTAGATGACACCAATCATGACGAGACAAGGCCAGATGACCTTCAAATTTGGTTGGGCTGGATGACTCCTAATGTTTTATAAACATGAGCCATTAAATAAGAGGTGGCTGTGTATATGAAAAAGTGCTTTAAGACGAGGTAACTAAGAGTCACTGAAACAGGAAAGAATTTAAGCCCTCTACTAATAGTTAACTCTAGCTTACCCATACCATTTCAGATGAATATGCAAAATTCCAATGGCAGCCAGGGAAATACTTAATAGATAACTTTGAAATCAGATATAACTTCAACCTGTTTCAAAATATTGAACATTTTTTATAATTTCACTGTTTAGGTAAGTTTTTCTGTTTATTAAAATCTTTCAATAGAGAAATATACAAAAGAAGATCTTTTATAAAGCCACAAAAGGGGCACCTAGGCAGCTCAGTCAGTTAGATGTCCAACTCTTGATTTTGGCTCAGGTCATGATCTCAGGGTTGTGAGACTGAGCCCCAAACCAGGCTCCACACTGGAGGTGGAGCCTGCTTAAGATTCTCTCTCCGCTCCCTGCTTTCTAAAAAAAAAAAAAAAAGCCATAAAAGACAAAATTCGTAAATTTAATAATAAACTTTTTGTATGGCAAAAAATATATAAGAAAAGTAAAAAGAAAAAAGAAATGCTTCTATAGACTAGGAACTATAACTCATATTACAAAGGGCTATTCATTCTCCCTAATGCATCCAGGGCTCCTAGAAATGAAGACAAAAAAGACTAAAAATCCATGAGAAAAATGTACAACAAACATGAATAATATTTCATAGCAAAGGACATACAAATATAGAGGAAAAGATGCTCACTATCACTCCTAAAAATATGAATTAAAGTTATACTGAGATATGATTTCTTTCATCTATCAAAATGTCAACCATCAAAAGTTTTATAAACATTCTGTTGATGAGGCTGTGGGAAAACAGGCTCTCTCTTGAACTGTTGGTGGGAAAATTAAGTCAGTACACCCTCCATGGCATGGTTGTACCAATTTAAATATGTACATGAATGTAAATACTCTGATCCCAAAATCTCATTTCTGGGAACTTATCCTAGAGATCTATTTCACATGACCAAAGTGACTATGATACAAACAAAGCTGTAATAAGTAACCTTATATAGCAAAATATAAGTGTGTAAAGGACCCTATACTGAGTATAAAAAGGGATGACAGTAAGAATATATATTCATATTTGGTTATGCATGCATAAAGAAACTCTAGAATACCTAAGAAACTAGTAACAGCAGTTCCCTGGTGAGGGGATTGGGGAACTAGGCAGACAAGGAACACGGTAATGCAAGGAAAACACACAGGCACACGAGTGCATATATACATACATACATACGTATACATTTCATATATACACATATATACATTTATAAATACACATATAAACATTTTATAAAGCAATAAATTTACACTGTTCAAAAATTATACACACACATATATCTATATATGTAATTTTTGAATAATGCAAATTATGGCATTTTTGAAAAATTACGTTTTAAAAAGTTCTTGTAACTTGAGTTAAAACCTATAAACCCGTGAAAAAGCATTTACCAATCTCATTAGCATTTAAAAGTCAAATTAATACAAGATAAAAAAATAATATCCAAACCTTTAAGCTATTGACAATATTGATAAGAAAACAGTGAGAAGGATACTCTCATTATACACTGACGGTAAGAACGCAAGTCTTTAAGACCTATTTAGAAAATAATTCACTAATAATTTCCCAAGCTGGCAATTTCACTTCTACTTATCTATCCTTAGGAAATCAGTCAAAACACAGAAAAAAGTTTAAGGGCAAAGTTGTTCATCTCAGTATCATCAAAATGGCAAAACAAACAAAAAATAAAATAAAATGACAAAATCTAGTATCTACCACTATCCACGAGAGACATCAAATAATCCATGGCTGATTCACTGTACAGGCTAATTTTCTCTTAAATACAAAGAATCATTATAATAAGTGAAAACAGCAAAGTGTAAAAACTTGCATAGAAAAATGGCTTGAAACAAATTCACAAAATATTTACAATGGTTACCTTTGAGAAACGAACCTATAAATGATTATTTTTCTTCTTCACACTTTTTTCAATTTTCTTACACTAAACACATATTTTTATTATTAAAGAAAAAGGGAAAAAAAAAAAAAAAGGTAAGCACCTACCCTGATAAACTTGTTCCAGAAATTTCACTAGGAGAAGAATGACTCAGTGGAGAAGAGGAAGGTCTGAAGCTATCCTGGTCATCCTCTGAGCCATGTCCACCAGGCTCAGGAGAGTGATTTTTCAAATCTATCAGAAAGGTGTTATTTTTCAATGAGAACAACAACAACAAAAATCACTTGCAATTTTGTGAATGTGACCAATTATTCAACACTTACCAACATTTTTAGGTGTAATTATGGAATGCTTTCCAAAAGTCACATGCTTTTCACTGTCGCTTGCTTCACTAACACACCCATTTTGCCTCTGATTTTCTCTATTATTTGGTATTTCTTCACACTCTCCTGACAGCCAAACGGATGCTATCCTGGGGTTCCTTACTAATGAGTAACTATTAGATGTTGGAGTGGATACTGAGGTGGCTGTTTCACAGTTACCAACACCTGGTAATTTGTCGTCCACAGGATATGTCTTCACATCAACTATTGTACTTTCCTTCTCTTTTCTATTTGTAAGAATTGAATTTGGACAGTTTGTTCTAAATGATTCTTGATTCTTGCTCTCTCCAGTTTCACCATAAAAAGTAAATGCTATATTTTCTTCTGGTTCCCTTACACTTATATTAGCAGCACCTAAGTCCACTGGATGGATGTCTTGTGTAGTCCGTTCTTTTGGCAAAGATAAATCCCAAATATCAGATGTACCAGCTCTTGAAAAGTTTTCCAGTCCACCTTCATATCTACTGACTTCTGTTTTCTTAAGGTACTTCTCCATATCAAACATGCTGGATCCATTACTTTTTTCTGTATCATTAGGCAAGAAATGAGGCACAGTGGGACAGTCCTTTTGTTTATTATCTTCCTGAAAAATCTCCCCTCTGGTTTTATTTGAAAGTGCCTTGATCATGGCAGCAAGTTGGGAAGGATCGGTACTTACTGATGCATCTGCAATGGCTGAAGCAATGGTGCTTATCCTAAGTACAGAATCATCACCAGTAGGTAGCTTGCTCTTGTATCTTTGGGGTTTGCTACTCATGAAGAAACTGTCCTAGAAAGGAGAAAATTCACATCAGATAAATTTATCTCAGTTTCACGGACATGTACACATTAGTTGAATCTTTAGATGTTACATAAAATTTAACAGCAGCTAGAAATTAACAGTATATCAATTAAATACCCTAATTAAAAAAAAGACAGCTGTTATCAACTTTAATTAGAGAGTACCGCATTACTCACAAAACTGGATTATCAATTATTTTTAAAAAATCTTCAGGAGTTAAAGAGATGCAAAAGAGGTGTTAAAACTGAACCAGACAATAATTTAAAACAAAAAATTAAGATACTGGGGTTGAGAAACCATTGAGCCATTGTGATTCCAACTATAATTCTTGGTAATTTCGTTCAATTGTTGGAAATGAGGAACACTAGCAGTCTCAGATCACTTTGATCCAGGTACTGAGACTGAGCTGATTAGAGCTGGCCCTCAGTTGTTATGAGGGCCAGCCTAATTTTGGTTTGCCTTTTCTCCTAGGGTGTGTAACCCTTTGTGGTCTCATCCTAAAGCATGGTTGTTTACCATGGCTACTCCCTACCTCTCATCATTGGTGGGCACTGAACTCTGTTTTTATACCCTCACTCCCATAAGAACACCTTTGTTGAGTTTCTTCTTAAATTCTTATCCACAGCATCTTCTTGAAGCAACAGATCCCCACAGGGAAAAGCATCCTTAGTACTGGGTTTCTTTCTTCTCTTGGATTTTGAAAGCCCAATAGTTTTTAGTCCTTTATTAGCTCTCCAGTACCTTCTAAGAGATGTTTCTGGATATGTTATCCAGTTCTAATTGTTGTCAGCCAGAGTTGGTTTACGTTGCTTAGTCTGCTATTACTGGAGACAGAAGTCCTAACTTGCATTTTTAAACATTAAATAGGTTTATGTTTCTTTGCTGTTGGTTCCGTTTTAGTTGTTTACCCATGGTTCCTATTTATGTCTAGCTAGTGTTCCTCATTCATGTCAGAAGCAAACATAAATCCTGTCTGGAAGATTATATCTCCCATGGCCTCAAATTATTTCAGTGACTTTGCCTGTAAAAGGTTAAAAGCAAAAAGAAAAAGATATAACATGCAAACACTCAATAAACACTAAAGAAAGAAAGAAAGCTGGTGTTACCTATGTTAATATCAGACGAGACTTAAGGCATAAAGCATAATTGCAGACAAAGGCATAATGACAGAAGATTTGGTTCATCAGACAGAACAATTCTATGTACCTAAAATGTACCTAAAAACACAGCTTCAGAATTTTTAAAGCAAATACTGCCAGACTCACAGTGAATAACAGACAAATCCATAATCATAGTGTGAGATTTTAATATCTAGGTAACTGAAAGAACAAGTACAATAATTTTAAGGCTACAGTTTCATCACTATGATTTAATAAATTTTCCCTAAATAAAATATACAGAAGAGAGCAACCAAAGATCACACCACAGACATTCCTGTCATGTGCACAGAAAATATTTTCAAAAATGGAACAAATGCTGAGCCATATATCACGTTTTAACAAATTTCAAAGGACTAAAACCAACCTTTCTCTGATTGCGGTACAATAGGCCTAGAATCAATATTTAAAAATTTGCAAAATCCCTCAATGTTTGGAAACTGGGCAATACATTTGCAAACCACAATGGACCAGAGAAATTAGAAAATACATTAAATGGAATAATAAAGACAGTATGACATATCAAAACATATGTGATGTAAAAAATAGTACGGGATGCAACAAAATCCCTGTTTTCAGGGAAATTTATGCCATTAGATGTTTATGTTAAGAAAAGCAGAAAGGTAATCGCTTCTCGGCCTTTTGGCTAAGATCAAGTGAAGAAAAGCAGAAAGGCAGAAAAATTAAGCCAAACATTTATCTCCAGAAGTTAGAGAAACAACAAATTAAATCCCCGGAAAATATAAGGAAGGAAATAAAGACCAAAAAAAAAAAAAAATGAATAGAAAACAGAGAATAAATAAAATTAATGAATTAATAAAATTGAGAAATACCTGGTAAGAATGACTAAGAAAAAAGACAGGGAAAAGAGCCAATATATAACAAAGAAGACATTCCCTAAGAACCTAAAATATTAATCACAAGAGGATATTATGGTAAAATATGTCAATTTATATGGAGTGATATATTTTCAAGTTTAGATGAAAGGTTATAATTCCTACGAAACTACAATTTACTAAAACTGACACAAGTTTTAAAGATCAGAATAGTCCTGTAACTATTAAAGAAACTGAGGGGCACCTGGGTGGCTCAGTTAGTTAAGTGTCTGACTTCAGCTTAGGTCATGATCTTAGGGTCCTGGGATGGAGCCGGCATCAGGCTCCTGGCTCAGTGGGGAGTCTGCTTGTTCCTCTCCCTTCCCCTCTGCCCTTCACCCCACTCATGCAACTTGCACAAGTTCTCTTTCAATTAAATAAATAAAATCTCTAAAAAAAATTGAATCAGCAATTAAAAAGTATTCAAATTCCAGACTCTGAGGATTTCACCAACGTACTCTACCAAAATCTAACAGCACCAATCTAAAAAAAAAAATAAACATAACAGCACCATTCTTANACTCTTTCAGAAAAATAGAAAAAAATGAGACAACCAAAACCTTGATATCGAAACCAAAAAGGCATTCTGCTCACTCACACAGACACAACGTTCTAAACAGACCATATGCAAACCAAATCCAATGATCTATAAAAAGGATAGGTGTATTCCAAGTATAGAAGAATAGAATATTCAAAAACTATTTCTTGTGATTCACGTTACCAGAAAAAAAGAAAGCTGATGCTTACCTTGACAGATGCAAAAAAGCATTTGACAAGATTCAACCTCCTTACAAGTTAAAAACAAAACAAACTAGCAGACAAATATCAGAAGGGAATTTTAAAAATCAATGATAAATAGGGGCGCCTGGGTGGCACAGCGGTTAAGCGTCTGCCTTCGGCTCAGGGCGTGATCCCGGTGTTATGGGATCCAGCCCCACATCAGGCTCTTCCGCTATGAGCCTGCTTCTTCCTCTCCCACTCCCCCTGCTTGTGTTCCCTCTCTCGCTGGCTGTCTCTATCTCTGCCGAATAAATAAATAAAATCTTTAAAAAAAATAAAAATAAAAATAAAAAATAAAAATCAATGATAAATAAAAACCTACAGCACACATCTAATTTACTTTTTTCTTCCAAATTTTAAAATTCTAGTTAGTTAACATACAGTGTAATACTGGTTTCAGGAGTACAATGCAGTGATTCAACACTTACATTTAACACCCAGTGCTCAGCGTAACAAGAGCCCTTCTTATTGCCCATCACACATTTAGCCCACCCCCACCCACTTCCCTCCATCAACCCTCAGTTTGTTCTCTATAGTTGAGCCTCTTATGTTTTGCCTTTTTTTTTCCCCATGTTCATCTGTTTTGTTTCTTAAATTCTACATGAGTAAAATCACATGGTATTTATCTTTCTCTGATTTTGCTTAGCATAATACACTCTAGCTCCATTCACAACATTGTTGCAAATGGTAAGATTTAATTCTTTCTGATGGCCAAATGGTATTCTATTTTATATATATGCCACATCTTCTTCATCCATTCATCAGTCAATGGACCCTTGGGCTCTTTCCATAGTTCGGCTATTGTTGATAATGCTGCTATAAACACTGGGGTGCATGTACCCCTTCGCCCCTGAATTTTTGTATCCTTTGGGTAAATACATAATAGTGCAATTGCTGGGTCGTAGGGTAGTTCTATTTTTAACTTTTTGAGGAACCTCTACACTGTTTTCAGAGTGGCTGCACCAGTTTGCATTCCCACCAACAGTGTAGGGGGGTTCCCCTTTCTCCGCATCCTTGCCAGCATCTGTTATCTCCTGTGTTGTTAATTTTAGCCATTCTGACAGGTGTGAGGTGGTATCTCATCTGGGTTTTGATTTGTATTTCCCTGATGATGAGTGATGTGGAGCATCTTTTCATGTCTGTTAGCCATCTGGACGCCTTCTTTGGGAAAAAGTCTATTCGTGTCTTCTGCCCATTTCTTAACTGGAATATTTGGTTTTTGGGAGTTGAGTTTGATAAGTTCTTTATAGATTTTGGATACTAGCCCTTTATCAGATATGTTGTTTGCAAATATCTTCTCCCGTTTTGTAGGCTACCTTTTAGTTTTGTTGATTGTTTCCCTCGTTGTGCAGAAGCTTCCTATCTCGAAGAAGTCCCAATAGTTCATTTTTGCTTTTGTTTCCCTTGTGTCCCTTCCCTAATGTGTCTAGTGAGAAGTTGCTGCAACTGAGGCCGGAGATGTTGCAGCCTATGTTCTCCTCTAGGATTTTGATGGTTTCCTGTCTCACATTCAGGTCTTTCATCCCTCTTGGGTTTACTTTTGTGTATGGTGTGAGAAAGTGGTCCAGTTTCATTCTTCTGCATGTTGCTCTCCAGTTTTCCCAACACTATTTGTTGAAGAGACTGTTTCTTTTTCCATTGGATATTCCTTCCTCCTTTGTCAAAGATTATTTGACCACATAGTAGCACACATACAACTTAAAAATAAAATACTGAAGAGCTTTCCCGCCCTGTCAGAGAACCCCAACATCATTACTTCTCTTCAATACTGCTCTGAGGTATAATCAGGTAGGCCAGTCAAAGAAACTGAAGGTATCAAAATCAGAAAGGAACAAAACTATTGTTATTCTCAGAAGATAAACCTGCATATACAGAAAAATTCGAAGAATCTATCATTATTAGAGTTAATGGTAAATTTAGCATGGTTGCTACATATAAGCTGAGTATTTTAAAAAACATGTATTTCTTTTTAGCCAAAAAAGGGAAGAGTGCAGCTAAGAAAGGTAGTATTAAAACATTGTTTCAACAAGTTAGAAAGAAATCTACAAAAGCTGTAAAATAATCTCTGCGCACACACAAAAAAATCACAAAATACAGAGAAAACTTAAAACCTAAGTGGAAGGATACATAAATTTCATGAATTACAACATTCAGTATTATAGAGGTGTCAACTTGACTGTTCTACACATTGAATGGAACACGAGTTAAAAGCCCAACAGTGCTACTGGTTAGTTTGCTGAAGGTGGCAATCTGATTTTAAAATATATATGGAAATGCAAAGGGCCAAGAATAGTCAAGATACTTTTCAAGAAAAAGTAACAAGACTTAAAAAGCCACAGTGTCAAACTGATATAAGATAGACCCCAAATGTCCAATGGACATGTCTAATGGGCATAGCAAATGCAGGGTGTTCATATAACAGAATACTAGATATAGTCATGAAAATAAGCTTCTTTTATACTTAACATAGTTGCATCTAGCAAACACGAGTGAAAAAAATCAAAGAAAAAGAATACATGGTACATGATTTCTTGTAAATAAAGTTCAAAAACAGGCAAAATTAATAGTGGATAGGAGGAGTAGTGCTCAGAAAGGACCAAAAAAAAAAAAAAAAAAAGGTTTCTTAGCTACCAGTGATGTTCTCTTTCTTGACCTGGGGGTGTACACAGGTAAGCTGTGGTAACTCACTGTAGGTTTCTTTTTTTTCTTTTTTTCTTTTTTAAAGATTTATTTATTTGACAAAGACAGCCAGCGAGAGAGGGAACACAGCAGGGGGAGTGGGAGAGGAAGAAGCAGGCTCCCAGCGGAGGAGCCCGATGTGGGACTCGATCCCGGAACGCCAGGATCATGCCCTGAGCCGAAGGCAGACGCTTTAACGACTGCGCTACCCAGGCGCCCCTGTAGGTTTCTTTTATAAACAAATTTATGTATGCTTATTATGTTTAGTATGTACATATGTACTTAGCATGTATATTTATTACACAGATTAAAATGTTTCTGAAAATTCAAAGGACATTTATAATAAAACTGAACCCAAAGAAGCCCAACCAATGTTATACTGCATATATTTGTCACATGTGACCTTATGTTGATCTTATACGAGAACTATGACAATGCAGTTTTCGTTTTTCTCTATGGAAAGCTCAAGATACCTCTGTTTTGCTGTTATTGGCAGTTAATGTCACATCACTTTCATCCACTTGTGAAATACTCTCCAGTTCTTCAGCCTGAAGTGTAACTGATTCTTCACTTAGCTGTGCTTTTAAGTCTCCTGTAGAAAATATACAATAATTCAACTTACATCTATACATTATCTCACAGAAACAATCTGTGGGATAAGGACCACTCAACATGATTAATTGTCAATGAAGAGTCTTTGTATCTCAATTATCAGTCATCTTCACAAAAGCTATTTAAACGTTCGGTCGCTAGGACAAAGGATCAGAGCTCTGTTACTTTGATTTTGCCAAGTTTAAACTTTGAAGAAGACTGTGGATTTTAATCTCTCCCTTTCAAATACTGACAAACTCATTTAATATTTTCAGCTTTAAACATTTCACAACTATACAGTAGGCTGATTTAAAAATAAGTACTTCTTGGGGCACCTGGGTGGCTCAGTTGGTTGAGCACCCAACTCTTGGTTTCAGCTCAGGTCATGATCTCAGGGTTGTGAGATCAAGCCCCACAAGGGGCTCCCCACTGAGTGTGGACCCTGCTTGAGATACTCTCTCTCTCCCTTTCTCTCTGTCCCTCCCCCACTGCCCACGAACGCACACTCTCTAAAAATAAATAAAAATAAAAATGAGTCCCTCTTTACGATAATAGAAAATCAACTGATTTTATAGATAGCCCCTTTATGCCAACTCCTCTATTAGATATAGGCTCTTTAAGGACCGGAGCATATACTGTACAATTTTATATATGTAGCACCAGGCACTGTACTAACAAAAAGCAGCTGTTCAATAATTGTATGTTATTATCAAAAAAGTCTGATTTTAAATATTTATCACGGAGGGCGCCTGGATGGCTCAGTTGGTTAAGCATCCAACTCTTGATTTTGGCCCTGATCATGATCTCAGGGTCGTGAGATTGAGCCCCACATCAGGCTCCATGCTCAGCAGGGAGTCTGCTGGAGATTCTCTCTCCTTCTACCGCTCACCGCCCCAAGATAAATAAATAAACCTTTAAAAAAATATTTATCATGGATATTTATTATAGACAATCATAGTCCAAATCTCAAAATACCTTTTTAACCAAAAGTCTACCTAAATATAATAATAATAACTACAGTTCATTAACTCAGTAGTTAAATAGGCCAAAATTAACTAGCACATTTGAACAAATTATATTTCATTTACTTTGGTTTTTTACTAAAGGATTTAGATGGATTTTGGCTGACTTGTTTTCACTTTCAACTAACAAGGCAATGTGGGTTATATAAGAATAAAATCTGTAACCAATACTGAAAAAATTCAAAACAATACATACATTTTTCACTCATAAGAACATGATCACATAACCACTAACTTACAGGTCAAAAAAAAAAAAGGTTACTAAAAACTCCTTCTTTTAATCTATTACCTGAAAATATATCATGGTTAAGATGAGCCACTTCTTTTTCCAAATTACTTCTTGATACATCAGATTTTCTTATGAGAGCAACAGGTTCTCTCTTCTCTGGTGATCTAATAAAATAACCAAACGATGGCTACAAAATAAACATGTGAATTATTTCCTTAATTTTTAACTGCTCTGAGAAATTCTAGACTATTTTATCCTACTATGGGTAACCTAAATTACTTCAACAAAATCATGGCTCTTTTCATTTAAACTCAAATAACTAGAGATGAACTTTAAAAGTCTAGTTTTATTTCCTTACTGCTATATTCAATCATCAAAACTAATACAGTCAAATAAGCTGCTCTTCCTAAGAAATCCAAATTCAAACCACCCAGAAAAGACATTTCGTTCCTTCACTAATTATTAAGCAGCTACTGTTATCAGGCACTGTTAATCATCAGTGTGACATATCAATGAGAAAAAAGATAAAATGTCCTGCCTTCTTAAAACTTATAAGGGCATTTATTTTATACAATACATCCTCAAAAATCTGTATTAAGATTAGGTATGTTCCTAGCACTTGGATGAAAGTGTTAAGGAGCAGGGAATCCCACTTGTCTTTCTTATACAACTTTGACATGACAGACCTGAAATGTAAATTCATTAAATGTATTCAATTTTCGGTTGATCTTCCCTTGATCCAGCAACTTGAATGCAAGTAACATTTCATAACTAAACCATGATCCATGCTTTGTTTGTTGAGTAAGGAATTCATTTATTCTTCAACTTCTCTCATAATGTCAAAATCCCAATCAATTCAGGCAGGAAAATCTGTCTCTCCTTAGCACTTATTTTCATTTTTTAATTCACTGCACAGACAGGAATGTATAGGGATAGGATGTGTCAGGGAACCCCAACATCATCACTTCTCTTCAACACTGCTCTGAGGTGTAATCAGGTAGGTCAGTCAAAGAAATCGAAGGTATCAAAATCAGTTCAGTTTCAAATTTAAGTTCTGTATATTGACTTTGAGTTCTAATACCATGGCTATTATTTCAAATTACATTTAGTGAAATACAGTTTTAATACCACTCTCTCCAATAACCCAACTTCTTATATGGAATTTATCAAGTCTTTTGACCCAACCTCCAAAAGAAATCTTGAATCCTTGATTTTTTCTGTGTTTGTACTATCATTCTAGACCCCAGCCTTCACCACATCTCTTCCCATGTACTAAGCCTCTCTGCCTGCTGCTATTCCTCCTTTTGGTTCACTGCCCCTCTCCATCCAGGTTCCATATACAGTAGCATCATGTCACACATGGAGATGGAGCTGGCACCACGACAAAGTTGCTCCCTGCCTCCAAGCACTTCTTCCCAATTAATTTCAGAATCCAAGTTCTACAAGGACCCCTCATGATCTGGTTCTGGTCTTCTTCTACCATTGAATCATCCTACCCTCTCTCCCTGTCTCCATTTACATTAACTCCCCTGGCCTGCTTTCTGTTCACTCTACTTTCCACCTCCAAGCCTCCACATCAATGGTCCCCCTTTGTTGGGAACACTCTGCCTGCAGCTCTTCTGGCAGCCTCCTCCTTCCCATCATTTAGGTCCCAGTTCAATGCCATCTCCTCAGAGGTTGCCTTGACCACCACAGCTTAAAGCAACTCCTCACCATTATTCATAGAAATTACTACTATTGCTTACGTTTTCAAACTTTTACCTGTATTGCAACTTATTAAGCCAAAACTTTCCTATATTTCAAAACATGTTTTCAGGTAAGAGGTTAAAAAAAATCAATCTTCGAATTCTTGCCATCAACCAATGATATAACAATTAGTCTTGGTGCTAAATGCTTTGTGTGTCCCATCACACTTAACTCTTATGAAACCCTATAAAATAGCACTCCATTTTAAAAAATTGGAAAATTAAGGCTAGCGGAGTTAAATAAGTTGTTTCATCGCACAGAGTTAGTTAGAAGACAGAACTGGGACTGAAGTCAGAGTCTGACCGACTATAAAACCTAAGCTGTCTACCACAATTCTGTCATGTCCCAATTCTGTCCTGCTGTAAAGATACTATGTTGTAGCTAATACCATCGTAACATGCAAAATATAAAGGCTGGTGAATTCAACCACTTCTAGCACATATTATACTTACTCTTTTCACATTGTAACCACCACCAAGGCAACCAAGAGCTTCAGATCTTTGAGCAAAGAACTCTCCTAAAGATAGGCGTAAATAACTGGCATCATCTTTGTCCAAATCTGATGTGCTAAGTGATTTCCTCGACAAACTGTAATTAATTGAAGTTCCCCAAGACATATCCCCTAGTGCAGCTGAAGTGTTCTGGGCATCTATATTTTCTTCCTAGGGAGAAAGTTATTGTTTCATTTTATTTCCCCAGCAAGGCTTCTTTCTGTTCTTCTAATATGCAAAAATAAGAAAATTTAACTAAGAAAATTTAAACATTTTGATTTTTAAAAAATTAGGACAAATTCAAGCTTAAGCAGCTAATAATAAGGTAATGAACATATTCAATTTGTTTAAATAGCATTACTTCCTTTTAAAACATGGTTAAAAACTATGGAAAGATCTCTAAAGCCTATTAAGGTGATTCTAAGTGAACTGAACATTACTTTAGTATGTCGGTTATTTTTTAATTAATAATTGAGAGTATGAATGAAAAAGAAATTGTGTAAACATGAGAAAACAAGATATAATTCTATACAAACTATGTATCTATCCAGAAAGAATATAGGCAAAATTTTAAACTTTGGTTAATGCCAATAAAATACAAACCTGCATAAATTGATGCTCTTTATTAAATTCTTCTTCATCTTGATCAATCAAATCCAGTGCTTCAGCTTAAAAAAGAGTTTGTATAATTAAATTATACTAATGCTTAATTACAAACTAGCAGATATTTAAAACTTAGCTAGTTAGGAAAATGAAACACTAAAAAAAGTAATTGAGAAAAGTATATGAAAGTTTCATCATACAAGTGAGGCATCTGTTCTAAGTACCTAAGTCTCTGGTTCTCAAACTTCTGGTAATGAATACTCTACTACTATTGATTTTATCAGTAACTAACTTGTCCTAACTTACTAAAGGGCTTTACAATGTAAGCTTTTTATTTGTAAAAGATTCACATTAATTTTAGCTTTTGAAAATTTTGGCACAACTGATTTAAGGTACTCACCCATGAATACCTGTGAAATTTCATCTGGAACCATCATAACAAGAAGTCACTCTGTAAACTTGTTGTGAAGAGGTCTGCTGGGGTGCCCACCACCTGTTTGCCCAGGACTGTCTCACTTTTAGAAAGGTAAATCCCACATCCCAGAAAACCACACAGCCTTGGACAAACTAAGAGAGAGGTCATCCAACATCTGCCCTCAAAGTTCCTACTGAGCAACTCAGTTCACCTTAGGAAAACGAATGGGCCTGGACACCTTCAACTTCTAAGCCAAAGCCACAAACTAAAATGCCTCAGAGGCCCGAGGGGGATGAGCAGAAAGGACCAGGTGTGACACAACAGCGAGGGGTGGGATAGTGGCAAACTAGAAAGCACATGATCCCGCTCAAGGTATTAGAATCAAAAAGAATTTTAAACACGTTGACTCATCAGAAAGTCTGCAGGCTCTCTGCTTGCCTGTTACCCATTCTGGGCCTCTGCCTAGTATGTTAGGAGACTGGCTGAAACGGGAAGTTGCATGCAACCCAAAAAGACAGTCTACCATGGCCCAAACAAGAGAGGTGTCCCCCACTCTCATTAGTCCATCAGAAGCTAATCAGATCCACACTGCCCTTTTGGAAACCCTTATAGTTCAACATTAATATCTTGAGACACATAATGAGAACAGAAATAGAATATTTCCAATCAGGAAAAATAGAACACCAGAGATAGCTCAGATCCTTACTTGTTAGGATAGTGGGGGTTCTTTAGCTTGTGAACCCATCATTTCTTTATAAATACATCCTTAACCTAGAGGTCTATGAATGGCATCAGGAGAACAATGAAACTCTCAAAATCACATGAAAAATACAATCTTTCACATAAAAATTTTTCTATGAGGATTTTCTGTGGTGCCCATGACTCAAAGTATGTTAAAAGCCATTGCCCTAAAATGTGAAAGTATCAGCCAACCAAACCTAACAGCCAAGGGAGGGGAAGTAGGAAATCAGACCACTAAGAAGATGACCCAGAAAAACTTAATTTACTTCACTGTGTTAAATATCGAATGTTTTTCTGGGGCACCTGGGTGGCTCAGTCGGTTAAGTGGCTGCTTTTGGCTCGGGTCGTGGTATCAGGATCTTGAGATTGAGCCCCCACATCGGGCTCTCTGCTCAATGGGGAGTCTGCTTCTCACTCTCCCTCTATATTCTCCCCCCCTCTCAAATAAATAAAGAAAATCTTTTTAAAAAATCAAATGTCTTTCAAAACATTAACTCAACAGTTCCAACTGCTATTTATTACATTCTTAAGTATTTTTTTTCTCTGAACTATAACAGATTCTTCAATTAAAGAAAAATCTACAGTAATACTGCTACCTTGTATGCTCATCAGAAATCAGTCAGCAATCATGAGAAAGAAGAACTTCAGTTTTATAAGAATCTATACCCAATTCTTTGCCAAATCTAAAGCAGTCCTTTCAAGTATCTCCTGAATGTTTCAGATGTTAAATTTTGAAGCAGGCCACATACCCCAGTCCCCCAGCCATGTTTAAATCCTAGGCCATAAGCAGCAGTGATATAGTGACTCGGATGGATGGAGCTGTGAGAGAAGGGCAACGCAGAAATGGGGGAGACGGCGTCATATCTCTTTATTTTCTGAATAAAGTTTGTTAAGTAGATAAATTTTCATTTTGAATGAATCTGACATTATGAAATTACACCTTGGTCCAACCTTTCTCTTCTGAATTATCTCCTCTTACATTTAAAAAATTCCCTTCCCCCTTCCTATAAAAATGCTTCCCCTGCATTCATGCTCGCCTGACACTGATTTTCCTTGACCTAGTTCATCCTTTCTTTCCTTCCATCACACTTTTTCCACAGTATTCCGTAATGGTTTTCCCCATTTTTTTCACCACTCATCCTTTCCAACCTGGCCATTGTTCATTCCCTAACCACAAGGACGGTTTCATTAAACTTCTTCTTTTACATATTTTATTTTTCCTTTAATAGTAACACACCTATGTAGTTCAAAATGCAAAGGTACACATATGTGTATTATGCTTCAACAAAGAGTTTTTAGAAGTTAACCAAAGACATAAAAGGGAATATGGCACTGAAAAGTCTCCCCCTCATCCCTGACCCTATATCCCATATCTCCAAAAGCAAACAATATATAAAGTACCCCTGAAATCCCAATTTGAACCTATTTGATTTTTGAGTTCAGTAGCTAGGGATTCCTGCAATCCATTTCTTCCTCTTTTAAAAAAATCTTTGCACCATATGTGTTTATAAATATATGTGTCTCTTCCCCCTTCCACTTTTTTACATAAATGTCAGAATATTTTATATGCTTTTCTATGTCTTAGAATTTAAACAATTTATTTTAGTGATTATTCCATATTAGTACCTGAAGAGCCTNTTTCCCTTAATGACCACAGTGTATTTTCCTTGTATGGATGTACCTTATTTAATGAGTTCCCTATTTTGTACATCCACATTGCTTCCAACCTTTTGTTATCATAAACAGTATGTATCACATACCACTTCTGCAGGCATATCTGAAGAATAAATTCCCAGCAGAACCCCTTGGTTACAGGGTGTGTACATTCGTAATTTTGCTGGATGCTGTAATACTGCTCTACCTAGACCCTGTGCCATAAAGTACAATACCTATTTCCTTCACATTTTTGCCAACACAGTTTTATTACCAAACTACTGGATCACTGCCAGTGAAATAATGGAAACATAGTATCATGGATTGGTTTCTTTCCATGAATAAGTTCCATGAATTTATTTTTGAACATTTAACAACCATTTTCATTTCCATTTCTCTGAACTGTTTATATCTTTTGCCTAATTCTACACTGAGAAGCTGTTTTTTTTCTTATTGTTTATTAGAACTATTTACACATTAGGAAAATGGGCCCTTAACCTGTAACATGAATTGCAAATATTTTTTCTCAGTCTGATCATTAATTTTTAAAAACTGTTTACCAAAGCATAATATACATATGAGAAGTATTTATGTGTACAACTCAATGAACACATTTGTGTGGCCAGATCCACACCCTAGATCAAGAAAGAGCACTTTGCTAGCACCCCCAAAAGGCTACTCAAGCTTCCTTCCCGTTACTACAAGCCCATCAGATGGTAACCAGTATCCTTACTTCTTACTCCACAGAGCAAGGTACATTTTGAAATATGTACAAATAGATTTATATAGCATGTACTCTTACTCTGCTTATTTCATTCAATATACTTGTGAAATTCGTCCCCACTGTTACAAGTAGCTACACATCATTCGTTCCCATTGCTACAAAGCATTCCAATGTGTGAATAAACACAATCCATTCTATCATTAATGAGAATTTGGGAGTTTCTAATTTGGAGTTAATCACATACTGCTGCTATAACTATTTTAGTCTTTTGGTGAAGAATACATCTATACCCTGGGTATATATTCTGGTGCAAAATTACTCGGCCCTAAAGTATGAAGTTCATAAAGTTTACCACCAAAAGCTCCTGCTAGACAAGTTTCCAAAATGGTTCTATCACTTTATTCACCCACCAGTTACATGTAGGAATTCCATGACCATTGAGTTTTTTAAGTGACACTCAATATCCACTGTCCCGTCTGTACCCTCTTGCTCTTTCTAAATCAAGATATATATCATTGAACAAGCTCAAACTGTAACTTAATTTCCAGTTTCTGGCTCCCATTTCCCACCTCAAAACACAATCATTCAAAATTCTACAATTTCTCCTGATTTTGCCATCTCAGTTCATGGTATTGCCATTTTCTCAAGTAACTCAGACCACTAACCTCAATCTCTTCTTGCCTCTCTATTTACTGAAATCCAGCCACCAAATCCTAACCGTTGTATTTCCAGGTCTTTCATTATCTAATTGCTTTTTATTCTCACTGCGACACCTAGATTTCTACAATATCTTAAGGAATCTCCCAATCAACCGACCATCAGTGCCAGAGACAACTCACAAAGGAAGTTGGACAATGAAGTCTGTAGTGGCTCCCTATTGCTCACCACACAAGCCTCAACTCTGACATGGTAGTTAAAGCTCAACCCACTTCTGGCCCTACTCTACTTCTCCAGCTTCACCTCCTCACCTTTTACTACTCTCCTCTTCCCATACCTTGTCATAAATGCTAGCTACATTGGACTATTTACCATTCTCAAAACACACCCAGACTTCCTCATTTCATTCTTTCATGGGGTCTTCTATCCATTTGGAATTTCTCATGCCCTCAAATTCTTACCTCAAAAGCCACCTCCTATGTGAAATCCGTGTCACCCACTCACACAATAGTTGTTTTTCCTCTAAACTCCAAAACCATTTGGTTTGTGTCTCTTACGATGCTGATTGTTTTATTCTTGGCTGATCCCCCTTAGCTGATGGACAATTTCTTAGGCGCTGGAAAATACCTTATTTGTCTCTACCTGCCACATCATTAGATGTTCAAGAGGAGCTTAGTACAAGTAGCAGTTAGAGTAACTTCTTCCTGTGGCATGTTCTGAGCCTGTTAAGAATAAGACTAGGCTTGACAGGCCACTGAATGCCCTTCCTTGTTGCAGGTTTAGAGGTGCTCGGAACTGGAGGCCTCGGTGGCACAGCATCGCCACAGACTAAGGCTCAAAATGCAATTTGTTCCGCAGACTTAAACCAGTTCTTCCTTTCACTGTCAGAGATTCTGCTAATCACCAAACCTAGCTGATATTCCTAATGCTCTCATCCTTTGAGATTTATCTTTTCTGTCACTTTTCTCCCGTCATTCCCACATTTCTTAGGTTTTATCCCAAAATGGATTGGATTTTGTAATTGCTCATGTATCAGAATAGTTCTTTTGCTCAGGACATTATTTTAAAAGTGAGAACATGGGGTGGCACAGTGGTTAGGGCGTCTGCCTTCGGCTCAGGGCGTGATCCCGGCGTTACGGGATCGAGCCCCACATCAGGCTCTTCCGCTATGAGCCTGCTTCTTTCTCTCCCGCTCCCCCTGCTTGTGTTCCCTCTCTCGCTGGCTGTCTCTATCTCTGTCGAATAAATAAATAAAATCTTAAAAAAAATAATAATAAAATAAAAGTGAGAACATACAGCCTGAGGTCCCTTCCAACTGCAATATGAAGGTTCTAAACTGATGTAAAAGAATGATAGTCTGACTGTCCTTGCTTAAGGAAAAGGCTCAGCTCATTCTGCAATGATTAGCACTAACTCAAGCCTTTGTTCCTATAAAAACTACTAATAAGCTCAGTATTACACATGACGCTTAAACGACATGGGTTTGAACTACACAGGTCCGCTTAACACAGATTTATTTATTTTTTGATAAATACAGTAAAGTACTATGAATGTATTCTCTCCCTTATGATTTTCTTAACTTTTTCCTCTCTCTAGCTCATCCTACTATAAGAATACAGTATATAACACATGCAACATACAAAACAGATGTTAACTGTTTATGCTATCGCTTAAGGCTTCTGGTAAACAGTAGGCTGTAAGTATTCAAGATTTTGGGGAGTCAAAAGTTATATGCAGATCTTGAAATATGCAAGGAGTTGGTGCCCCTTAGCCCCCACATTGTTCAAAGTTCAAATGTATACTCCAAAAGTGATTTGATGTGGCTAACCAATATATGCACAGTAATCTCAGAACACCATCAAAAACAATGAAAATGGTATGATAAAGTGGTTATCAAAACACTTACAACCAGATCTGAAGTCTTCATTCATCTCGTCAGTTAGAGACATATTTAAAACTTGTTCTTTATTAAAAGATGTATAATATGCAAGGTCAGTGACCCATCTGCCCTCTTCATTTTGATAGACCACACTTTGTGGTAGCTCCGTTTCTAAAAAATTCCAAAAAATATCCAATGACTTTTAAAACAAAAATGATATAATATTCTTAAATAATTTTACTTAGTTGACTTATCTTAGATCAACAGTACTAAAATCTATCCAAAACTAGTTAGAACAAAGAAAATCCATTCCCACAAAAGAAAAGTTCTCTAATGGTGGATAAGCCAGCTATACCCAGTAAAAATCTATAATGGAGAACCAGGGGCAAAAAGAAAAGAAAACTAAGACTTAGAGTAGTACATTTCCACTAGATCTGTGAATAAACATACAATTTCTAATCCACAAAACACAAAATTTTAATATAAAATATTGGGCAAGTTCCACTTAAAAATATACTCTACTCAAAGTATATAAACATTTTATATGTTACTTTTATTTTTTAAAAAAACCTACTTACGCTCTTTACTCTTTTCAATGGACTTGGACCTGTAATATTCACATGTTCGCCTTTCACTAGTTGGTGACCGAAGACTTTCAGTGGAATTAATTTCAACGTCACTAATAGGCTTCAAAGATGCTATGTCCACGTATTTTTTAATGGACACTTTAGGAGTTTCAGTGGCTAAACATGTATCCACGGACAAAACTGTTTCTGAATCAGACGCCAAATGCTTATTTTGATGAAGAGACCCAGCCTCCAGCTTCAAAGGGTCCATTAAGTCAAAATCACCTTTACCAGCATTTGTGTCATGAAAATAAACAGGGTTAAGTTTCGCATTAGTAGCCTGGAAAGTCTTCACTGGAACTTCTTCTCTTGCACTTTCCTTTAAAAATGCATAACAGAGCAGCCATAAGTTTTGTTTTTCATAACTTATCCCAAAACTTTATGGGAAAAAATTATGTAGTAGACATAAATGATTATTATATGAAGCATGAGACTATACAGTATTCACTCTACTCTTTTAGACTATATATGAACCAATTTTAAGCAATATACCAAAACCAAAATTTATAATGTGGCCATTACAAACATTTATCAACAGATTCAGATATCAAAAGTGGGTCCAATATGTTCATTATATTACAGGATGTAAGAAATGTCAGTTTAACTTTTGTAATTACCACTAAAACTCTCTACAAGGATGGCAAGCCCATTAATGTAACCTAACTCATAAAATTAATATGACTAACATCCCTTGAAAACAGATATATTAATACCTTTCAGAATTGATCCCATTTACAATTACACCAAAAAACCATCAGATACCTAGGAATAAACCTAACCAAAGAGGTAAAAGTAAAAGATCTGTACTCTGAAAACTACAGAACACTTATGAAAGGAATTGAAGAGGACACAAAGAAATGGAAAAGCGTTCCATGCTCATGGGCTGGAAGAACAAACGTTGTTAAAATGTCTATACTACCCAATGCAATCTATACACTTAATGCAATCCCTATCAAAATATCACTAGCATTTTTCACAGAGCTAGAACAAACAATCGTAAAATTTATATGGAAGCACAAAAGACCCCAAGTAGCCAAAGCAATCATGAAAAAGAAAAACAAAGCTGGAGGCATCACAATTCCAGACTTCAAGCTACATTACAAAGCTCCAGGCTATATCACAAAATCCAGACAGTATGGTACTGGCACAAAAACAGATGCATAGATCGATGGAACAGAACAGAAAACCCAGAAATGGACCCACAACTATATGGTCAACTAATCTTTGACAAAGGAGGAAAGAATATCCAATGGAAAAAAAACAGTCTCTTCAACAAATGGTGTTGGGAAAACTGGACAGCAACATGCAGAAGAATGAAACTGGACCACTTTCTCACACCATACACAAAAGTAAACCCAAGAGGGATGAAAGACCTGAATGTGAGACAGGAAACCATCAAAATCCTAGAGGAGAACATAGGCAGCAACATCTCCGGCCTCAGTCGCAGCAACTTCTCACTAGACACATTAGGGAAGGGACACAAGGGAAACAAAAGCAAAAATGAACTACTGGGACTTCTTCGAGATAGGAAGCTTCTGCACAACGAGGGAAACAATCAACAAAACTAAAAGGTAGCCTACAAAACGGGAGAAGATATTTGCAAACAACATATCTGATAAAGGGCTAGTATCCAAAATCTATAAAGAACTTATCAAACTCAACTCCCAAAAACCAAATATTCCAGTTAAGAAATGGGCAGAAGACACGAATAGACTTTTTCCCAAAGAAGGCGTCCAGATGGCTAACAGACATGAAAAGATGCTCCACATCACTCATCATCAGGGAAATACAAATCAAAACCCAGATGAGATGCCACCTCACACCTGTCAGAATGGCTAAAATTAACAACACAGGAGACAACAGATGCTGGCAAGGATGCGGAGAAAGGGGAACCCCCCTACACTGTTGGTGGGAATGCAAACTGGTGCAGCCACTCTGGAAAACAGTGTAGAGGTTCCTCAAAAAGTTAAAATAGAGGGGCGCTTGGGTGGCTCAGTCAGTTAAGCCCAACTCTTGATTTCGGCTCAGGCGACGATCTCACAGTTATGGGACTGACCCCGCATCAGGCTCCATCCATGCTCAGTATGGAGTCTGCTTGAGATTCTCTCTTATCCTCTGCCTCTGCCCCCTCCCCACATTCACGCTGTCTCTTAAAATAAATAAAATCTTTGGAAAAAAAGTTAAAAATAGAACTACCCTATAACGCAGCAATTACACTACTAGGTATATACCCAAAGGACTAGGTATATGCCCAAAAATACAGATTCAAAGGTGTACATGCACCCAATGTTTATAGTAGCATTACCAACAACACACAAACTATGGAAAGAGCTCAAGTGTCCATCGACTGATAAATGGATATAGAAGATGTGGTACATATTATTTACACACACACACACACACACACACACACACACACACACAGAGGAATATTACTCAGCCATCAAAAAGAATGAAATCTTGCCATTTGCAATGACATGGATGAAGCTAGAGTATTATGCTAAGTGAAATAAGTCAGAGAAAGACAAATACCATATGATTTCACTCATATGTGGAATTCAGGAAACAAAACAGATGAACATATGAGAACAGGGAAAAAGGGGGGGGGGAAGCAAACCATAAGAGCCTCTTAACGATAGAGAAAAAACAGGGTTGCTGGAGGGAGGTGGTTGGGTGGGTGGGCCAAATGGGTGATGGGTATTAAGGCGGGCACTTATTATGATAAGCACTGGGTGTTATATGAAAGTGATAAATCACTGCATTCTACTCCTGAAACCAATATCGCACTATACGTTAACTAACTAGAATTTAAATACAGACTTGGAAAAGAAACCCAAAATACCTTTTTAGCAGGAGTAAAACAGCATATACTACAGAGGCCCATGAGATGTCCCATAACAACTGCATCAGACATGGCAAATTAAGCCAGCACCTCAAAACCACGCTCTTCAGCATACTTTCCCAATTGGCATTTCTTATTCTTTCCTAGAATAACAACTGCTGAAAAAGGGCCCAAGTGCCTAGAAAACTCTTCTCAGACATTCAGCTACCATCATAATTTCAAGTGCCAATAAAGCCTGTAAGAGTCGTCTTTTCTGTTATAAGATGTATGATGACAAAAACAGCCTTACAGCCAATGATCTTTAAAGTTAAAATACTTTTAAAAGCAGGTAGTTCTACATAAAAGAAAAGATGCTGACTTTGAAAAAAAGTCATTGGTTTAAATCCTAGTGCCAGCATTTATTAACTGAGTGATCTTCCAGTAATGTTATACAGAAAATAAAGCTACATCCTATCTTATATCAAAATAAATCTCAGATGGCTTAAACATTTAAATGCAAAAGTTCTAGGAGAAAATACAGATGAGTAGTTTTATACTCTTTAGTAGATAACATCTATCTGTAACACTCTTGTGGGTTAAAAATGTCCCAGTCTTAACCCCAGGTCCTGTAAATTGTGACCTTATTTGGAAGCAGGGTCTTTGCGGATGTAATTAAGTTAAGGATCATGAAATAGAATCATCCTGGATTTTGAATGGGCCTTTAACCCAATGAGCCATGTCCTTATAAGAGAAAAAAGATTTAGCAGGACACAGAGACACTGAAGATGGAGGCAAATATTCAAATGATACTGACACAAGCTAAGGAAAACCAGGAGCTACCAGATGCTGGAAGAGGGAAGAAAGGAGCCTTTGGAGGGAGCTTAGCCCTTCCAATACCTTGATTTACAACTTTTGGCCTCTAGAGCTGTGAGAATAAATTTTTGCTCTTGCAGGCTACCAAATGTTTGTAATTTGTTCCGGCAGCCCTAGGAAACAAATACAAACAATAAAGCCTAAAATGCATAAGGATTGGGAGAGGGAAGGCCATCTGAAGATACAGGGAGAAAAAGGCCATCTATAAGGCAGAGAGAGAAGGACAAGGAGAAACCAACACTGCTGAAACCTCAATCTGACTTTTCTAGAAGTGTACGAAAATAAATTTCTACTGTTTGGGCCAAGTAAGTAAATAAATAAAATGTGTAAGAATCAAAATACCTCAACATAGAAAGCTTATAAAAACAATAAAATACGAATATTCCAACAGAAAAAAAAGACAAGGAAACAAAGTTATGCCATTTAAAAACAGAACTATTTTTCATATAGAATACTAGCAAACATTAAAAAGAACCAGAGTGAAATAGAGATTAAAAAGAAAAAAAAATAGATAAGATCAATGAAACTCAGAGTTGGTTCTCTGAAAAGATAAACAAAACTGACAAACCTTTAGAGAGGCTTATCAAGATAGAGAGAGAACTCAAATAATATTAGAAATGAAAGAAGAAAAGTTATAACCGACACCAGAAAAATACAAAGGATTGTAAGAGAATACTATGAAAAATTATAACCCAACAAATTGGACAACCTGAAAGAAATGAATGAATTTCTAGAAACATACAATCTTCCAAGACTGAATCAGGAAGAAATGGAAAATCTAAACAGACTGATTACTAGTAACAAATTTATCAGTATTCAAAAACTACCAACAAAGAAAAATCCAGGACCACATGGCTTCACTGTTGATTTCTACCAAACACTTAAAGAAGGGTTAACACCTATTCTTTAAACTGTTTCAAAAAATAGAAGAAGTAATGCTTCCAAATACATTCCACAAGACCAACATTAACTTGACACCAAAATTATAAGCCCATATCCCTGATAAACACAGTTACAAAAATCCTCTAAAATAATTGCAAACCAAATTCAACACCACATTAAAAGGATCATTTACTATGATCAGGTGGGACTTATTCCCAGGTATGTAAGGGTGGTTCAATATCCACACATCAATCAACATAATTACCAAAATGAAGGCTAAAAATCATACGATCATCTCAATAGACACAGAAAAAATATCTGACATAATTCAATATCCATTCATGATAAAAACTCCAAAAGTGGGTTTAGAGGGAACACCTCGACATAATAAAGGCCATGTATGACAAACCCCAACTAAATCATACTCAATGGTGAAAAGCTGAAAGCTTTTCCTCTAAGATCAGGAAAAAAGACAAGGATGTCCACTCTCACCACTTTTATTCAACATAACATTGGAAGTCCTAGCCCAGTAATCAGATAAGAAATGAAATAAAAGGCATCCAAATTTGATAAAAGAAGCAAAACTGTCACTATTTGCACATGACATAATACTATAGATAAAAAACCTTAAGATCCCACCAAAAACTATTAAACTGAGTAAAGTTGCAGATACAAAATTAATATACAGAAATCTGTTGTATTTCTGTACACTAATAACAAAGTATCAAAAAAAGAAATTTTTTTAAATCCTATTTACAATATCATAAAAAAGAATAAAATACCTAGGAATAAATTTAACCAAGGACGTAAGAGCTCTATACTTTGAAAATTACAAGACACCAGTGAAAGAAACTGAAAACGACCCAAAAAAATAGAAAGATAAAACCATGTTCATGGATTGGGAAAATACTGTTAAAATTTCCATACTACCCAAAGCAATCCACAGATTTAATGCAAGACCTATTAAAATACTAATAATAATTTTCACAGAACTAGAACAAACAATCCTAAAATCCATTTGGAACCACAAAAGACTCCAAAGAGCCAAAGCAATCTTGAGAAAGAACAAAGCTGGAGGTATCACCATCCCAGATTTCACACTTTACTACAAACAACAGTAATCAGAACAGTTATGGGGTGCCTGGCTGTCTGAATAGGTAGAGCATGCAACTCTTGATCTTGGGGTTCTGAGTTCAAGCCCCACCTTAGGTGTCGAGAATACCCAAAAATAAAATCATTAAAAAAAAAAAACCTGTTATGATACTGACACAGAGATCAATGGAACAGAATAGAAAGTCCAGAAATAACCCACACTTATATGTTCAATTAATCTATGACAAAAGAGGCAAGAATATACAATAGGGAAAAATAATCTCTTCAACAGTGTTAGAAAAACCTGACAGGTACATGCCAAAGAATGAAACCGGATCACTTTCTTTCACCATATACAAAAATAAACTAAAAATGAATTTAAGTCCGAAATGTAAGTCCTGAAACCGTAAGACTCCTAGAAGAAAACATAAGCCATAATCTCTTACACTTTAGCCTTAGCAATATTCTTCTGCATCTGTCTGCTCAGGCAAAAGAAACAAAAGCAAAAGTAAACAATGGGGACCACATGAAACTAAACAGCTTTGGCACAGTGAAGGAAACCGTCAACAAAATGAAAAAGTAATCTACTGAATAAGTGAAGGTATAAATAAGTCATATATCCAATAAGGGGTTAATATCCAAAATATATAAAGAACTCATAAAACTCAACAGTAAAAAAATCTCAAACAATCCAATTAAAAAAAGGGAAGAAGACATGAACAGACATTTCTCCAAAGAAGATCTACAGATGACCAACAGACACATGAAAAAATGCTCAACATCAATCATCAGGGAAATGAAATCAAAACCACAATGAGACATCACCTCATACCTGTCAGAATGGCTAAAATAAAAAACACAAGAAACAAGTGTTGATGAGGATGTGGAAGAAAGGGAACGTTTGGGCACTGTAGGTGGGAATGTAAATTGGTGTAGCCTCTATGGAAAACAGTATGAAAGTTCCTCAAAAAATCAAAAACAGGGGTGCCTGGGTGGCTCAGTCAGTTAAGCTTCTGCCTTCGGCTCAGGTCATGATCCCAGGGTCCTAGGATCAGAGCCCTGTGTCAGGCTCTCTGCTCAGTGGGGAGTCTGCTTCTCCCTCTGCCTACAGCTCTGCCTGCCTGTACTCTCTTTCTCTGTGTCAAATAAATAAATAAAACCTTAAAAAAAAAAATCAAAAACAGAAAGCCATATGATCCAGTCATTCCACTGCTGGGTATTTATACCAAAAAAATTAAAATACTAATTCAAAAAGATATATGCACCCTCCAGGTTTATTATTGTATTATTTACAATAGCCAAGATACGGAAGCACTCAAGTGTCCATCAACAGATGGATAATGAAGATGTGGTGTACACACTTACACACACACACAGAATATTACTCAGCTGTAGAAAAGAAAGATTTTGCCATTTGTGACGATATGGATCGACCTAGAGCCACTGTGCTAAATAAAATAAGTCAGACAGAAAGAGACAAATATGATTTCACTTCTTTGTGGAATCTAAAAAACAAAACAAATGAACAAAACAGAAACAGACTCATAAATACGGAGAACAAACTGGTTGTTGTCAGAGGGGAAGAGGGTAAAGGGATGATGGGTAAAACAGGTGAAGGGGCTTCCAGTTATAAAAAGTAACCGGGATAAAAAGTACTGCACAGGGAATACAGTCAATAATCTCGTAATAACTTTGTGTGGTGACAGATGGTAACTACACTTACCAAGGTGAGCCTATCATGACATATATAATTGTCAAATTACTATGTTGTACACCTGAGATCAATATAATCTTGTATGTCTATATACTTCAATTTAAAAATAAAGAAAAAAATAAATGTCAGAATGTTGGAAACTAGCTGTCTTCCCAGTGAAACTATTTAAAAGTCTTGAATAAAGAATAAAGCCAGGTGATAGTCTGCAGAAACACTGCACTATCTGATGAAATGCATCTGAACGCTTTATGTGCTTGACTGAGGAACCAGTGGGGCAAAGCTAGCATCAGTGGGATTAAGACTGAAAGCCTCTATGTCAGAATCCTACCCAGGCTGAATGATAAGGCACCAATACCAGGCCTCAACAACCATCCTGTCAAACCACACACATGCACTGTTGGTGGGAAACCCGGTATTAAACCATTTCGTACGTGACCTGCTTCTGATTTGGGGTTCCCTCCATAGCAGAGCAGCTCCCTTGCTGTGCTCTAATAATAATAAATAATACAAAGACAAATGCAGCTGCTTTGACAGTTTTTAAACCTAAACACAAAATAGGTTTTTGTTTATATTTTGAGTGTTAACACTCCTAGCAAAACTTGAGTTAGGAAATGTGAGAAAAAAGGAAAAAAATAAAAGCAACCCAAAGTTCTCTTAGGAGGTGGGGTTTTGAAAGGAGATAAGGAAATTATTTGAAAGTCCCATCTTATTGGCATATAAAAGAAACAAAGAGGCAACAAAATGCCCTAATGGGAACATGTTGATGTCATCTCAATTAATGGCTGAAAAATATGGCTGAGAATGAATTAAGGAAGAGAAAAAAATGCCCTCCAGATAATGAAAAAACAGCATTCCTCATTGAATCTAACCATTGATTTTAAGATTTGCCATTACTGTATGTGCCACTAAGAAAGAAAACACTAAACTATGACATATCAGTAACTCTAAGACACATATTGATTTCCGAAGCGTTAAAATATGAAAAATGTGTATCTTATATTAATGAAAAAAATCAAAGAACTTCCAAATGGTGGAAAAATGGGAGGGAGAGAAGGGGAGAGCAGGGATAAACGGTACAATAAAAATTTTGAAAATGATAAACAATGTAAATATTAAATGAAGTAAATACAAAAATGAAATCAAGAATATTAATCATTACACTAAGTATCAAAGGATTAATTAGTTCATCAAAAAACAGACTACCAGATTACATTAAAAAGTAAAACCTAGGGGCACCTGGGTGGCTCAGTATGTTGAATATCCAACTCGATTTTGGCTCAGGTCATGATCTCAAGGTCATGAGACTGAGACCCACATCAGGCTCCACACTCATGTACAATCTGCTTGTCCCTCTCCCTCCCCCTTTGTTCCTCCCACCCACCCCCAACCCCCTGCCACCTCATGCACACACATGCACACACGCTCAAATAAATCAAATCTTAAAAAAAAAAGTAAAACCTAGCTACATGCTCTGTTTATTAGAAACCCTGTAAACAAACGATAAAGACAAACATAAATGGGATGGAAAAGAAGATACCAAGTATACACAAAATACAGAAAAGGCAAGGGTATCAATATTAATATACAAAGGAGAATTTAAGGTTAGAAGCACTGGACAGGATAAAAAAAAAGGGCAGTATTACTAATAAGGTACTATTCTTAGTGAGGTTATAAATCTATAATCTTATATGTAGTAAACACAGCAGAGAAATATATAAAGAAAAAAATTGGAGGTGTAAAAATAATTTGGTAAAAATTCAATTAAAATTGGAGACTTTGACTTATCTTTTCTGGAATTGATACATCTAGTACAAAAAAATCCAAGTGATCATATGGGGTGCCTGGGTGGCTCAGTCGGTTAAGCGGTCAACTCTTGGTTTTAGCTCAGGTCATGGTCTTGGGGTGGTGGGATCAAGCCCCACAACCGGCTCCATGCCCAGCAGGGAGTCTGCTTCAGGATTCTTTCTCTCCCTTTGCCCCTCCCCCTGCATGCACGCACGTGCACTCTCTCTCTAAAATAAATAAATAATCTTAAAAATAAAAGTGATCATAGAGAAATTGAATAATGTAAATAGCTAATAGCTTCTTAAAACTAAACATTCCTCAAAAAAGCACATTTAGTTTTCATTTTTCTTATGTCCATGAAACACATATATAAATATGCACTTTTACCCAAAACATTTAGAAGGGTGAATTGTTCAGACCAAACTTTATAAGCCTCTAAAGTTAGAAATAAAAAATAAAGTAACAAGTAATATCAGAAAAGATGGCAGAGGAGAAAACACCAGGAATCTGTCTTTCCACCTAGACAAGCATTATACTGTACTTGCAAAAACGTCTGCAGTAACTATTTTGGAACTCTAGAATCTATTTGAACAGTTACAGCTACCAGAGAAAAGCTTACCTAGTAAACTGCAAATAATGTCAGTCACTCAGGCTTCAGAATGATCATGGCTACCCACCCTGAACCCCAAGGCAGACAACTGTGTGGAGGGCAACCCTGTTTTTAGTATGGTTTGCTGGAGCCAGAGAACCAATAAGGATTTTGTCTCCAATTACCAGGTTTCTGTCTTCTGACTGCAGACTGGTGCTTCTGACTGCACAGCTGCAGGCACAGAAGCTGGTCACCAGTGATTCAACCCCAACAGCTAAAATGAACACCACCATACTGAAAGGAGTCACACCTATTTCTTTAAATATTCAAAAACAACCATGTATAGAGAAAATTAAGAGAGGTGCTGTATGTGCCCAGGAAAAAAAAACAGGCTCAGAAAGGACCTGTAAAACTTGAACTTTCACCATATGCTCATCCCTGTACAGACATACTCCAAAAATTAAACGAAGAGCAAACCCTAGAGGAAAGGGAGAATGTGATTTCCAAAGTTATCACATAAGATTCAAATATCAAGTTTGCAACAAAAAAAATCACAAGGCATACAAAGAAACAAGAAAGCGTGATCCATTCAAAGGAAAAAAATAAATCAACAGAGAACATACATGAGAAAACTCATATATCAGACTTACTAGACAAAGACTTTAAAAACAACGGTTTTAAAGAAGCTCAAAGAGCTAAAGGAAGATGTGGACAAGCAAGAAAATGATCAATGCACAATATGCATAACAAGAAAGAGATCATTTTTAAAAACAGCCAAACAGAAATTCTGGAACTGAGAGGTACAATAACTGCAGTGAAAAATTCACTAGAGGGGTTTGCAAACAGATGTGCACAAGCAGGATAAAGCTACAGCAAATATGAAGATAGGACAATTGAAATTACAAAGCTTCAGAAAAAATGAACAGAGTCTAAGGAACCTGTGGAATATCATCAACACTTGAGGACCAACAACACTTTCTGCAAAACACAGGAGAGGAAAAAGGGAACAAAACTATGGCTATAATAAGCAATGCAAGCAATCCACAGGACAGTATTTCTAATAATACTAATGTATTCCTCGTATGATTCCCTTAATAATTTTTTCTTTAACTTACTTTATTGTAAAAATATAGTATATAACATATATAACATACAAAATATTTGTTCATCACTCCTTATGTTATCAATAAGGCTTCCAGTCAAGAGTATTAGGGTTAGGGTTAGGGTTAGGGGTTAGGGTTAGGGTTAGGGTTATTAGTGGTTAAATTTTGGGAACTCAAAAGTAGTAGCTTCTGTGTCTGAGCTCCTTGGATGTCATTAAGGAAAATGGGTGGCTAACCACACCAAAAAGAGGACAGACTATTGTCACCTCATGGTAACACAAAACATATGACCATATGATATGGGAAAAATAAGACACCTCATGAAATAATGTAACATACTTTATGGCTGACGCACAGGTAGGAAATTCCCCCCATCTAAGCTACAAAGCTTTAATGGAAGTGCTCATTCCACACTGCCTAGAACCTCAGCAGCCAGAGGCCACTCTCACCATCTCTCCACACGCGATGCCCTCCTTCAACTACAGCTGAAGGCTTCAGGCCTTTGCATTCACAGGGCCTGAATGCTCCTTTAGAACCTGGCTATCTTATGATTAAATCCTTTTTTAGAAGATGGACAAGAAATGAATCATCAGAAACTGTGTTTTTACTTAGAAAGACTCAAAAAGCCTTTAGAATGTAACTCAATCAGAATTTGGAGACTTCCTTCAATAAGTATGATGAGATTCAACAACCAGGATCCTGCCTTATTTTATAGTTATCCAAGTATTTCTTTTATTTTCCTACTATGTTTCATGAAGGAAGATTTATCCTTGTATGACCTGCAATACCAAGCACCATACCTAACACGAAGATGTAACCAATGACTCTTTTTGTTAAAATGGCCTGACCAAGATGCCAAGCAACTGGTGAGTATTCAACATTAAAACTATTGTTTTTTAATAACAAATAATTGCTAATTAGAAAAATAATCATTATAATAGAACAAAGTCCTTAGCCTAAAATTAAATGGTCATGGATAGACAGATTTATAAAATTTATCAATACCACATTTCAACAAAATCAAGATTAATAGATGCTGTCTCCCTTTTCTCATTGGCTACCTCTAATCAGCTGAGGGCTGGATTTTTAACTAGATATATTAGAATTATAACTCCATACTGTCAGATGACTATGCATATGACCAAGCGGCCATAGCAGCGTCTTAGAAGGAAAAACCCATCGACTCTGAACACTTGTTCTGGTTACCTGAGGCAAGGGCTCTGTACTGTATTTGCACATAACTGGTTCTTTGGATGAGTAAGAAATTCTTGAAGCTGCTGACTAGGCAACTTCTGGATAAGTGAAATATTCCTATATATAAGAAAGTATTATACTGCTGGGGCGCCTGGGTAGCGCAGTCGTTAAAGCGTCCGCCTTCGGCTCAGGGCGTGATCCCGGCGTACCGGGATCGAGTCCCACATCGGGCTCCTCCGCTATGAGCCTGCTTCTTCCTCTCCCTCTCCCCTGCTGTGTTCCCTCTCTCGCTGGCTGTCTCTCTGTCACATAAATAAATAAAAATCTTTAAAAAAAAAAAAAGAAAGAAAGTATTATACTGTAGATTACAATCATTGTAATAAGAATTCAGAAAAATAAATGTAGTCTAGAGTTACTGAAAAGCAACCAAGGACTTCATGAAAGATTGGAAAGATGACCATAATCTGGATTAGGGAAGAAAGGGAGAAAACAAAATAGGAACAGGAATTTGTAGAAGAAACATACAAGAGAAAAAGAATAACATGGGGCCAGATTATAAAGTATTTTAAAGATTATTAATTTGAAACATGGAGGCATAGAAAATATTTATATGTATTATATACATTAAAAGCCATTATAACAAGATTAACCTGGTGTTGACAAATATAATGGGATGGCACAATAAATCAGACATGAGGTAGAAAGCATCTTCAACTTGAGTAGTGGTAAAGGAAATAAACAGGAAACAATAAACCTAAGACACAGTCCTGAGAACGTACTGAAAGAAATTAGGTTTTCTTAGCTTCACTGCCTTTATTTTTTTTTTTTTAAAGATTTTTTATTTATTTATTTGACAGAGATAGAGACAGCCAGTGAGAGAGGGAACACAAGCAGGGGGAGTGGGAGAGGAAGAAGCAGGCTCATAGAGGAGGAGCCTGACGTGGGGCTCGAACCCGGAACGCCGGGATCACGTGCTGAGCCGAAGGCAGACGCTTTAACCGCTGTGCCACCCAGGCGCCCCAGCTTCATTGCCTTTAAAATGACAATCCCATCATCACTTAATGCCTTAATCACTCAAAGGATTACCATAACGATAAGTAACTGTCTCTATATATACTAACACATATTCCCTCTAAATTAAAAATCATCATACAATCCTGAGGCATACATTACTTTTAAAAAGGGGACAAAGAATTGGTAAGAGTCAGAAATGACTACCAAGATTCGAGTGTAGGAGTAATGGGTTGCTATTAACAAACAGAAAACAATAAATGGAAAACAAACATGCTTGAGCAGGGTTAAAGATGAACAGTTTGCTTTTTTATTTAATGTTTTGTTTCCAAACTGAAAAACTTTTCAAATGAATGATCTAACTGCAAGTCAAAAATATTTAAATTTAAGAAAATGTATATAATTATATATTTAATATAATCTTAGTGATTTCAAAGATACATACCAACACACACATAAAACATTATCAGTAGGGAAATTTTTAAATATTTTTTCTATATTTTCCAGAAATCAAAAGTTGTTACTTTGAAAAAAAACTGATACCATTCAAAAGGCTTTTTATCCTTTTCATAGAAAATTTGAAGAAAATGCATATAAACTTACTCTGCCATGATGTGGGACAATACCCTTCAAACTGTCTGCCCTTTCTTTCTCTTGTTCAATTCTCTGAGTACTAGAAGAAAATGATAATACACCATCTACACGCCTTCTACTATCTCCAGTATCTATAAAATTACCTGAAATACAAGAAAAAAATTAAGAGAGCAATGCCAAAGTCTCAGTAATCTAATAACTGCTTCTTGCTATTCAAATTATTTTATGTAAACTTAGTCATTAACAATCGTATGACAAATACAGCAGTTTGCATACAAGAAAAAGTAACCATCAGTAAGAGACAACAGGAAATGTGACAAACTGAGACCACAAAGAGAATTCATTTTTAATTCTCAAATGTCTGAATAAAACACACTCATTTGTAATAAGCAATGCAAGCAATACACACTATAGTATTTTTAATAATACTAATGTATTCTTTTGAAAAGTTTTAGACTGTTTAAAAATTTGAAGGAATTCAACAGTTAATACAGGATACGTTACACCAAAGAAATGAATTATTTGGAAAAAAGGCAAAGTCAAACAGAATTTAAGAACAATGGTATTAAGGAGGGCACGTGTTGTAATGAGCACCGGGTGTTATTACACAACTAACGAATCATGGAACACTACATCAAAAACTAATGATGTACTGTATGGTGGCCAACTTAACATAATAAAAAAATGTAAAATAAAACTTAAAAAAAATAAGAACAATGGAGTCATATTTCAATACTTACTGGTCCCAGGCAGACAAACAACATTGCCTACTCCAGACTCTTTGTGGGTTGTTTCAGAATTTCCTGAAGAGTGCGAGCCATGGGAAATCAGAGAGCTGTTATTTTCTGATTGAGATTTATAGCTACCGTTTTCATTTGCCTGTTGAAAAAATCTTAGCTGTATTAATTTTTTAAATTAAAACCAAACATTTTTAGGGGAAAAACATGAGAAGCAGAGAATGACTTCTTGACAGAAGGATGCCAGGTTATTAATGTAGAAGGAAATGGAAATATCACCATTATAATCACCACAGGAATAATTGTTTCTAGGAGGCCTCAGCAATGATACTAAATCCAGTTTGTGAAAGGTTCTTGGGGAATAGGAAGTTCACCTGGCTTCAGTGCATCATTCCCCAGATTACTTATTGATAACAAAAGAGAAAAGAAAGGCACCTACACAAGGAGACATCTAGCCAACATCACATTAACCAAGATTATCAAACACAACATCACGTGTTGTGGGACCAACAGACTTCTATGTCTCCCGATGTGATACATGGAGAAGCAACATCATCCTTATGTTTAATCTTAACCTGTTCATGATAAACATGCTTACTTTGTTTTTTTTTTTTTTTTAAAGATTTTATTTATTTATTTGACCGAGATAGAGACAGCCAGCGAGAGAGGGAACACAAGCAGGGGGAGTGGGAGAGGAAGAAGCAGGCTCATAGTGTAAGAGCCTGATGTGGGGCTCGATCCCAGAACGCCGGGATCACGCCCTGAGCTGAAGGCAGACGCTTAATGAGCTGAAGGCAGACGCTTAACCGCTGTGCCACCCAGGCGCCCCAAACATGCTTACTTTGAATTCTTGCCAAAATCTTTAATCAGAAGGGGAAAAAAGCAATCAGATATAACTAGCTTATGGGTCATTTTATAAAAACTTCAATGACATGGAAGAACTACTCCGAAGTGAAATACTAAAGAGATATGACAACCAGAAGCAACTGTAATCCTTCATTAAATCCTAGATCAAAAACAATAAAAGTAAAGGACATTCTGGAGACAACTGGGTAAATGTGAATATGGACTATATATTCATTTACATTACTGTATCAAAGTTAGATAATAGAATTGAGATTATGCAGGAAACATCTTTATTCACAGGAGAAAATATCAAAGTATTAGGGTGGCATGTCAAAATAACTGCAAATTCCTCTTAAATGATACAGGAAAAAAGTATTCACAGAGGGACAAAAAAAACATAAAGATGGCCAAATGTTAACAACTGGTTCATTTGGATGAGGGGCATACCCATGTTCACTGTGACATTCTTCAATTTTTCTGCAGAGAAAGGAAAAGTAAGAAGCAGCAAGAAAGGATGGGTAAGGTATTTCTCATCACTTTCCATCTGGAAAAACAGAGATCAAAGAAAGCCAAAAGCTTACGTTTTATGGTAATATCTAATGAGACCAGTAATAGTTTTCTTTTTCTTTTTCTTTTTTTTTTTTAAAGATTTTATTTATTTATCTATGTGACAGAGAGACAGCCAGCAAGAGAGGGAACACAAGCAGGGGGAGTGGGAGAGGAAGAAGCAGGCTCCCAGCGGAGGAGCCTGATGTGGGGCTCGATCCCAGAAGGCCGGGATCACGCCCTGAGCCGAAGGCAGACGCTTAACCGCTGTGCCACCCAGGCGCCCCCAGTAATAGTTTTCTAAAGTCAAATTTCTGGAAAACCGTAAGATTGGAACATACCTGACACGGATCACTTGTAGGTAATTTAAAATCTTTTTCTGGATGTTCCTGTTCTAGGTCTTCATATATCATTCCTGGAATAGCCAGTTGCTCAAAGTAAGCCTCCAAATGTTCATCATAAAACTCTTCATCATCAATATCGTCATCTATTGGTAAAATGGGGAAAAAAAAAAAGGAAACATTTTAAAGTACTAACTGAACTATAAATAATATTTAATCAAAAAGGCTGATAAAGACTTCTGAGGAAGAAGGCAGAGTAGGAGGTCCCTAAGCTCACCTCGTTATACAGATACAACTAGATAACACCCACGTAAAGCGTGAATAACCCAGAAAAGGATCCAAAGACTGACAGAACAAACACTCCACAGCTAACTGTAAAGAAGAGGCCACATCAAAGAGGACAGGAAGGGCAGAGACATGGTCAGGAACTAAATGAACCCATGGGATAGTCTTCAAAAGGGTGCACTCCAAGGGTGCAGAGAGGGGAGAGAAACAGACCCTCACACCAGGTACCCTACGCATGGGGGAAGAACAACCCGCCATGACATTTGGCTTTGAAAACCACAGGGGCCAAATTTCACAAGTTCTTTCAATCGACTGGGGCATACCACCTGGAACTTTAAAAATCAGTGGGCTTGACTCCGGCAGAGCCGAGAGGGCAAGAGGAAACTGAGTCCCTGTCTTTAAAAAGACAGCACAACAAACAGCCCTGCAGAGATACAACATAGAAGCAACAGTCTGAAAACCACCTAGGGTATGCAAGAGGGAGTTTGTTGACTAATTTCGGTGCACATGCTGGAGGAGCAGGGATCTTTGGGAGACTTTAGGAACAAAGGAGCTGGTAGGCACCGTTTCCCTTCCCTACTCCCCAGCCTGGATACACAAACACCTGTGGGGACCAGTGGGGCAAAGACACTAGGTAACTTGCTAACAGTGCACCCTGCCCCACGTTCTCCTGCAGACACACCCCTTCCAATACAGTCTTGGCCAGAGCCCATCCAGAGTAGTGCCACAAGCCTGGCAGTATGCAAGCAGCCCTGACAAGGGCCAGCACCACTCCCAAGTGACTTCTGCCCCAGGGAGAGAGAAAGACAACCACACACATGTCAAGACTGTGGTCCCAGCAGTAGGCTGAAGACAGCTAATCTGACTGCAGGCCCCACCAACCAATGAATGCTTCTCAGGGGACAACACAGGGAAAGCACCTTGCAGTTTGGTGCTACCACAGCTCTGGCAAACACCTGGTCTGACTCAACTCAAGCCCAAGGCAGCCCCAGACTGCCCCATTACAACACAGGGACCAAACCCTGACCATAACAAAAAGAAACTCTGCAGATGACTGCACTGAAGGCAAAGTGGCTCAGCCACAACATCAGGGCACATGCAACACACACAGGAGACACCCCATAAGCACCAGATTCTGGTAAACAGGGGAAACTGCACTGGAGGGCACTACAGGACCTCTTCTTCGTAAGGCAGCTACTTTCAACAGCAGGAGATGTAGCTGACTGTCGAACCACATAGAAACAGACACAGAGAGTTAGACAAAATAAAGACAGAGGAATATGTCCCAAATGAAAGAACTGGACAAAAATCAAAGCAACAGACCTCAGATAAATAATATTCCTATAGAGAATTTAAAGTAATGGTCATAAAGATATGCACTGACTAAAGAGTAGAGGACATCAATGAAACCCTTAACAAGGAAATAGAAAACAAAAAAGAACCAAAGTTGAACAATTTAATAACTAAAATAAAAAATACACAGAATAAATAGATGGACTAAGTAGACTAGATAAAGCAGAGATATGGATGAGCAACCTGGAAGACAGAATAATGGGAAAAAATCAAGCTGAACATAAGAGAGAAAAAATAATAACAAAAAAGAGAAAATAGACTTAGGGAACACCATCAAATTTATTACATTCACATTATAGGGATCCCAGAAGGAGAAAAGAGAGAGAAGGGGGCAGAATATTTATTTGAAGACACAATAGCTGCAAACATCCTGAATCTGGGGAAGGAAACAGAAATCCAGAACTAGAAGACACAGAGAGCCCCCCCCCCCCAAATCAACCCCAGGAGGTCCACCAAGACACAGCAATTAAAATGGCAAAAAATAGAGATAAAGAAAGAATTCTAAAAGCAGCAAGAGAGTTAGGGAGCCTGGTTGGCTCAGTCAGTTAAGTATCCAACTCTTGATCTCAGCCCAGGTCTTGATCTCAGGGTTGTGAGTTGAAGCCCCACGTTGGGCTCCATGCCTTAAATAGATAAAAATAAATAAAAGCAGCAAGAAAACAGTTACATGCAAGGGAATCACCATAAAGCTATCAGCAGATTTTTCAGCAGAAGTTTGCAAGTCAGAGGGACTGGGATGATATATTCAATGGGCTGAAAGAAAAAAACATGCAGCCAAGAATACTCTATCCGGCAAGGCTATCATTCAGAATAAAGAGAAAGATAAAGAGTTTCCCAGACAAACAAAACTTAAAAGGACATCAAGACCACTAAACCAGCCCTAAAAGAAATGTTAAAAGGGAGTTCTTTAACTGGAAAGACCATAAGTAGGAGTATGGAAAATAAAAAGCACAAAAGCAGTAAAAATAAGTATATCTAGAAGAATTAGTCAAGGGATTCACAAAATAAAAGGATGTAAAGCATGAAACATACCTAAAACATACACATATACCTAAAACGTGGAGGGGAGAGAAGTAAAGAACGGGTTGAAACTTAAGCGACCATCAAATTAATAGACTGCTATAAGCAGAAGATGTTACATACAAACCTAATGATCAGCACAAATCAAAACTCAGTAATAGATAAAGACATAATAAAAAGAAAGGAATCCAGTACATCACTAAAGACTGCCACCCAATCCTGAGAGAAGAGAGCAAGAAACAGAGAAAAACTACATAAACAGACATAAAACAAGTAACAAAATGGCAGTAAGTACATACTTATCAATAATTACTTTGAATGTAAATGGACTAAACACTCCAATCAAAAGATACATGGTGACAGAGCGGATGAAAAAGCAAGACCCATCTATAAGCCTAAAAAGAGACTCATTTCAGACCTAAAGAAACATGCAGATTGAAATTGAAGGGAAGAAGCATTTATCACGCAAAAGGAAGTGAAAAGAGAGCCAGGGTAGTAATACTTGTGCATCAGATAAAACAGGCTATAAAACAAAGAAGATAACAAGAGACGAAGAAGGACACTATATAAACATAAAGGGGACAATCCAACAAGATATAACAATTATAAATATATATGCACCCACCATGGAAGCATCCAAATACATTAAGCAATTGATAACAAATATGCAAAATGTAATCAACAGTAACACAGTAACAATAAAGAGCTTTAACACCCCACTTACAGCAATGGATAGATCATCCAAACAGAAAATCAACAAAAAAACAAAGACTTTGAATGACACACTGGACCAGATGGATCTAATAGATATATTTAGAACATTCCATCCTAGAACAGCAGAATACTTTGCAAGCACACAAGAAATATTCTCCAGAATAGATTACATATTAGACCACAAAACAAATCTCAGCAAATTCAAAAAGACTGAAGTCATACCATGCATCTTTTCTTACCATAACACTATGAAACTAGAAATGAAACACAAGAAACTATCTGGAAAGAATACAAATACAGGGAAATTAAATAACATGATACTAAGCAATAAATGGGTCAACCAAGAAATCAAAGAGGAAATCAAAAAATACATGAACAAATTAAAATGAAAATACAACAGTCCAAAATCTTTGGGATGCAGCAAAAGCTGTTCTAAAAGGAAAGTTTATAACAGTACAGACCTATCTCAAGAAGCCAAGAAAAATCTCAAATAAACAATCTAACCTTACAAAAAAAGGAGCTAGAAAAAGAAGAACAAACAAAACCCCAACCAGTAGATGGAAGAAAATAATAAAGATTAGAGTAGAAATAAATGAAATAGAAACTAAAAAAACAATAGAACAGATCAATGAAACCAGAAGCTGGTTCTTTGAAAAAATCAACAAAATTGATAGATTTTTAGTAGTACTCATTAGAGAACATTATGAAAAATTATATGCCAACAAACTGGGACAACCGAGAAGAAATGGATAAATTCACAGAAACACATAACATCCCAAAAGTGAATCAGGTAAAAATAGGAAAACTGAACAGACCGATTACCAGCAAAGAAATTTATTTTATCTTTTTAAGATTTTATTTATTTATTTGAGAGAAAGAGAGCACATGAGAGAGAGGAGAGGCAAGGGAGAGGGAGAAGCAGACTCCCCAACAGCAGGGAGCCCGACGTAGGACTCAATCCGAGGACCCAAGGATCATGACCTGAGCTGAAGGCAGACACCCAATCAACAGAGCCAGCCAGGGACCTCATCATCAAAGAAATGTAATTAGTAATCAAAAACACCCAACCAAAGTCTAGGACCAGATGGCTTCACAGGTGAATTCTACCAAACATTTAAAGGGAAGTTAGTATCTAATCTTCTCATTCTCAAACTCTTCCAAAAACTAAAAGAGGAAAGAAAGCGTCAAATTCACTCTATCATTACCCTGATACCAAAATCAGATAAAAACACTACAGGGGCGCCTGGGTGGCTCAGTTGTTAAGCATCTGCCTCAGCTCAGGGCGTGATCCCAGAGTCCTGGGATCGAGCCCCACATCAGGCTCCTCTAATGGGAGCCTGCTTCTTCCTCTCCCACTCCCCCTGCCTGTGTTCCCTCTCTTGCTAGCTCTCTCTCTCTCTCTCTCTCTCTGTCAAATAAATAAATAAAATCTTTAAAAAAAAAAAAACACTACAAAAAAAGAACTACAGGTCAATATCGCTGATGAACAGAGATGCAAAAATCCTCCACAGAATATTAGCAAACTGAATCCAACAATACACTAGAAAGAATCACTCATCACAATCAAGTGAGGTTTATTCTGGGATGCAAGGGTGGGTTGATACTCATAAATCAAGTAACATGATACATCACATTAAGAAGAGAGAAGATAAAAACCACATGAACATCTCAAAAGAAGCAGAAAAGGCATTTGACAAAGTACAGCATCCATTCATGATAAAAACCCTCCACAAAGTAGGTTTGGAGGGAACATACCCCAACATAATAAAGGCCATATATGAGAAGCCCACAGCAAACATCACACTCAATGGGGGAAAACTGATGAAAGCCTTTCCCCTAAGGTCAGGAACAAGACACAATGTCCACTCTAACCATATTTATTCAACATAGTACTAAAAGTCCCAGCCACCACAATCAGACAACAAAAAGAAATAAAAGGAACCCAAACTGGTAAGCAAGAAGTAAAACTTCCACTATTTGCAGATGACATGATACCATATATAGACTAAAGACTCCACCAAAAAAACTACGAGAACTGATAAATGAATTCAATAAGGCCACAGGATACAAAATTGATTTCTATACATTAATAATGAAGTAGCAGAAAGAGAAACTAAAAATTCCATTTACCACTGCACCAAAAATAATAAAATACCTGGGAATAAACTTAGCTAAGGAGGTGAACAACTTGTACTCTGAAAACTCTAAAACACTGATGAAAGAAATTGAAGACAACACAAACAAATGGAAAGATATTCATACTCATGGACTGGAAGAACAGATATTGTTAAAATGTGCATATGACCAAAAACGATCTATAGATTTAATGCAATTCCTATCAAAATACCAACAGTGTTTTTCACAGAGCTAGAACAAACAATCTAAAGTTTGTAAGGAAACACAAAAGTCCCCCAAAGGCCAAAGCAATCTTGATAAAGAATAACAAAACCAGAGGTATCACCATCCCAGATTTCAAGATATACAACAAAGCTGTAGTAATCAAAACAATATGGTCCTGACACAAAAATACATATATGAAGATAACAAAATAGAAAGACCACAGACAAATTCACAATTATATCGTCAATTAATCTTCGACAAACAAGGCAAGAATATACAATGGGAAAAGAGCCTCTTCAACACATGGTGTTGGGAAAACTGGACAGCAACATGCAAAAGAATGACACTGAACCACTTTCTTACACCAAACACAAAAATAAACTAAAAATGGGTTGAAGACCTAAATTTGAGACCTGAAACCATAAAAATCCTAGAAGAGATCAGAGGCAGTAATTTCTTTGACAGTGGCCAAAACAATTTTGTAGCAATGTCTCCTGAGGCAAGGTAAATAAAAGCAAAAATAAACTATTGGGACTACATCAGAATAAAAAGCTTCTAAATAGCAAAGGAAACAATCAACAAAATATGTGATAAAGGGTTAGTATCCAAAACATATGAAGAACTAATATAACACCAAAAAACCAAATAATCCAATTTTTAAAAATGGGCCAAGACATGAACATACATTTCTGCAAAGACGACATACAGGTAGCCAACAGACACATGAAAAGATGCTCAACATCAATCATCACCAGGTAAATGCAAATCAAAACCACAATGAGATATCACCTCATACCTGCCACAATGGCTAATATCAAAACCACGAGTAAACAACAAGAGCTGGCAAGGGTATGGAAAGAAAAGAACCCTCCTGCACTGTTGGTGGGAATGTAAACTAGCACAGCCACTGTGGAAAACAGTATGGAGGTTCCTCAAAAAATTAAAAATACAACTACCCTTCAATCCAACAATTACACTATTGGGTACTTATCTAAAAAATACAAACAGAGAATCCAAGATGGCAGAGGAGTAGGAGACCTTAGCTTTGTCTGGTCCCAGGAATTCTATCAAATCATTCTGAACACCTGTGAACTCAATTGGAGATCTAAGAAAAGAACTGCCGCAATTCTATAAATAGAAAAGTGACAACTTTCTGCAAGGAACAAGGTGTAGAGAAGTGAACCCGAGCCGAATATATGGCAAGATAAACTGCGGGGGTGGGGGGGAGCCTCCATAAGCCACCTACTCTGAAGTGACATAGCAGCGGAGTGCAAAATCAGAACTTTTAGAAGTCTGCTACAGTGAGGGACAACCCTGCCTGAAAGGTGTGCCGGTGGCAAAGCGGGTCAGAATCCTAGCTGGGACAGTGTGGTCTCAGGATCCCCGGGGTCACAGAAAAAATGGAGGTGCCTGAGTGCAGAAGCATTACCAAGCACTGGAGCAGGGAAGCTGGCTGTAATCAGTGAGCACAGAAGTGGGCTTTCAGCTCAGGGTTGCCATAAACCACCAACTGCAGCCGGGTCAGGTGACTGCTCTCCAAGTAGGGACCCAGCAAGCCACAGAACCACATGAGAACCGCCTCCCTTCCCCAGGATGAGTGGTATGGGTGTGCACTGCAGGAGTCAGCAAGGTTTGGAGAGAAGCAGGGTCACCTCCCTGGGACAGAAACACTCGCTCACAGGCTGGGTGAGCATGGGATACTGACAGCGACCAGGGAGACAGCAGTGATTTACTGCTTCTCCCCGAGGGTGCACTGAGGAGTGGGAGGAACAAACTTTTGGCTCAGGCTGTAGACTGGGAGGCAGTCATGTTCATTCTCATCCTCTAAAACTGTTTGGAAAGCCGTTAGGGACCAAAAGCCACACAGAGCAATCCAGAGCAGCCTGGCCCCATGGCAAGGGTGGTGTAATTCCACCCGGAGCAAACACACCTAAGAATCAGCAAAACAGGCCCCTCCCCCAGAAGACCAGCAAGAACATCCTGCTAAGACCAAGTTTACCAATCAGACAGAATGGCAAAATTCCAGGGCTAGGGGAAAATAGAGAATTCGTTGTTTTTTTCCCCTCATGACTCTTTAGTCTTTCAATTTTTTTTCTCTTTCCTTTTCAATCAATTTCTTATCAACTCTTTTTTAAGTCTTTTTAAATTTTTATTCTTAAATTTACATTCTATCATTTCTTTGTATTTAATTTTATATCTGTATATATAAAAGTTTTTCATTCTTTACATTTTTGGGATGCGGTTTCTTCTAACAAACAGAACAAAACACACACAGAATCCAGCATATTGCTCTGTTCTAGTCACCTGACTATATTCTCTCTCTTTTTTTTCCGATTTCAGGTCTCTTCTGATTTGTTTAGTGGACATTTTTCTGGGATTGCTGTTGCCATTTTAGTATTTTGTTCACTCGTTCATCTATTCTCTGGAAAAAATGACAAGGGATACCTGGATGGCTCAGTCCGTTAAGCACCTGCCTTTGGCTCAGGTCATGATCCCAGGGTCCTGGGATCAAGCCCCACCTTGGGCTTCCTGCTCTGCGGGGAGCCTGCTTCTCCCTCTCCCTCTACCTGCTGATCACCCTGCTTGCGCTCTCTCTATATGTCACTGACAAATAAGTAAAATCTTAAAAAAAAAAAAAATCCATCTTTAAAAGAAAGAAAGAACAACAAGATGGAAAAACTCACCTCAAAAAAAGAGAACAAGAGGCAGTACTGACTGCTAAGGACCTAATCAGTATGGACATAAGTAAGATGTCAGAACTAGAGTGCAGAATATAAAGATACTAGCTGGGCTTGAAAAAAAGCAGAGAACACACTAGAGAATTCCTTTCTGGAGAAACAAACAATAATCTAATCAAGCCAAAATCAAAAAGCTATTATGAAATACAATAAAAAAGGGAGGCTCTGCCTGCTAGGATAAATGAGACAGAAGAGAGAATTAGCGATATAGAAGACAAAATGATGGAGAATAAAGAAGCTGAGAAAAAGAAACAACTGGATCATGAGGGGAGAATTTAAGTGATAAGTGATACCATAAAGCAAAAGAACATTAGAATTGGGATCCCAGAAGAAAAGAAAGAAAGATGGGCAGAAGGTATACTGGAGCAAATAATAGTTGAGAACTTCCTGAATCTGGGGAAGGAAACAGGCATTCAAGTCCAGGAGGCACAGAGAAGCCCCCTCAAAATCAATAAAAATAGGTCAACACCCTGACATCTAATAGTGAAGCTTGCAAATTTCACAGATAAAAGAGAAAATCCTGAAAGAGGCTCAGGACAAAAGGTCCTTAACCTACAAGGGTAGACACATAAGGCTAGCAGCAGACCTATCCACAGAGACCTGGCAGGCCAGAAAGGACCAATATAATATATTCAAGATGCTAAATGAGAAAAATAGGCAGCTGGCTGTCACTCAGAATGAAAGGGGAGATAAACAGCTTCCAGGACAAACAGAAACTAAAAGAATTTGTGATCACTAAATCAGCCCTGCAAGAAATATTAAATAGGGTATCCTGTAAGCAAAGAGCTAGCCCAAAAGTAACACAGACCAGAAAGGAACAGACACAATATACACTAACAGTCACCTTATAGGCAATACAGAGACACTAAATTCATATTTTTCAATAGTTACCCTGAATGTAAATGGGCTAAATGCCCCAATCAAAAGACACAGGGTATCAGATTGGATAAAAAAGCAAGACCCATCAATATGCTGCTTATAAGAGACTCATTTTAGACCCAAATACAACTCCAGACTTAAAGTGAGGGGGTGGAAAACCATTTATCATGCTAATGGACATCAAAAGAAAGCTGGGGTGGCAATCCTTTTATCAGAAAATTAGATTTCAGGGGCGCCTGGGTGGCTCAGTCGTTAAGCGTCTGCCTTCAGCTCAGGGCGTGATCCCAGCGTTCTGGGATCGAGCCCCACATCAGGCTCCTCCGCTGGGAGCCTGCTTCTTCCTCTCCCACTCCCCCTGCTTGTGTTCCCTCTCTCGCTGGCTGTCTCTCTCTCTGTCAAATTAATAAATAAAATCTTTAAAAAAAAAAAAAAAGAAAGAAAATTAGATTTCAAACCAGACTGTAATAAGAGATGAGGAAGGACACTATATCATACTTAAAGGGTCTATCCAACAAGAAGATCTAACAATTGTAAATATTTATGCCCCTAACATGGGAGCAGCCAATTATATAAGCCAATTAATAACAAAATCAAAGAAATACATTGACAATAATACAATTATAGTAGGGGACTTTAACACCCCACTCACTACAATGGACAGATCATGTAAGCAAAAGATCACCAAGGAAATAAGGGCTTTAAATGACACACTAGACCAGTTGGACTTCACAGATATATTCAAAACATTCCCTCCCAAAGGAACAGAATACACATTCTTCTTGAGTGCACATGGAACATTTTCCAGAATAGATCACATACTGGATCAAAAATCAGGTCTCAACCAGTACAAAAAGATTGGGATCAATCCCTGCATATTTTCAGATCACAATGCTTTGAAACTGGAATTCAATCACAAGAGGAAATTTGGAAAGAACTCAAATACATGGAGGTTAAAGAGCATACTACTAAAGAATGAATGGGTCAACCAGAGAATTAAAGAAGAATTTAAAAAATTCCTGGAAGCAAATGAAAACGACAACACAACTGTTCAAAACCTTTGGGATGCAGCAAAGGCGGTCCTAAGAGGGAAGTATACAGCAATACAAGCCTTTCTCAAGAAACAAGAAAGGTCTCAAATACATAACCTAACCTTACACCTAAAGGAGCTGGAAAAAGAACAGCAAATAAAGCCTAAAACAAGCAGGAAAAGAGAATTAATAAAGATTAGAGCAGAAATCAATGAACTAGAAATCAAAAGAACAGGAGAAGAGATCAATGAAACTAGGAGCTGGTTCTTTGAAAGAATTAATAAGATTGATAAACACCTGTCCAGACTTATCAAAAAAAGAAAAGAGAAAGGACCCAAATAAATAAAATCATAAATGAAAGATGAGAGATCACAGCCAACACCAAAGAAATACAAACAATTATAAGAACATATTATGAGCAACTTATATGCCAACAAATGAGGCAGTCAGGAAGAAATGGCTGCATTCCTAGAGACGCACAAACTACCAAAACTCAAACTGGAAGAAATAGAAAACCTGAGCAGGCCCATAACCAACAAGGAAACTGGAACAGTAATCAAAAATCTCCAAACAAACAGGAGTCCAGGGCCAGATGGACTCCCAGCAGAATTCTATCAAACATTTAAAGAAGAATTAATACCTATTCTTCTGAAGCTGTTTCAAAAAACAGAAATGGAAGGAAAACTTCCAAACTCATTTTATGAGGCCAGCATTACCTTGATCCCAAAACCACACAAAGACCCCACTAAAAAGAAGAATTACAGACCAATATGTCTGATGAATATGGATGCAAATATTCTCACCAAAATATTGGACAATTGGATCCAACAGTACACTGAAAGGACTATTCACGACGACCAAGTGGGATTTATTCCTGGGCTGCCAAGGTGATTCAACATCTGCAAATCAATCACTATAATACACCACATTAATAAAAGAAAGGACAAGAACCATATCATCCTCCCAGATGCAGAAAAAAGCATTTGACAAAGTACACCATCCTTTCTTGATTAAAACTCCTCACAGCGTAGGGATAGAGAGAACATGCCTCAATATCATAAAAGCCATATACAAAAAGCCCACAGTGAATAGCATTCTCAATGGGGAAAGACTGAGAGAGCTTTGCCCCTAAGGTCAGGAACACAGCAGGGATGCCCACTCTCACCACTGTTGTTTAACATAGTACTAGAAGTCCTAGCCTCAGCAATCAGACAACAACAACAAAAAAATAAAAGGCATCTGAATCAGCAAAGAAGTCAAACTCACTTTTCACAGACACCATGATACTCTATGCGGAGAAAACAAAAGACTCCACCCCAAAATTGCTAGAACTCATACAGGATATAAAATGAATGCACGGAAATCAGTTGCACATCTATACACGGAGACAGAAGAAGGAGCAATTAAGGAGTCGATCCCATTTACAATTGTACCAAAAACCATAAGATACCAGGAATGATCCTAACCAAAGAGGCAAAGGATCTGTACTCAGAAAACTACAGAACACTCATGAAAGAAATTGAGGAAGACACAAAGAAATGGAAAAACGTTCCATGCCCATGGATTCGAAGAACAAATATTGTTAAAATGTCTATGCTACCCAGAGCAATCTATACATTCAATGCAATCCCTAACAACATACCATCAACTTTTTTCATAGAGCTGGAACAAATAATCCTAAAATTTGTATGGAGCCAGAAAAGACCCCGAATAGCCAAAGGAATGTTTAAAGAGTGAACCAAAGCTGGTAGCATCACAATTCTGGACTTCAAGCTCTATTACAAAGCTATAATCATCAAGACGGTATGGTACTGACACAAAAACAGATACAGAGATCAATGGAACAGAATAGAGAACCGAAAAGTGAACCCTCAACTCTACAGTCAAGTAATCTTTGACAAAGCAGGAAAGAATATTCAATGGAAAAAAGACAGTCTCTGCAACAAATGGCGTTGGAAAAACTGGACAGCCACATGCAGAAGAATGAAACTGGACCATTTTCTTACACGATACACAAAAATAGACTCAAAATGGATGAAAGAGCTAAACCTAAGACAGGCATCCATCGAAGTCCTAGAGGAGAAAACAGGCAGCAACCTCTGTGACCTTGTTCACAGCAACTGCTTGCTAGACACGTCTCCAAAGGCAAGGGAAACAAAAGCAAAAATGAACTACTGTGACTTCATCAAGATAAAAACCTTTTGCACAGCAAAGGAAACAGTCAACAAAACCAAGACAACCAAGAGAATGGGAGAACATATTTGCAAATGACATATCAAATAAAGGGCTATTATCCAAAATTTGTAAAGAACTTATCAAACTCAACACCCAAAGAACGAATAATCCAATCAAGAAATGGGGGAAGACATGAACAGACACTTCTCCAAAGAAGACATCCAAATGGCCGATAGACACGTGAAAAAGTGCTCCACGTCACCTGGAATCAGGGAAATACAACTAAAACCACAACAAGATACCACCTCACAGCAGTCACGATGGCTAAAATTAACAAATCAGGAAATGACAGATGTTGGCGAGGATATGGAGAAAGGAGAACCTTCCTATATTGTTGGTGGGAATGGAAGCTGTGCATCTACTCTGGAAAACAGTATGGAGGTTCCTTGAAAAGTTGAAAATAGAGCTACCCTATGACCCAGCAATTGCACTACTAGGTATTTACCACAAAGGTACAAATGTAGTGATCCGAAGGGGCACCTGCACCCCAGTGTTTATGGCAGCAATGTCCACAATAGCCAAATTATGGAAAGAGTCTCAATGTCCACTGACAGATGAATGGATAAAGAAGATGTGGTATATATACACAATGGAATACTATTCAGCCATCAAAAAATATGAAATTTTGCCATTCGCAAGGATGTGGATGGAACTAGAGGGTATTATGCTCAGCAAAATAAATCAATCAGAGAAAAACAATTATCTTATGATCTCACTCTTATGTGGAATTTAAGAAGCAAAACATAGGAGCATAGGGGAAGGGAGGGAAAGATAAAACGAGATGAAATCAAAGAGGGAGACAAATCATAAAAGACTTAATCACAGAAAACAACCTGAAGGCTGGTGGGGTTGGGGGGATGGGGTAACTGGGTGATGGACATTAAGGAGGGCATGTGATGTAATGAGCACTGGGTATTATATAAGACTGATGAATCACTGAACTCTACCTCTGAAACTAATTATATACTATATGTTAATTAACTGAATTTAAATTTTAAAAATTTTAGAAATTTAAAAAAATAAGGGAAAATAAATAAAATTTAATTAACCCAATCAAAACAAAACAAACAAATAAAAACAAAAACACTAATTCCACGGGCTACATGCCCTCCTGTGTTTATTGCCTCATTATTTAGAATAACCTAACTATGGAAGCTGCCCAAGTGTCTATCAATAGACGAATGGATAAATAAGATGTGGTTCAAACACACACACACACACACGCATGCACACACACAAAGGAATATTAGTCAGCCATAAAAGAGAATAAAATCTTGGGGCGCCTGGGTGGCTCAGTCGGTTAAAGATCTGCCTTCGGCTCAAGTCATGATCTCGGGTTCCCTGATCAGCAGGGAGTCCACCTCTATCTCTGACCCTCCCCCATGCTTGTCCTCTTTCTCTCTCTCAAATAAATACAAACCTTTAAAAATTTTTTTAAAAAGAGAATAAAATCTTGCCATTTGCAACAACATCGATGGAGCTAGAAAGTATTATGCTAAGTGAAATAGTCAGAGAAAGACAAATACCATATGATTTCACTCATATGGATTTTAGGAAACAAAACAAACAAGCCAAGTGGAGGCGGGGCGAGAGAGAGAAGCAAACCTAGAAACCGACTTTTAAGTACAGCACGAACTGATGGTTAGCTGAGGGGAAGTTGGTGAGACTCAGTGAAATGTGTGAAGCAGAGTACACCTAACATGATAAACACTGAGTAATTACAAAATTGATGAATCACTATATTGTATACCTGAAACTAATATAACACTGTATGTTAACTATACTGTAATTAAAATTTTTAAAAAAGGTTGATAAAAACACATGGGTCATTAGTCCATGTGATTTTGTTTTAACACCTGTAGCGAAAAAACTATTTATAATTTCAATCTATAAATCATTGTGAACCTTCTAATACAAACTAAATATTTAATCTTCCTTGAGAGAATAGCACAGAAAAAAATTCTGACATATGGCAAAAGTTAGAATAAATGTGGCATCAAAGATCAGTGGGGAAAGGGTAGGTTATTCAGAAGACGGTGTGCTAGGCCCCCTGAGTAGCTCAGTCAGTTAAACGTCTGCCTTTGGCTCGTTGTCCTAGGGCCCCGGGATCAAGTCCGGAGTCAGGCTCCCTGCTCAGTGGGAGCCTGCTTCTCCCTCTCCCTGTCACTTCTCCTGCTTGTGCATGCGCTCTGACAAAAAAAATAAATAAAAAACTTTAAGAAAAAAAAGAAAGAAAGGGGGCGCCTGGGTGGCACAGCGGTTAAGCGTCTGCCTTCGGCTCAGGGCGTGATCCCGGCCTTCTGGGATCGAGCCCCACATCAGGCTCCTCCGCTGTGAGCCTGCTTCTTCCTCTCGCACTCCCCCTGCTTGTGTTCCCTCTCTCGCTGGCTGTCTATCTCTGTCAAATAAATAAATAAAATCTTTAAAAAATTTAAAAAAAAAAAAAAAAAGAAAGAAAGAAAATGGTGTGCCAATGGGTAACTATCAAAAAGGGATGAATAAGTCTATCACAGGAGAAGTAAAAATAAATTCTAGGTGAACTAATGATTAAGTATAAAGTGAAACTTCAAACAATATCTGATCTTGAGAAAGAAGCAACTAAGGAAAAAGTATATATAGCAAAGTTGAATACCAACAGATATGTATAAAAATTATTCAACTTCCATCAAACCAAAAAGTTGTAAATAAACAAAACACTACCAGTGGTTTTTAATGTTCTAACACCCAGCCAAGCAAGACCCGGGAAAACTAGAACTCTCAATCACTAGTAATGGTATAACTTGTTACTGCTTTTTCAAGAGGATAATTTTGCAATCAGCGTTAAGAGCTTTAAAAATGCTCATAACTTTTGACTTCGGTATTTCACCTCTAAATACCTAGCCTACTAAAACAAAGATCTGTATGAATTCAGTCGATGATTCCTTAGTCACAATTCCATAACACAAAAATATCAGAAAACTTTGGCAGCAAATCTATCCTGAATTTATAATTTTTATTTAAAAATTATTTATAACTTATATTTTATTTTATTTTATTGGTGTAAATAAAATTTATTCAGTTCATCAGCCTGGCCTTCAAAGCTGTAATTAATTTGGTCCCTTCCTATTTGTCTATTTCCCAAAATAGCCTCCTACAGGTGCTGTAAACCTGCCACACAAAACCACAATTTTGGCTCTTCTCCAAACATGGTCTAAACTGGCCCCACCATAGCGCCTTTACAGAAGCTGTCCCGCTTCCTGAAATATACTTCCCTTCCCAAATCACGGGTCTTTTCATGAAAAAGGAAAAACTGCACTCCTTTTTAATAAAGCTTCATAGATACTCTCCTGAATCAGAACTAACCTGTCACTGTCCTATGATTCCTGCACAATTTGTACTGTTGAGATATACTTAAGGTAGTCAGAGTCAGCTGCGCATCTCTTTTCTCACTTGGCAGAACTCTGAGAGAGCAGAGGCTAAATATTTCATTGTTCCCCCGATTTCTTAACATAGTGCTTTACACCCTGTACCCTAATGATAATAAACTAACGGATGAGCATACTCATATCAGGATTCATAATAAATATGTTTTTAAAAATTCCATCACTCAAGAGACATGCCATGTGAGTGCTGGGAGGGAGGAGGTAAAGGAGGAGTCAAAGCTGGCACAGTAACTACTGAAACAAAGAAGCAGAAAGACTTGAAGCAGCAAGGTAAGGACAAGGAAAACACAAGTCACTCTACAGTACCAGAAGAGTCCTCCAAGCTTGTCAGTGATGTCAGTTTCTCATTTTCTAATAAACTAGTGTGGCTTAAGTCATTGTGTGTACTCTTGTCTTCAAAATGTTCTCCAGCACGAGGAACAACAATCTGTAAGAAATAAAATGCAAGTAACAGAAGCAAACTCACTACTATGAAGACCACAGTACAAGGCTCCAGAAAGGACCACCAGTGTGCTCAGGATTTATAACTCACAATTTAGGCAATGAAGTTCTAGCTGTTTCATGTGTATCAACAACTTTCTTCCTGCCCCCATGCCACTTTCCTCCCCTGACCCACCCACTGAGACATTGTTAAAAGTTAACATCTCAAATTGTGCACACAACTCAGAAGACCTAGTAATACAGTTAGTACACTAATATGTGACTGAATTTGAACAATACAAGGCTTGGGGAAGTGAAGTGAAGATAACAGCCAAGTTGGACTCTGAAACCTACATTGGAATCACTGATTTTTCTGCTTCTCAACCCAAGGACCACAAAATCCTAATGGCACACAGCAGTTTGTTGAGAGCATTCAAGGCCCAGAATAAAAGGTAATGCCTTCTACATGTCAACTTTATTTCAAAATCTTTTTAAATATATATCAGACAATACCATCTTTAAAATTAGATTGCAAAATACACAATTTTTAAGATAAAAACATGGGCTCTCCATACAATTGCATACTTGTAGAAAACAGTGTGGAACTATGCTCGTAAAGATCTAAAAATGTGGAAACAAAATGTGGAAACAAAAAATACAAATGAACAAACAAACAAACAAACAAAAAACAGAAATAGACTCAAACATATCTGAGAACAAAGTGGTGATTCCTGAAGGGGAGAGACTGGAACGATGGGTGAAACAGATAAATAAGAGGTACAAAATCCCAGTTATAAAATAAATAAGTCACAGGGATGCAAAGTACTACATAGAGAATACAGTCAATAATATTGTCATAACTTTGCATGGTGACAGAGGGTAACTACACTTCCGGTGGAGAGCATTTATAATGTATAGAGTTGTTGAATTGCTTTGTTGTATACCTGAAACTAAGAGAACGTTGTATATCAACTATAGTTTAATTAAAAATAAGAAAGAGGGGTGCCTGGCTGGCTCAGTCAGTTCAGCATCTGCCTTCGGCTCAGGTCATGGTCCCAGGGTCCTAAGATCAAGCCCTGCATCAGGCTCCCTGCTCAGTGGGGAGCCTGTTTCTCTCTCTGCCACTCCCCCTGCTTGTGTTCTCTCTCTAAGAAATAGATAAAATCTTAAAAAATAATAAAAAATAAAAATAAGAAAGAGCTGGGGCGCCTGGCTGGCTCAGTCAGTGGAGCATGTGGCTCTTGATCCCAGGGCTATGAGTTTGAGCCCTCTGTTGGGTGTAGAGATTACTTAAATAAAAAATCTTTTAAAATTAATTAAATTAAAAAGAGCTTATTCTCACCCCACCGCCCCCCCCACACACCAAGTCAGATGCAGTAGTAGCTCCCTCTGGTCTACACCTTCTAACATATTTCTCTTCCTCTTGCTCTTACTTTGTCATCTCCTCTTTATCAGTATCTCATGTTTCTATACTTGTATTGCTGCTTTCCAGTTTTATGGTCCCTCTCTTACGATCAATGATTTCTAATACTTTTCAGAAGCCAATTCTTCAGCCATCCTAAAAAAGCAAATTTCCTACCATGAGGAAAAGTTATGTTCTTTCTCTTTAGAAACCATGTCTTCTAAATGTTCAAGAAATCATGTTATCTACCTTAATTCCAATTTGACTACACCTGAACTTCCTTTAAAAAGCATTTCTCAAATTTGAAAGTTGTTAGCAGTTACATACAAGGAGCAAATGCATAGAGCAGGAGTCGACAAACATTTTCTGTAAAGAGTCAGCTAGCAAAATACTTCAGGTTTTGTCAGCCTTGTAAGGCTCTGTCACAACTTCTCAACTTAGCTATGGTAGCACAAAGCCGCCCGAACGATTCAGAAACAAATGGGCATCACTGTGTCCCAACAAAACTTTACAAAGATAGGCAGACTGGATTTGGACAACAAGCTACCGACTGCCACCCTGAAATAACTCTTTAGACCTTTTTGTTGGTATTTTGTAAACAACTCTTCTAAACACCAGACTCCAGGCCTGAAATCCCTATTAACTGTTTCTGTTGGACATGAACTGTTGCTCTGCTAAGCCCCCCTTCCTTTGAGGAGCCCACCTCTTTTTACATCATACGGACCTGGTGGGGTTGTCAGCTGCATTTCTCTCTGTACATACACACATATGCTGATGTACATGTGTACTCACACACGCAAACACACAAAGAAGCGGATGTCAGTGCAGGCGCAACAAACAGTATTTTAGTCCAACCCAGCCCCTGGCACGGTGATTTACACAGGGGAGAACTTATGACCCAAGTGAGCTCATTACAGTTGTCATCCTTTTTTTTTTTAATTTACCCTCAAAGAAAGATCTCGGTCTTTTTTTTTTTTTAAGATTTTATTTATTTATTTGACAGAGGGAGAGGCAGTGAGAGAGGGAACACAAGCAGGGCAAGTGGGAGAGGGAGAAGCAGGCTTCCGGCTGAGCAGGGAGCCCAGTGTAGGGCTCGATCCCAGAACGCTGGGATCGTCACCTGAGTGGAAGGCAGATGCTTAATGACTGAGCCACCCAGGCGCCCCTCAGTGTTCTTTTTTCGGTCACAAATTTTAAGAATGTAGGCTTGGGTGCCTCTAAATGAAGACAGCCTCCTGACCATTCAACCAACTACTGAGTGCCAACCACGTGCCAGGCACTCAGGATACAATAAACAAAACAAAGAGGGACACTTGGGTGGCTCAGTCAGTTAAGTGCCTGCCTTCAGCTCACGTCATGATCCCAGGGTCATGGGATCGAGTCCTGCATGGGGCTCCCTGCTCAGCAGGGAGTCTGCTTCTCCCTCTGCCTGCCACTCCCGCCTGCTAGTGCTCTCTCTCTCTCTGACAAATAAACAAATAAAATCTTAAGAAGAAATAAAATAAAATAAAATTTTTAAATAAACAAAGAGAAACCCTTACCCTCCCGGAGCCATCTTTCGAGAGGGAGGCAGCAAGGAGTGAAGTAGAGCAAAGGTGGAGAAGTCCTGATGACACAGGAAGCCCTGGACCAAGACTACTCTCACGTGCTGATTACTTGAAGCAGTAATGTGGATTTCTGCTATTTAAAGTACAAGACTTCTAACTAAAATTACTAGTATTTAACACTTATGCATGCGAAATAGGAACCTTCACTCTCCCAATAACACTCTAGAAATTGGTAACATATAAAAGATTACCTTGTTCTCCTTATTATTCATCCATGATTGTAAACAAACATCAACAGGTGAGTCTGTTTGAGAAAACAAAAATAACTGAGACCAAATTATTTTATCAACTAAATACCCAATAACCCCTAAAAATAGCAAATTCATGAACTAAACATTTTTTCCCTTAAGTAGAATAGAGCACTTTTAAATGACGGTATAGGAACTTACCATTGGTCAGTTTAATTAAAAAACTGTCATAGTGGGCAAGTATGAAAAATTATACATATGCCCCAAAAAACCCTGAATATGAATCTAATCAAGACTCTAAAGCTAACTTTTGCTTTATAGAGGATATGGGGAAGAGAGAAACAAGAAAAATGACAGCATGACTAAGCACACAGACAAATCCAAATCACGGGACAATCTACAGGGTAACGGACTGAGCTTTTTTCAACAGGCACTGACTTAGGACACACAACAAATAATATACCATAACATAAGGTAGCCTTCCTTGGACTTCAATTCAAGCAAACCAACCTGGATAATTAGTAAAATGAATATGGACTAGAGTACTATATGATAATAAAAACTGTTAAGTCTGTTAGCAGTGTTAACAGCACTGTGGTTATGTAAGAAAATATCTGTATTTTTAGAGATGCATACTAAAATATGTAGGAATAAAATGATACTTGAGATTTAAAATATCAGAAAAAAGGAATAAAAAAACAGAAGAGATAAAGCAAGTATGACTAAATCTTATACTAACTGAGACTGTGGGATAAGTATATGAGTTTTTTTTTTTAACAGATATAAAATTTGCATACCATGAAATCACCACCCTCTTAAAGCATTCAATTCAGTGGTTTTTAGTATATTCTCAAGGTGGTGCGACCATTAGCACTCTTGGATGCCACAATATTTTCATCACTCCAGAAACACTGTACCCATTAGCAGTCACTCCCCATTCTCCCCTTCCCCTGGACTTCACAAGCACTAATCAATCGTCTCTATGGATTTGCCGATTTGGTGTCTACAGATGCCTGTGGATGAACAGAATCTTAAAACATGTGGCCTTTTGTATCTGTCTTCCTTTACTTAGCCTAATGTTTTCAAAGTTCAACTGTATTATAGTACATATCAATACTTCACTCCATTTATATGGCTCAGTAATACTCCACTGCATGGACACACTACATATTATTTATCCATTCATCACTTGATGGGAGATTTGAGTTGTTTCCACTCTTTTGCTATTGTGATTAATGCTGCTCTGAATATTCAGGTACAAATTTTTGTGGGGACATATTTGTTCACTTCTCTTGGGTATACACCTAGGACTGGAACTGCTAGCTCATATGGGAGAAAAAACTGTCAAACTACTTTCACAGTAACTACCTCATTTTACATACCCACCAGCAAGGAATAAGAGTTTTAATTTCTCCATATCCTCACCAACACTTGCTATTTTCCAGCTTTTTGATTGTAGCTATTATAGTAGATGTAAAGTGATTACTCGTGGTTTTGATTTGCATTTCCCTGATGACTAAAGATGCTGAACATTGTTTCATGTTTATTGGCCATTTTACAACTTCTTTAGACAAATGTCTATTGAAATCCTTTGCCCATTTTACAGTATATTTTTTTATTGAATTGTAAGACATATATATATGATTTGCAAATATTCTGTTTCACCTTTGTGTTGCCTTTTCACTGTCTTTATTTTATTAGTCTTTTGAGGCATGAAAGTTTTCAACTTCAATGAAGTTCAATTTACCAATTTTTTCTTTTATTGCTTGTAAGTGTGAAGAGTTAATACCATTCTCACTACTTTCGTATATATTTGACGCTTTTCATCAAGAGAAATACAAACATCCACTAAGATTTTTAAGAAAAACATACAAAGTACATTCATTCATCAATCCTATAATATGGGCTCAAGTACTGAATCATTGTTTCGAATTACATGCCATCTTCACTACCTAAGAATACAATACATAGTTTAAAATATCTAGCTTTAATTTCTCTGACAAAAGAGGACAAAGAGTACTCAGAAGCAATCTGAAAGCAGAAGTCTATAAATTACTTAGTTTTTACAATTTTCCCCGCATTTTCGTAGTTTCTTTCCCAGATCCAATTTGATAGCAACTGTTCAAATGACTCCAAAGCATTCAACTTGGTTTTCTTAGAAACAATAATTTTAGAATTTATAATTCACCAATTTTTTAAAATAAATTAAGGAACAAAAATGACTGGTGATAACAGCAATTAACTGGCAGGGTGAAGTGTGAAAGGTGTGTCTTGAACACAATGTGTGCTGTGGCCATCTGACAGCATGGTTTCCAAAGGAAACGAGCTTTCAGCTTAATCAATGAAGACAATTAAAAGATTAATCAAGAGACCATTTCCTGTAAAAATATTAATAGGTAAATGCCAAACCATAAGTGTTTTCAGTTTACCGTACTGTAGCTTAAGATAAGTACCAAAGATAGACCAATGAGAAAGGAAATTGAAATACATACATTAGGAAGTAATTTCTAAAAGTTCAGTACCTTGCACTTGTTCCAGTGGTGAAATCCTTTCAAAAGGATCTTGGCTCTGAAAGGGTTTTGCAGTTTTAGCTTGCTCCTCTTCTGTTCTCGCTTTATCACCTTGCAAAGCAGACTCTTCAAGAACAGCATCTGACATATGTTGACTTTCTATGTGGTTCTTTTTCTTAGAGATAGAACTTTTCATTAGGGAACAGAATAATGATTAAATGTTAGTTACCTTGGGTAAATCAATAAAATATTCATTAATCAGTTAGAGAAAAAATGGATACAGTGAAAAGAAAAATTCCCAGGACCAGCCAGAAACTATAATTGGCTCCACTGTAGGTGGTCTGGGGACGGCACACTATTTTGGGTTCAGAGATACACAGTCTACCAAAATCACAGTATCATATTGCTATTTTGCCTCTCAAGTGATAAAATGAGGGTTTTTTTTCTTTCCCAAATAAGTATCTCTGAATCTATCACATGTGGAGAAAAACTCAGCTTTCTAAAAGCAAAACAGACTTAAAGGATACTAGTATATTTGCCAAAAAGCTGATTCTCTGAATTACTAAACGCTTTAAAAGTTTTACTTTTAGCCTCTGCCACTGCCCTTGTCCCCATCTTTGTATCTCTGTTGTTTTATATATGGATGACAATGTTTTTCCTTAAAGGTAATTTTCCTCCCAATCTTCTGCAAAAGCTTGTGGGTCTGATGCAGCTCACCACAGCCTTCTGCTAGCGAGAGAAGGGGTAGGGATGAACTTTTCAGAAAAAGGCCTCTAAATGCAATAAATTCATCATCTGACAAACTGATATCTAGGGCCAGGCTTAAATCTGACCAGGATAGATGAAAAGAAGATAGCCCTTCATATATTCCAAGTGCTAGCCCTCTGTGCCTGAGGCATCTCCCAACTCTAATTTACCTCTCAGTTTCTCCATCTCTGTATTGGGGCTGTAATACACAGAAAGTCAATACCATCAGCTCAATCCAAAGGCACATTCATAAGTACATACAGGAAAGTTTCAGCCCAATCAAACAGAAGCTGAGTAAAACAGAGGGTAGGGGTAGTGGAAAGACTATGGATACAAAGTTGAATGATAGAGAAGACAGAAAAAGAGGTGTGGGGGTGTGCACAAAAACAGAAACTGACAAAATGAAAAGACAGTCTACAGAATGGGAGAAAATACCTGCAAATCATATCTGATAAAGGATTAATATCCAAAGTATATAAAGAACTCATACAACTCAATAGTAAAAACAAAAAGCAAATAAGCAAATAATAACAATTAAAAAATGGGCAGATCTGAGTATTTTTCCAAAGAAGACATACAGATGACCAACAGGTACAAGAAAAGATGTTCCACGTCACTAATCACCAGGGAAATCAGAACCACACTGAGACATCACCTACCACCTCTCATAATAACTACTATAAAAAAGACAAGAGGGATGCCTGGGTGCCTCAGTCTTAGGTTAAGTGCCTGCCTTCAGCTCCGATCATGATCCCAGAGTCCTGGGATCGAGCCCCAAATCAGGCTCCCTGCTCAGTGGGGAGTCTACTTCTCCCTCTACCTGCCACTCCCCCTGCTTGTGCACATGCTCACTCTTTCTCTCTGAAAAATAAATAAAATCTTTAAAAAAATAAATTTAAATAAAATAAAAAAGACAAGAAATAACAAGTGTTGGTGGGGATGGGCAGTGCAGTCGCTATGGAAAACAGTATGGAGGTTCTTCAAAAATTAAAAATAAAACTACCGTATGATCCAGCAATCCCACGTCAAGGTATTTATCCAAAAAAAAACTAAAGCCCTAACTCAAAAAGATGTATGGTGCCCCACGTTCACTGCAGCATTATTTACAACAGTCAAGATGGAAGCAACCTAAGTGTCCGACAGAGGAATAAAAAAAATGTTGTATATATACACGATGGAATATTATTCAGCCATATAAAAAGAAGGAAATCTTGCCATTTGCAATAACATGCATGGACTTTAAAGGGCATTATGGCAAGTAAGACAGAGAAAGACAAATACCACATAATCTCATTTATATGCAGAATCTAAAAATAAGAGTAAAACACTAATCTCAAAGATACAGAGAATAGATTAATGGTTCCCAGAGGTAGGGGATCGGGGCAGGAGAAATGCGTGAAGGGGGTCAAAAGGTACAAACTTCCAGGTAGAAAATAAGTAAGTCATGGGGTTATAATGTAGAGCATGGTGACTATACGTAATAACAGTGTATTGCATATTTGAAAGTTGCTAAGAACAAATCTTAAAAGTTCTCATCACAAGAAAAAAAAATTCTGTAACTATGTAAGGTAACAGATATTAACTAGACTTATTGTGATGACCATTTTGCAGTATATACAAATATCGAATCATTACATTGCACAACTGAAACTAGTATAATGTTATATATCACTTATATTTCAAATAAATGAGAATATGAAAGGGAAAAGAAAGACAATAAAGGTCCCTAGGTGACATATTAAAAAAAAAAAAGGTGGTGGGGACGCAAAATGGTGACATGAAATAAATAAAAAAGAAATCATGACATTTAGGTTAATTTCATATTTCAAAGCCCCCCACTCCAAGAAGAACATGTGCAATTTACCCTTGAACAAGATGGGGGCTAGGGGCACTGACTTCCGGCATAATTGGAAATCCATGTCTAACTTCCGACTCCCCAAAAGCTTAACTACTTACTTGAACTACTGTTGACTGGAAGTCTTACAAATAACATATTCAGTCAATTAACACACACTTTGTATATGTATTATACACTGTATTCTTATAATAAAGCTAGAGGAAAGAAAATGTTGTTAAGAAAATGATAAGGGGGGGGCGCCTGGGTGGCACAGTCGTTAAGCATCTGCCTTCGGCTCAGGGTGTGATCCCGGTGTTCTGGGATCAAGCCCCACATCGGGCTCCTCCACTGGAGGCCTGCTTCTTCCTCTCCCACTCCCCCTGCTTGGGCTCCCTCTCTCACTGGCTGTCTCTCTCTCTGTCAAATAAATAAGTAAAATCTTAAAAAAAAGAAGAAGAAAAAAAATGATAAGGAAGAGAAAATACACTTATAGTACTATGTATTTATTGAAACAAATACCCACGCAGTTCAAGGGTCAACTGCAGTGTGACCATTAGAACTTTACAAAAGAGCCAGTTAAATTAATCACCTCCCCCTAAATCCACTTCCTCAAAACTACAGCTATCACTTGTTCTTATTAGCCCACCAAAATTCTTCAAACTAAGTCAAATATTAAGTCAAATAAGCTTCAAGTAAAAGTGGCAAGAGTAACTTCTAGGACTGCATGAAAATGACAGTAAAGATACATGAAAAGTGAAGCAATCTGGATGACAGCTACCAGTCTTAGCCCAAGCTTACCTCAGATTCTAAAATCTGAAAAGCAGATGGGGTGTGCAAGAGAAACAAAAGCATGGTCCAGAACAAGAACAAAAGGGCCCGGAAGCAGAAAACAACTCTGCCAGGAAGAACTGCAGAAATGCTTCCTGACTACAGTAGGAAGGAGGGCAGGAGGGAGTCCGGGGGAGGGGGATGACTGAAAGTCTATCAGATGCCTGTGCTGGGCAGTGCTCCACTCCTGCTCCCCAACCCATGCAAACAAAACAGCAGTGTCAGCATGACGCCGCACACCTAGGAAGGCTCTTCTCCAGAAAAGGCATATGAAATGCCTGTGCAGAATGAAGCAATGGTGGTCACAGCAGCGTTAAACACCCGGCATGAAACCCGTAAAGTGAAGCCGGCCATGAGTATCGCCCAGCTCGCATGAAGACCTAACAGAAACAAGATCTGGATACCCACTAGCCCACACGAACAACCTAGAAGACAGCCGTAAATCAGATGCAGGAGGAGCAGCTTGAGAGATAAAAATAAAGATGAATAAAGTAAACAACCCCAGAGACAAGGATAATTTATAGAACTTTGAAAAATCTCAATTAGAATTCTCAGAAAACATTGAAGTCGCTATTATATCCACAAAAAGGAACCATTATTTAAAAAAAAAATGAAAGACCAGAAAAAAAGGTTCTCAAAATTATGACTGCCAAATGATTTAATAGAAGGGTAGGGAAAAAACTAGGAACTTTATCTAGAACATTGTCTATTTGCACTGAAACAAAAGAAAAACAAAACAAAAAAGGAAAAAAATAATGGAAATATATCAACCCAGGCAATCCAAAACAGTAGTCCCAGAAAGAAAGAAAAATAAAAAATTACCAGAGTAATAATAATTATCTAGAACTAAAGCACACAAATCTCTCGATTGATGCCAATTAGAATTTAGTTGGGGGGGTGGGCACCCACCACGGACTCAGGGAGGATTCTAACAGTTTCCAGAGAGAAAAAAGTTCAGATACAAATGGTCAAGTATCAAAATGACATCGGGCTTCTCAAACTACATAGCAATGCCTTCAAAATTTTGTGAAAGTTATTTTTATCTTATCTTTAAATCCTATCCTCAGGTAAAATATTCATTAATTGCAAAGTCAGAATAAGGATATTTTAAAAATATAAATTCCACCCTCCCCCAGAAGAGGCCATAGAAGCCATCCTTCACTCGGGAAATAAGAGTATGCTGCTGCAGCCACAGAAGTCCAGGCTCTCAGACTAACAACCCAGATCTTCAGGCTACTCAATGGAGACAAGGAATAGCCCTAAAGCATTCACCTCTACCCAATGAAAGTCTAGAGTGAGGCCAGTACACTGCATCTAGGACTCCACCTTACCAGGTCTCCTATCTTCCATTAACAGGGATCAACAAGACCACTTCCCAGACCTCCTGCCCCACATCAAAGAGTCAAGAGGTTACTTCTGATATTCTCCTCCCCTCCCCCCATGTCTAATGTCTCATTGACAAAATCATGTCTCATTGACTTCATGATGACCTTCAATAAGCCCAGGACTCCTTACTACTGACATCCGAAGATCCACAAGCACATTCCCCCTACCCAACCCAACAAACCAACCCTGGATCAGCAAAATCTTGCTATTCCTGAATCCTCCCTATGAACATCGCTTTTACCTCACCGCTTTAGGGAAAACCTGGATGCCCTGTGAGGACACTGCCTCCCTTAAACACTGCCAAATGGGGACTATCCGTCTCTCCCACAGCTCTGGAATCACTGGGCATGGAGATGGAAAGTGTGTCTCCATCAGCATGTCCCCTCAGTACAACTTCCAGATATTCCTCACTAAAGCCTCCTAGCCTGGAGTCACCTCTGACCCCTCATGGCATCTGCTTTAATACCTCAACTCTATAATCCTTTGACAAAACCCAAGCCCCAATCCACTCCTATCACCACATCTCACACTCCCTCGCCTTTCTGTTATCCTCTCCTCTTCCTTAACCTAAATCCCATGGCCAATCATTACACACCCTCAACTTCTTCATCCCTCACTGCTTTCATCAAACTACAAGCCTAGTTAAACCCAACCCTCCCCTCACACCTTGCCAGCACCCCTACAGCTGAATGTGGTTAGAGAAAACATCACAATCACAGTAAATTCATGACCATGACCCTCAAGTGGGACTCCTGACGCTGTCTGACTTTGCCACTATTTCCCTCCCTGTTCACTCTCCCACACTCTCATGACTGTTGACATCTCTCTACTGCTCCTCTACCCTGAGTTGATGTCATGCCTCCTACTGCACTGAGAGACCTTAAGCACTGAAAAGACAACTTCCACAGATTCTTACCACCACATATACCCACACATTCTGCCTTCCCACCCATTAATACAGAGGAACTATCCACGGTCTTACTCTCTAGTCACTCCCTCCACAAAACATTAGATCCTGGCCTCTTATTTTTGTAAAGGTGTTGCTCCAGCAACTCTCTTCTTTCTACATAATCAGATTTTCCCGTTTCAGATCATTCCTATTACCACATAAACTTGCAGTAACCTCTCCCACCACGAAAGAAAAAAGAAAAACTTCTCTTGACCCGCTATACTCACCAGGTATCACAGCCCCATTTCTTGATTGCCATTTGCAGTTGCAGCAAACTCACCATCTCCAATACTAACCTCCCATTCTCTCCTAAACTCACTCTCCTACACTTTTGTGCCTCCTTCTACTTCCACCAGAACCACTTGTCAGGGTTACCAACAACCTAACCTATGCTAATTCCAATGGTCACTTCCTAGTGATCATTTTATTTGACACAATTGGATCCCTCTCTTCTTTTAGATGTTCTTTATGTGGCTTCTGAGACACTCTGTTGTCTTCCTACCACCAGCCACTAATCCTTAGTCTCCATGTCTGTTCCTCCTCTCCCCAACTTAACATTGAAGTGGCCCGATATGTGGCCCTGGTGCTCTTCTCTTCTCCATCTACCTTACCCTTTTCATAATCCAACCTCCTAAGGAATCTTCCTGCTTTCAGATTTGCCTCCCAACAGTCTATTCACCCCATTGTAGCCAGACTGAACCTTTTAAAACATAACCCTCTAATGGTTTCACCTCTCTCAAAATCCTTGCTCACCCCATGGCAGCCTCCTTCCTGCTGTTTGAACATAGATATGCTCCCACCTTAGTGCCTTTACACTCGTGCAGCTCCACCTGAAATCCTCTTCCTCCTAATGTCTACATGGCTAACTGCCTCCTTCAAGTCTTCACTCAGATCTTACACCTCCTCAATGAGACCCACACTGACCACTCCCTTCAACTTACCCATTTACCCTCCTTACCATGTTGTTTTTTTTCCTAACACTTTTCCCTTCAAATATACTATAAAACTGGTATATTTTTAATGTCTTTTTGTTTTAATGTCTGTTCTGGTATTTCCCAAGTACTTAGAGAAGTACCTGGCACACAGTAGGCACGTGGTCAAAAATACACATGGAATGAATGAGTATTCGAAGAGTTAACATCTTTAGTATATAGAAAGCGCTTATATCCAAATGTTACCAAGAGGCAATTCACAACAAAAATATAAGTAATGAATAAACATTAAAGTATGTTCAATTCCATAAATACTCCATTATGAATTCAAACACAGAAAACTTTAAGAATGCCTGTAATACCACCAAGAGATAACTACCATTTACATTTTGGTTTACAGCCTTCCAGATTTTCTTCTATGCATTTATGCATTTGTACAAATTTTTTTACTTCTAAAATCAAGGATTAAAAATAATACCACCAAATGTTGGGGAGGGCTCAGAGAAGTAGGCATTCTCATGTACATCTTCTAGTGGGAGTGTAAAGTGGTAGAAATCTTCTAAAGAGCAATGTGGTGCTTTGTAACAGTCTTTAAATATTAACTCAGCAATTTTAATCCTAGGAATTTATCTGAATACAATAATCTGCTAGGTGTGCAAATGTATGAATAAAATTCAGTAAATTTATAATAGCAAAATTCCAATAATCTAAATGCCTAACATAGTGCAGCCATTAACACGACACATATCTACATTAATTATAATTGAAAGATAAGCATAATATACTAATTTTTAAAAGTTATAAATAGTATGTATAGTTCAATTCCATATTTATAAAAACAACTTAATATGTATACATATAGGTGCATAGAAAGCAGTCTGGAAGGGGCTTCTGGATGGCTCAGTCAGTTAAGCAACCTTCACCTCAGGTCATGATCTCAGGGTCCTGGGATCAAGCCCCATGTCAGTCTTGGCATTCAGCGGGGAGTCTGCTTGTCCCTCTACCCCTCCTCCTGTTCCTGCTCTCTCTCTCTCTTAAATAAATAAATAAAATCTTAGGAAAAAAAAAAAGCAGTCTGGAAGACTATAAATAGATAATCAACGACTATTCTCTCTTATTTTTTTAAGATCTTATTTTTAAGTAATCTCTACACCCAATGTGGGGCTCAAACTTAAAACCCTGAGATCAACGGCTGCATGCTTTACAGAGTGAGCCAGCCAGGTGACCCAGTGACTATTCTCTAGTTAGGAAGACTACAGACTTACTGTCTTTCTCATAATTCTCTGTATTTTCTACTTTTTAAAATGAGTTTATATTACTTTTGGCATGAGAAAAAGTATTCTGAAAGACTAAAAATGTTGTGATTAAAATCATATAAAGAAAATCTTTAAAAGATTCTTAGAATTATTCAGAGACACAGTCACTCTTTCATTTTCCACAAGACTGAGTGAGACTTGCTTTTAACATGGCAAAAACAAAATGAAGGTATGAACTTACTCATCATCCTGGAAGCTAAGTTGTAACTTCTCTCTTGGTTCAGCTTCACTCTGGCTACTGGGAGATGATTCAGATGGAACTGAAAACTTTCCTTCTACTAAATAAGATGCCTGGATATCAGAATACCTATACACACACAAAAAAAATTTGTTTTGTTAATATTTAAATTATGCATATTTAAAATGCACCATGACATCAGGACCACGTGACTATAAAATCAATTGCTAGGGGATAAAAACAAATAGGGCCCCCAGTGTTCAAAACCATCATCTCATGTGCAAAGCACTGAAAATCTAAACATCAGGAATAAGGTGTGTATGTATTAAACAAAGAGTCACAGAAATCTTAAAGCTAAAAGTTTTTAGAGTTAACCCCTTCATTCCAAAGGTAAAGATAATGCTTCTTACCAAATGTTCAGGTTGGGAGGAGGACAGGAAAGGAGTTAGATATTTAAGCATGAGCAAACTTTACACATCATACAAGACGGATGAACTGTACACATCACATATGGAGATGCAACTCAAATTACTAGCTGCCAGTGAGGCTGAACTAATACAAATCCAAAACACTATGAACAGAGAAAACAATTAGTAGACCAAACGGTCACTGGTACTCAGTTACAAATCCACCCACCCACTACTGATTAAAGCAATGGAATAGGGAAACACGTTAAGTTTTTTTAACAAGTATATATACATATGAATATATATAATATACATATATATCACATACTTATATATAAAATACATATTACATATATAAATATACATAAAGCAAAAGCTCAACCTTGTCTGAGAAATTTTAATCTATTTTTTTTATTTATATGAGAGAGAGAGAGAGCGAGCATGCACGTGTACCCCTGCAAGCGTGCAGGGGTAGGGGTAGAGAGAGAGAATCCCCAAGCCAACTCCCTGCTGAGCATGGAGCCCAACTCAGGGCTCAATCTCAGGACCTGAGATCATGACCTGAGCCAAAACCAAGAGTTGGACACAACTGACTGAGCCACCCAGGTGCCCCTTGGCTGAGAAATTTTTACAGAAGTATCCATGTATTGCAGGCTTTCTAGACCTTACAAAAAAATCATGTGTTCTAACAATTCTTACCTGTTGTCAGCACTGGATCTATTTCTAGCAAGTGTTGAAACAGCAACAGGCAAGCCAAGATTTGAAGAAAGAGTGACATTTTCCAAAATCTCACTATTACCAAGTAATGAATTGGTTAAAAAGCTTGGAAATGACTCTTCAGCTATTCCTCGGAAATCTTCCATTTCACTGCAACAGTAAGTTTTTTTAAAAATCAAATATTACTATAAAGTCTTTTCAAATGACCAAAACTCTCATAAATCTTAGAGAACTGATAAATCTTAGGGAAAAATCGTTTTCTTGGAACAGCACAAAGAGGATAAAATCAACAAGCATTTGGAGGTAAAGTAATTCACAGAATACTCTGCTACTTTGCAGCTAAGACTACATATGTCAAACTGTCTTTTTATAATTAACATAATAACAAAATACAACACAGCTTAATTTACTCTTGGTTTACTATAGCAAAGAGTATCAATTGCCATGCTTATCTAGTAAAGAAGAAAAGACCCAACACTGAACGAATATACAGACGATTTCAGGACGTACTAAGACGTCTACTGGTTAGATACGCATTCTAACATGGAATAGAAAAAAAAAATTAAACCAGCAAACTCTAGCCCCTGATTTCAGAAATTATTCTTAAGGATGAGTAAATGTTAGTTTAAAAAGGAAGTCCATTGAAGGAAAAAATTTAAGTTCAATAAAGTATAGCTGGCACATGGACAAGGCAAAAATGGTCAAAGTGGTATACAAAGGACCAACTCTGGAAAACACGGGCACAGACTCTGTATTACTGAGAGATCCTCCAGCCCACACTGGCCACTTCTTCTACTTAACCCTGATTACAGTACTTAGGAGATGTAATCTCAGAATCATTTCAGTGTTTATCATGTAAGGGCTACATGGATTCAGTTAAAAAATTAAATAACGGAAGGCTCAATAAATGAGAGTATTGGCCCTGTGCCTTGAAAAATGAGTAGAACTTTTATAGGGCAAGTATGACATGAGAGGGCTCTTAAAGAAGACAGACATGAGCAAAGGTAGAAGAGAATTAAGATTTATTGCATACCCACAACCTTAACTCATTTATCCCATTTTAAGAATGAAGAAACAAACTGAAATTAAATTAGCTAAATTTACCCAGGGTTGCACAATTAGTAAAATTCAAACCCAGGTCTGACTCCAAAATCCACTCTAAGTACTAAGTGTGTGGTGGCAATAGCCAAGTGCTCCGATGTGTTTTGACAATGGGTGTACAAAAAAAACATGGTAAATGAAACTACAGAGTCTGATTCTAAAAGCCTTAAAAGGTCTATTAGGAAGTATGGACAGTATTCTGCAGCCCAGGGAAGGACTGATCCTGTCAGAGGAAGGGAGAGGGCTTAACACCCGAAAGGATATTCAAAGAGCTACCACAATTGGTGAGATAGAGGACAATGATGGACTATGCTGGGGCCAATGACAAATGCACTCAAGCACAGGTTCTAGGGGGAATGGGCTACCTTAATTACTCTATAAACCAGAAAATGTTTAAGACCTTCAGAGAGATAGAAAACTTATTTGACTGTGAAGTATCCAGGCTCCAGCGGGAAGCTCACCTCTCTACCTGCACTTGATCCTACCCCTGTCACCAATGCAGCGACAACCACTCCACCAACTGCCCTCCTCCTAACCGTCGTCAAATCTCTGGGCAGCCATTCCCACCAGCATGCTGTTAGTTACTCATCTTTTAAAAAGTCTTCCCCTATCTCATACCCTGTTGCCCCCTGCAGCTGTACCACCTCTATCTGCCCTCCCTTTACCACATACTACTCCAAAGGAATCATTACTGGCATCTCATTCCATTCCTGTCATCTCCTGGACCCATGCCACGTTGGCTCTTGCCCCACTACCCCATCAAAACACTTGTCAACATCACCACTGAGGTCCCTGTTGTCAAACCCCATAACCCCACAATTTCCAGTCCCGTCTTCTTTGACCTAACAATATGGGATATGTCCTCCTTCCTTGAAGAAATCCTATCTTCACTGGTTTCCAAGACATTGCTGTCTGGGTTCTCCAACCTCACCAGCTGCTTTTCCTTCTCCTTGGCTGGTTCCTCCTTATCTCCTGGACAGTGAAGACATCAGAGCTGACTCCTGGATCCCTTCCACCTACCCACCCTCTCTGGGTGATTGCCCTCAGTTCCAGAATATGAAATTTATATCTCCAGCCTGGGCCTCTCCCCTGAACCTCAGATATACAACTACCTACTAGATATTTCCACTTATTTTATCTAACAGGCACCTAAACCTGAATTTTGATTCCATCTCCTTCCAACCGCCTCAAGAAAGCCTGCTTTTCAGGCTTCCCCACAGAGAAAATGACAACTCCATTCTCTAGTTGCTCAAATCAAAAACCTTAGTGATTACTAACCACCCCAACCAACACACCCACACACGCGTGCGCGCACTCTAAAAGCAATCCCTAGGCAAATCCCAATGTTTTTACCTAACAATATAACCAGAACCTGTCATTTTCTCACTACTTCCGCTGCTTTCACCTTGGTCAAGCCACCACCACCTCCTGCCTGGATACTCACTACAAAATACTTTCAACTATCTCCACACCTCCACTCTTCCTCCCCTAGCCTATTCTCCACACATTGAAATTATCCCTGTTAAGTCAGTCAAATATTGTCACACCTTAACTCAAAACCCTCCACTGGTTCCCCATCTCATTCAGACTAAAAGTCAACAGGGGCTGAATAATCTGATCTCATCCCTTACTACTCTTCTCCCTTGCTTGCCCCGTCCTCACCATCCTAACCTCCCTGCTGTCTCCACAACTTGCCAGGGCTCCAGCCTCAGGGACTGTGCCCTGACTCAAACCTCTGTCCAGCACACTGATGCCCCAGATAGCCTCACATCTTACTCCTTCACTTTTTTCAGGTTTTTAGTAAAAGGCCATTTATCTATCTTTGGTCTCCCTCACCAACCTTCCTCATCAACTCCAATTTCCTTGACCTGCTTTCTTTTTTCTGTGGTGCTGACCAGCATCAGCATGCTATATAATTCACCTATTTAACTGTTTTTTTCTTCTACCTAAAGCAGTGCCTTGCCCAGAGCAGACCCTCAATAAATTTGTCAAATGAATAAATGTCTTCAAACTATGTCAACACACAACAAATTTAGCACCAACTATCATATAAGCACCCTTCTCTCAGATCGTGTCCCAGCATTTTCCTTTCTCTTGTATTTCTATTTCCTTTTGATTTCTACAAACATGTTCAAAAGGGTTCCATATTAGGATGGAGGAGGTAGGAAGCCTGTTCCCATTCTTCATTTGCGCTTCCTGCCACCACTTTCTCACCTCCCCTTCACAGCCAATTGTCTTAGAAGAATCCAAATTATAACTTCTTTATCTCACATGACATCTTCCTCTATCTATTCCTTACATGGTAGGAATACCCAGGATTCTGATCTCAGATCTTCTGTCATGCTCTTATACTCTTAAACTCTTATACATACATCTTATACTCTTAGGTAGGTATCTCAAAATCAAATGCTTTTAGGCACTAATACTGTCAGACAATAGGATTGTAGGCCGAAATCAACTAGAAGTTACGGACCCCAGACCCCACGTGGCACATTTCAATTCGGTAAGAAACACTGTTGCCAAATAAAACAGATCTATTGGTGGAGCCCATTCCTGAGGGCAAGACAGGTCTATATCCCAAACACACCCTAAATCATTCCACATTTTTCTATGTCTGCTACCACCACCCTACCCTACTGAAAAGCCTCTCAACCAGTCTCCATGCTTCTATTCTTGCCACCCTACAGTTAAATCTCCACACGGCAACCAAACGGACCATTAAAGACAAACCAGATACAATGCCCCTATTAAAAACCTCAGGGAGCCACCCCATCCTCCACCCCTGAGGCTCATGACTCACCACATACTGGTGTCTCTGTTCCTGTAACATTCAAGCCCCATCCCTACTTCGGGGGCCTAGAGTAAGTACTCTGCTAGATCTCTGCACCAGCTAGCTCCTTCCTAATATTCACCTTAACTTAAATGTCACCTTGTAAGAGAGGTGATTCCTCATCATTAATCAAATGTAACCCCACAGTCTCACAATTGTTTTAATTTCTTCCAGCGCTTATCACTGTTTTTGTATTTTTCTTCCCCCACTAAAAAGATTGCTCCCTGACAGCACAGGCCTTGCCAATCTGTCCATCACTCTTACCTAACATCTATAATAATGCCTAACACATATTATGAAATATTTATGAAATGAATAACAACATCTTCAACATCTTTGACTTTTTCATTTTTTTGAGGAAACATATATACATTGGCTCATTTTTCTTGCTCTCTTTTTCTTAAATAGGCTCCACGCCCAGTGTGGAGCCCAATGCAGGGATTGAACTCATGACCCTAAGATCAATATTTGAGCTGAGATCAAGAGTCAGACACTTAACTGAGCCACCCAGGGGCCCCAACATCTTTGACTTTAGAATATCAGTATCTTGGGGACATTTCAATCTTGTTCACCCATATATTCCCAGTAACTGATAAAGAGCTGGAAATACGAATTGAACAAAAAAAAGGAGTTGAAAGAAATAATCTATACTCCCTATCTAGCAGGCTGACATATGCTGTCTACTCTATTATCAAGTAATGCACTTTTATATACATTTCTCTAATCCCTGCATCAAATCTGCAAGGTAGCTATTATCCCTACTATTGAAGAAACTGAGGCCAAGAGAGGGAATTATGAGAATTTTCCAGGCTACACAGAACAAGTGGGAGTAGAGGATTCACAGCCAGGCAAGCCTGCCCCAGAGTTGTCTTTCCTCTGCACTAATGCCCTCTTCCTCCTTTTCAGATCACCTCAGCTCAGATCTCTATCCTGAGCTCTAGACTCCAATTTCCAAATGCCTCACTCCTAACACTCTCTCAAATGGTGCAACGTTAACAAATATAAAACCAAACTCATTATCTTTTCTCTACCCATTCTTTCTAGTATCTTTAGTTTGACCTGTTCTCTTGCTATACAAGCCAGACACTTGGGACCATTTCTCTTGTTGTCTCACTTATCAAATCTAATGCCTCTAACTCCAAATAGATCTCTGGAACTGATATTCACTTCTATATTCCCAATGACCTATCACTTTTTAATCTAGTCTATTACATAACTCTTCCGAGTAGCCTTCCCACATCCAATCTGGTAATCCCTAAGTTATTCATTCATTTACAGACATGTAAACCACATTAAAATATATCCCAAATTCTTTAAGGATTTATCCCTAGAGTCAAATCTAAGAAAATTCAGATATTATGCAAATATCATTCATGCAACAATCATTACCAGGCACAAACCATGAAACACACTCTACTTATCACTGGAAATGCAAAAATAAAGCAGCTCCCTTTCACAGAGCTAATGACCCTCATCAATTATAATCAATTATGATCCCTATTAATTATGACAGTGTTAAGTGCTGGGATGGAGCTTGGCAATGGGCGCAGTAGTAATACAAGCCAGTGGAAGATTCCTTGAGATGTAATCCAATACCTAATCTCTCATTTCCAGAAAGAATTACACTTGTTTAAACCATCCATGGACATACCACATTCCCAAAGTTCTCCTAGAAGAAAAAATTCCCTAAATTCCCTCTATATTGCATTACCCACCCCACCTCCATCACCTAAAGTGAAAAGAATATAACATTATGTTTTCTTTTACCATATCTGAACTAAGTAGCTATCTTTGGGATTTCTCTTGCTATTTCCTTAAAGCAGTAACCTCGAATTTTCATATTTGAATCTACTAGTATTTCACTGCTTTGATTACACTTCTGCATATATAAAATATCATTTACTGTAGTCATTAATTGAAAGTCTACACGTAAAATTAAACACATTCAAAAGCATATGCTGTCAAACTTCCCTAACATTTATCATTACTTTTGGTGTTCTAAGAAATAATCTATAAATTAGGTAGGCATTAAATATATTACTTTTCAAAGCTTACCGTAAACTTTGATCACAAAACTGAAATTCGGTGAAAAAACTGATTTTGGAGCAGTAAAAACTCCAGTCGAATGACCTCAAAATGGTAAGAATAAACGGAAATACTTTCATAAAAACAGCTGTTCTCCAAACGACTGCTTCGAAAGGGACCTCATGTTTTACTAAACAAGGTCTGTAATTAAGAGAAATCAAAAGTACAGTGATATTAAACATTGTCTTTTCATTTTTTCCCCCCATAAAGAAATCAGATGTAAGGAATGTAGGAAAGGTATTGGGAGTAAATGTGAATGCGGCCTAGCAGAAACCAAAACAAAAAGTGAATAACCGGGTGACACTAGCAGACCCCTCTACGTTAAGTTAACAACGTTACTTCGTGGGTCAGTTTTGCAGAAAAAGGAGAAACAGAACCGCCTATCACGACACACATGAAGCAAACACCCGGTCAAGAGCGCTTTGCAACAAGAAACACCAAACCAAAGCAGAGTGCGTTGGTCCCTAGAAGTCACCATGTGGAAGAGGGTGGGGGGATACAAGGATGTGATCCCCCAAATCAAAACCCGTTTCTTTAAAAGCCAATCTCTCAGAGGCGTCCAATTAAACTCACTGAGCGGAATTCGGCGTGGAGGCCGGGCTGAGTATTTAGGGGCGGACGGAGCTAGGCCGCGGGACCCTAGCCAGCGCCCCGCAGCCTCCTGCCCGGAGCCTGCGCCCCGCGCCCGACCCCGGCCCAACCGCTACTGCCCAATCGGCCCGGCAGCCGAAATGCCTGCCAAAAGCGGGTTCGCATGCCCCCTGCCGAACCGCAGTCAAGACACAGGAGAGCCCTCCTCACCAAGCCCGCGACTCCAGCTGCGGGAGCCGAGAGTTGGTCAGAAAGGTCCAGGGGAGGGGGGCGTCCCGGTGGCTCTGCAAATGCGCGTGCGCAAGGCTCCCTCCCCGCCCGCACCCGCGGCCACCCGGACTGGCCGTACAGCGCGCCCCTGGGGTTTACGTCTATTCGCCGCAGGAGCGGCGAGGCGGGGCCTCAGAGCTGGCCTTGGATTGGACAGCGACAAGGGACGGGGCGGGCAGGAGACCGATGATTGGGCCAAGACGGTTAGACCCCGAATTTGAAGCTAGGAAGCCGCGCTCCGCAGGTCCGGAGGAGGAGCTCAGTATTAGGAAGGGTTGGGTGCACTGCGAAAGTCCTTCCCCCTAAAGCTGAACCGAAGGCAACGCGCTGAAAGCCTTGGCCAACTCGGAGAAAAAAAAAAAAAACGCTTACCGTATTCGGTGTGGAACCCCAAAACACCGTCACTCACCTTATATAAATATTTCTGGTGAACAAGTCATCTGATACTAACTACCCTGAGTTTAGGACTGTTTGTCACTATTTTTTGTCTTTACAAGAGCAGATGCAAATCTTTTCTACCACTGCTTGGCAGAGGCTGGAATGTTTCATAATTTGCCTTGTTATACACTGCAATAAAGCTTCAATTAGGAAATCATTTCTCAGGATCCAAGCTTCAAGATAGTTCCCTACACCTAATCGCCTCTTTGTGACGGAGTAAGGCTGGTCTGGGGTGGAAAGAGCTGAGGAGACATAATTCATCCCTAATTACTCCCCAAGTTTTCCTGTTCTTAGGCCACAAATACCACCACTGACATCTGCTTAGCACAGGGCTTTACTACTTTACTGAAACCAGAGGTAATTCAATTTCGTGCCTTTCACTTTCCTTTCTCTCAAAATTTCTTCCATACAGTCTAAGAGTGTCCCTCTCTTCCAAAGCTGACTTCATTAATGCAAGTTATTTAATGTTTAAGATGCAACAGCGCACTTGGGAGTAGAGAAAATGAAAAAAGTTGAGTTTAACAGTCCCTACTCCTAATTTTAGCCTGTTGGGGAATGACATCTGTTTATTTCATCACTTCACTTTTCTATGTCCTCTAAAATACTGCTCAACTATCATTCCTGGATACCTTCTCTACTGGTTCCTGCCTTTAGAAATGCTGCATCTTTCCACCCAAAATCAAAACCAACTCACCCTTGATTGTTTTATCACCTTAACACCATTGTTTCTAATACCCTTAAGCACCTCCACTTTCACACCTTACTGTCATTCATCCTAGGATACCTGGTTTGGTCCTGAGTACTATTTTAACACTTACTTTATCAGGACCAGCCTCCTGTCAAACTCAGTTGATGTCTCTACAATTCTCTTGGCATTTTTTCTTGAAACTTTCCAGCCTTGGCATTTGCAACTCTAATTACCCCTATTCTACCTTTGTCCACACTCAATAAACAAAGTGGAGAAAATCTCAAGGTTTTCTGAATCCAGAAAAATAAACCTACCAGCTTTAGACCTAAAAGGATGCTATTTGAGTGTAATGAGCAATCCTGTTTCACAAAGAATCTTAACTACTCTGTCTACACCACGAGCGTACATTGGAGGTGAACTGCTGGAATGTGTCTATTCACTCACCCTGTATCCTTGTACCCAACTCAATAAATGTCCTTTCTCCATAAAAATCAAGTGACCAAAGCTCTCTCCCCACAACACCCAGGTTGCCTCAGAGGTTTGTTGTGAGGATTAGTTAATTCACATAAACTATCTAGAAGAGCACTGACACACGGATGTACTCAACAAATAGCTGTTACCCAAACCTACTTGCAAAATGGAGGCACAGAACTCCCAATGAATTTCAAATCTCCTTAAACATTGGGTAGATCTTTTTTTTTTAAATTTTCAAATTCAATTAATTAACATATAATGCATTATTAGTGTCGGAGATAGAGTTCAGTGATTCATGTCTTATACCCAGCGCTCATTACATCACATGCGCCCCTTAATGTCCATCACCCAGGACACTGGGTAGATCCTGCAGAAGTCCCAGGGCTAGGGATGCCTCCCAGGGAATTAGAAGTGATGTCTACCCAGTTAAGAAAAGGCAATCACCTCCCATAGCTCTCCTTTACCAACTGCTTTAGGTGGCAAACCTCAGGCACAGATATACAAAGCCACATACAATGTGACCACAAAGTTTGATTCTAGATTAATCTCCCACCAGCTCCCCAAATGAACCTTACATCAGACTAATGCTAATAACCTGTTGCCTAAACAGGCTATCTTTTACCTCTGGGCCATCACCTTGAACTCCTATCCTCCTCCAATTCAACTACTCCACCTGTAGAAATCCCACATTGCTTCCAAACCTAGCCAGATCAAATCACTTTCTGTGTTTCAACCTTTATTATGAAACTAAGTCCTGGTTACCTTTCGTAAATTCTGTAGAAGTCTTCTCCTATTAGAACGACTTGTGCAGATTTTTTTTTTTTTTTTTTTTTTTTTTTTTTTTTTTACACATACCCCAGAGTGTTTAGCACAGTATCTGGCACACAGAAGATGGAGAATCTGTCTCATTTCATTATCCCATTCTAACCCCAAGCATCTCTATAATGACTGAAATCTCAAAGACACAAATTTTTAATTCTGGGCTAGATGCGGCAAGTTAGACCCCTTGCTTTGAACCTAAATAAGTCAACAAGTCAAAAACAAGTCCTTTAACAGAAGGAAGACCTGTGAGAATTATTTGGAAAAGATTCTTCTTCACAGATTGAAATGCTAAAATGCTAACTTTACAGAAAAAACATTTTAATTACTCACAACAGAACTCAAATGTTCCTTAAGTTAAAAATAATCTCAAAAACAATAATCTCTTATTAGCTCTTTATCCTTTTGCATGTTAAGTTTCAAGGGTATGACACTATACATAGAAGAGGTGTCTTTGAAAATTAGATTATAAATTATATGGCTATAATAACTGTATCTACATGCGGTTAACTGAGACACATACGAAATGCTGTTCAAATTACACCTTCTCTAGTCCTAAAAAAAGTTAAATCCTTGGTAATTCTTGAGAAAACTGAACTAAAAAGAATATTACTAGTCTCAGTTTTAATCATTTTACCGTAATTATTGTCAATTATTTTCTGATTTCAAATTTTAAAAGTATCATTAAAAAATAATGTGTAATTAGATTGGAAGTCAACATCTGTCAGCTGTAGATGTTAGTCTACTATCGACTTTCTACCTTTTAAATAAACGTCATGCTCATCTCCTAATTTTTGATTGTTTGGGTTTTTTCTTTTTTTCCCACATAGTATTATAAGGAGATATAAGCTTTACCATCTATCAAATAGAATATAGTTGAACCCTTGAACAACTGAGGGCTTAGGTGGTGCCAATGCACCCACATACTGGAAAATCTGAGTCTAACCCTGGACTCCCAAAAAACTTAATAGCCTATTGTTGACTAGAAGCTTTACCAGTTACATATACAGTCAATTAACACCTATTTTGTATGTTATATAAATTATATGTTTTCTTATAATAAACTATGCTAGAGAAAAGAAAATATTAAGAAAATCATAAGGAAGAGAAACTACATTTACAGTACGGTACTGCATTTATTGAAAAAAACAAACAAAAAAACCCTATGTATAAGTGGACCAGTGCAGTTCAAACCCATGTTGTTCAAGGGCCAGCTGTACATTCTGTTTTCAAAAGGCAAGAGATTCATAATTTTTAAAATATATTTTATTAAATAATCTACTTGGAGAATAATTACAAAAGCTTTAAACAGTAATTCCAAGTAGTAAAAGGCAATTTCCTTAAAAAAAAAAAAAAAAAAGACCAAACAGTCCATTATTATGTTTTGCTGCTTTATACACAGGAATGATTTATTTTACAAACTAGTTGGTTGCAACATCAGCCTGTAAAATGTAAAACATTTCTTAAGATGTCTCAAAGGCAAAGCGAATTTTATGATGATCCTTTTCACATCAACCAGAATGACAAACCATAAGAAAATTAACACCATTACAGTTCAAAATAAAACTTCTAGAATAGGCACTTTGAAATTGAAATCAGCTGTTGTAACTCACAGTTCGTGTTACTTGTACTTATCTCATTTCATCAAAGGTTATCAACCAGTGAGACAAATGTTCCTTTGATGCAGAAGCACAAACACATTTAGGTTCCAAACACTGTGTTCTGGTTTGTAATACATGCAAGACAGACCCTAAATTAGAAAAATCTTCTAAAAGAAAATGAAGAAAAACAAAAAGCAGCCAGGAATGAAAGCATTTACAAGCACTTGAATAAGGCCCTTCAGTGTTAAATCTGTGTTTTAAACCCCTTCATTCTCAGGTAAGGGATTAAGAGGCCGAGAGAGAGATCGTCTGCGAGGGTGAGGATACTGGAGGCTGGCAGTGTCAGCATCGCAAGAGTGCTCTACCAGAGGAGGAGGAGGAAGGAGCTGGGCATAACTGGACCATCTCGATCCAGCCCGTGGGGAATCCAGAGGGGGAAAGAAATACCTGAAACAATGAAGACAGGAACAAAACACCAAAACAAAACAAAAACAACAGAAAAAAAAAAAAAAAGAAAAAACAGAAGAAAAAGAGAAAAGTAGTAAATACAAAGAGAACCAAAGAGGAGAAAACACATGCTGAAAAAAAAAGCTTTAGTATATTCATGCCAAAACTAACAGAACATAATCGCAAAAATCAAGACCCTTTACTCAAATCAAGCTTGCTTAAGTATAGAAACTTGAAAGAAAGAAATACAATCTGTTAAACTTAAAATGTTAAAAAAAATTATCAGTATGAATGTTACAAAAAAAGACATTTTATAATTTAAAACATTTTCTAATCTTTCAGAAACATATTTGATGCTATCCTGTAAATTTACAAATCTAATAAGCTTTTTCTTTATTTTAAGCAATGCTTCGTTTGTAGCAGCAGCAGGCACACATTTTTTAGTGCATACATGACACTGAGAACCAATCCAAATATACTGTCATATAGTATGGCCAGCTATTGCAATATACTTCTGAAGAAATACAATGTTTGAAAATACTTAGGTGCTTTTCTGCAAAAACCCTAAATAGTACAAAATTTTGTTAAGTAAAAGAGCTCAAAGAATATGTCCTGTTGTTATTCTTCTGCCATTTTATAACTTACCCGTAATACTTAAGCATTTTAGCAGACTTACAGCTTTATCATCAAGGTCAAAGTTCTAGAGAATATGAACTAAATGAAGCAGCCAACTAAATTAAATTCCTGAGACTTGGAATGTGGAGGTTAATGTGCATGCACAATTTTAGCAAATTTTTAACTGCTCCTCTTACAGGTTTCCAAATTTTGAAGAAAAACTTAAGCCATGGAATCATACCATAAAAAAATATACAAGCACATATTAGAAACATTTAGCTCTTTAGTGAATATGAACTGAAAATTTACAAAGATGTCTTCATTTTACTACCAAATTATAAAATGAAGCAATACCAAATGTTTAATTTGGCCACAAACTGTACAGTCAAATCACTTTCATTTACTACTACTTCTCTCACTCCTTTACTAATATTTTTTAAATATTACAAAGAAATGACAGAGTTGTACTAAATAATATCATGTATAAACCAATTCTACAAAAGGTAAACAAATTAGCACTCAAAACAATCTTTATGAAAAATATTTATTCAACCTTCAAATTAAAATTATAAAAATTCATCATTTTAGCTTACTGTTTTAGAAAACAAAAGAAATAAGCCTATATTCTCCAAATGGAATAAAGTGATATTTTCCCTCCTCCCAACTACTTATAAGGATAGTAATAATCCTTTTAATTTTAAAACCCATGTTAGTTTCAGGAACATTTCAAAAAATTGTTTTGGTGACAATGTCTCAACAAAAAGCCTCTCCATTTAAAAGCTTCAAATAGTGTCAATAAACTGGCTAGTACAAAAAAAATGATATACATTGGATTTTTAAAGGCCTTTTGGATTGCGTTTAGTAGTAAGCAGGCTGCTGGTGTATCTTGGGAGAGGTCAAACGGCGCTGGGGAAGGGGAAAAGGAGCTCGCTTTCCATTCCTGTGTGCATGCAACAAGCAGCAAAACAGCAAAGTTACTCCAGTTAGCTGGTACTCAGCTGTGCTTTCTGTTAAAGGACATAATACAAATGGAGAAGGGAAAATGCATCACAGATCTAACACACATGGTTATTGGCACAATAAGAATACAGATCAAAACTTCAAAGCTCTTTACAATATACGCAGTACAGACAGCAACCAAAAACCAGATTTTTTTTTTTTTTTAATTAACAGTAGTATCCTTTGTTTCGTGAATTCGTCTTTATAATCTGGTATCTTCTGTGGTAACTTGAAATTGTTCTCATGCAAATACTTAACCCTCAAAATCAAACAGCAGGACTTTTTTATATAAAAATATAACAATATAAAAATAGTTGAAATTTTAGATAGAATTCTGTTATTTAAGATGACAACAGGATAACCACAGGACAATTTGTTAAGGCTGTGCTTTGAAGTTTCCTGAATTGTATTCCAAATTATTCACAAAGGCATATTAAAATAAGTTTATCTTACAAATTCACATTTGTAAATTTGAATATAAAAACAAAGGATGACTCTTGAGATCACATCAAACACTGTTTATTAAGATAAACAAGAATCTAAAATATGTTAAAAATTCTAAAAATCAAGAAATCAGAATTATCATTTCCTCTTAAAATCTCCATTAAAGTTTTAAACACACACAAAAAACACATCTAACTCACTCTCTTCTATGAAGCCTTAGTTAACGCAGTTTATTTAAAATTTCAGCTTGACCTGATTCAAAGGCTGCACTACTACCACTAACATACTAATGCTCATCTAGGACTAAAATCTTGAGCATTATCCCAGATTTCCTCTTCACCTCACTTTAGAAGCAAAGTAAAATCTTAAAGCTATAAACATTTCTGACAGACCACTAAATTTCATAATATAATTTAGTTTAAGGGCTTAACAATCTACCTGTAAATATGACCATGCAAGCTAAGTACAGAGCTGACAAAGTGAATTTTTTTCTACTATATAATTATGTATGAATTTCTTCATTCAATCTTAAAACTCATGAAATCACACACCTTTAGTATGGCTACCAGAATGATTTAAAAAGGAGATAATTTCTAGTTTTCCCACAAAACAGCCTACCTGCCAGAAGAGGATCCATTTAATGAATTTTGAAGATTTGGGATATTTGAACCTAGGGAAGGATTTGAGTTTCCCTGCTGAGAATTCCCATTGACAGGGCTCCCATTACCTTTCAAAATACCAGTACACTTCCAATTGTCCATATAATTAGCTGAAAAGAAAATGGTTAAATACATTAACATGACTAATAGCTATGCTCAAGGGCACAAATTTATGGTCAAGTCCTTTAACTACAATGAAAAGAACAAGGAGACTACATTTCTCTCAAGATGTATGCTACAAACATATTTAAAACGAAATACATGTATCTCAATTTTAACAATTATTTTGTAAAGTTTTACAAGAATTTAAAAAACATAAAATTTTTACCATTCCCCTTTCTTACAAGATAAATATTAACAAAGACAATTCTCTACCACATTAACATTAACATCAAAATAAATTCTTCATCTTCATGATAATGAATTTCAATTACATGTATATATAAGATAATGGAGTTGTCTTCTTAGTTATGCAAGTATAGGTCACGTGGGTACCTAATGTCCTCACCCCTTTGGGGTCTGAGTGGCTTACCCAACATGGCCTGATTCTGGAGACACTGGGCCCAGGAAACCAAAGTTAGGGAGCCTGCTGGGGTAGAACTGGGTGGCCCTGACTAAAGCCCAGAAGCATGAAAAGGAAGCAAAGCCCTTGATATCAAATGACACTGAGGAAATTGAAGTGTGGGATGGTTCTACCACAGCCTAAACTGACCATGGGAGACTCAGCCAAACTGCATTTTGAGAAACGGTAACTGCTCAGAGTACACAAACTAAGGTGTAAGTTTGGGTCCTACGTGTGGGATGCCATCAACTAGAGCGGTACATGGACCAAGGATACCTCTGCCCAGTGGATAAACGTCCACAGAAAAGTACACACCATGAGGAAGCAACCATAGTCAGCATCGAGCTACTAGACCGAATTCTCAAGTCAGCATGGCGCTTACAAGAAACTTTCAGAATCAGTGGCCAGAAGATTCAACTTCTGAGAGTTGCAGAGAGGAAGTGGGGAAGATACTGGATTTTCGTGTATTAAGGGCTGGTTGGCTAAAGCAATTATTTAATAAGAGATGTTTGTAGTCCTATCCTGAGTTTGTAGAGTAGTCATACAGGTTATATATAGCAAACAGCATCTTTTGGAGATACTGCATATTCTGTTACAATTACTTTTACTTTTAAAAGTTGCTTTGCTCCACATGGAAACTTTAAAAACAATTCAATCAGTCCTAACTGCCATGAACTAGATAAACTGATGGAAGCTCAAAATAACACAAATTAATGTTAAGACATTAATTTAAAAGTAACTGTAGAAGATAATTTTTTCCAAAATATTTCTGAATATACAATTCTGAATGAAAATTCTGATGTAGCAACACAGAGCAACAATTCCTTCATTAAAATCTTACCTTTCCACAATCTTACACAGCCATCATCTCCCGAAGATGCTAGCACTGTTCCTGTTATATTCCAACTCACTCGCCAGACCTGGGAATTATGATTATCAAACTGAGCCACTATATGGATTTCAAATTTTGTTGGTCCACCAGAGGAAGTAAGTTCTTTCCTATTAATAAAAAAATTTTTCCTGAGAAATGCTGATTAAAGATTTTATACACACACACACAGAGTTTTAATTTAATAAATACAAATGGTCTCACATACTTACCATATTATTTTATAAAAATGTGCATATCCACAACCACCACCTTTCCTCCCAGAGGCCCCCCACCCCCGACCTTAACTCATTGAGAGCTGGGCCATGTCATCTTCATTTGACTCCCCAGCACCTGGCATGATCCTACCACATAAAAATTATTCAGTGATTATTTCGTGGAAGGAAGGAACAACAGGGTCCAACTCTTGATTTCAGCTCAGGTCATGATCTCAGGGTTTTAAGATCGCCCCGTGTCTATTCTGAGCTGGGTGTGGACCCTGCTTAAGATTTTCTCTCTCCCTCTCCCTCTGCCCCTCGGGGCTCCACCCACCCACTCTATCTCTTAAAAAAGAAAAAAAAAAAGAGAAAGAAAAAGAAAGAAAAACAAAAGAGGATTGTATTTCCTCCAACAAGATTGAGAAATAAAATAACGTAACAATTAATTTTAAAAGGAAAGCAGTAGGAAGGGAAGAATAGAATGGGGAAAGGAAGGAAAAAAGGAAAAGAACTGAAACTCACAATTACAAAGTTAAAGCATGAATAGGTTACTCACAAGAATGTCTCGTGCTAATTTAACTGTCCCTAAGTAAACTGCCACCTCTCATTTGTTCAAACATTTAGAGTACCAATTATATTTAGAGGACCCAATTCATTGTATCAACCTAAAGAAAATGCAATTAAGAAAACATAAATCTCCTGTCTTTATTCAATTCCCCAACCCCAAAACTAATAAATTCATAGATAAAATGTTCAATAAAGAATCCATTTTTCAGATCACAGTTGTCTCTTCACGCTTCTCCAAAAATGAAAACAATCATGAGTTAAGAGCATTTTTAAATTAGTAATTGCTTCAAAAACTCACCTCACAGGCTTTAATGTAAAAATTCTCACATCTTTGGTTGCTACGGCCAGAATGTGGAAAGACCTTCCCAAGTTTGGAGCAAAGGCAATGTCATGGACAGGATCTGTGACTGTCATGAGGGTTTCAGCTTTTGCATATTTCCTAATGAAAAAACAATTTAATTAAAATTTTCAGAAGTGAAAATTTTAAAAAATCCACATTATTGAGGTACCTCAATTTTTTTCATAATGCTCACAATGAAGCAGTGTTTACCTCTGCAGTATATAGTATGGCCAAGGCCTAACCCCCAGACACTGAAGGTGACCTAATTCAGAAAAAGAGTTTTTGCACATACAATAAGGATTTCAGGATAAGATCATCCTGGATCATTCTCATAAAAGACAGAAAAGGAGAAACAGAGAAGGCATGGGAAGACAGAGGGAGAGATTGGAATTACGCAGCCACATGCCAAGGACCTCCCGAAGCCACCAGAAGCATGAAGACAAGGAAGGACTGTGGAAGAAGCACGGCTCTGACCACACCTTGATTTCAGATTTCTGGCCTCCGGAACTGTGAGAATAAATTTCTGTGTTAAAACATTAGTTCGTAGTAATTTGTTATGGCAACCCCGGTAAACTAATAAAGCCCCCAGGTTTCTTTCTTTGATTTTATAAGTTTAGCGTAGAACAGTTTAATAAAACTTTAATTAGAATGAGATCCTGATTTATCAGCCATTAATATCTAATTTCAAGAAAAGGGTAATTGAATTCCCTAAGTACTTGAGTATAAACTGAAAAATGAAGCTGGTAACAGGAGGAATGGAATTTTTTTTAGTGGGGATAAAGGAAGCTATACCAAAGTCTATTTCATCCCTACAATTCTATGTCTCTATCTGCAAAGAGAGAAGAAAACAATGAAGGCGACAATAGATAAGAGTCTTCTATTACGTCTTTCTACGTCATCCATTGAATATCAGGGACAGAAGTGAAGTACATAACCCTGTGTGTAAGAGAGGGAGTTAGAGAGAGGTACCTACCTTACCCTCCTCTGAAATACTGGTGTTCCCAACATTCCATGCTTGGCGTTCTTTTCACCCCAACATTTTTCTCAAATGTCTCCAAGCTAGAACATGCCGCAATGTTCTCTCCTTGACCTCTTCTCACCCTATATGACCACCCGGAGTAATCTAATCTACAGCCTTGCTGCTTCTACTCTGTGGTCCTGACCCGTGTTTGATCTTAGACAGATCATTTTACTTCGTTGATCTGTTTCTTCATTTGTAAAATGGTGCTAATATAAAAGCCACCTACTCTACTCATATGGTGATTATTAGTGAATTTCATAAAATATGTGAAAATGCCTTATAACCTATGTAAAGGCAGGCCATTTGTATCACTATGAAGACCAGATCTTTCTTATATTTTCATTAACCAACAGAAATAAAAATATCCAATACTGGTTAATTTGACAAATGGCTCCTGTGTACTAAATGGTGTTACTACTTACAGGAAAATCAATTAGGTACTCATCACTGGATGCTACATAGTCCACTATCACATACCCTCTATGTTATGTAACATGTTCACTCTACCTAAGAACCTTCAAACAACTCTTACTTCAAAGAACCAGACCAAAAAAAAATCCAAAAATGACTGAACTTAAAAAAAGGTCTGATAACTTCCAAAGTCAATCCCAAACACACTCATACACAGACACCACTACCTACCCAATGCCACTTCCTGGCCATATGTAGAAAATACCAGGCACTTGCTATTTGACTCCCTTGCAGCTTAAGCATGGTAAGTGACTCAATTTTGGCCAGTGGGACCCAATGAAAAAGCCTAGTAAGATGCTTCCCCAACATTTTCTCTCTCCCTAATATAAAGAGACATGAAAGCAAATGCTCTTCTTTGCATCTGGATGCAAAAACCTGGATATGCTCTTATGATCTAAGAGGGAGCTGTCACCAACACACTAAGTATGACGGAAAAAAAAAAAAAAAAAAAAAGGAAAATACCAAGACCTTAGATGTCATCACTGCACCAAGTGAGCCACTTAACTAACCCCAAAACTGCTCTGTTGCCAGGCTCCTTGTTATAGGAAATATTACAGGGAATCCAGCTCCAAATCTAGATTTCTTCTGCTAGCTAAGAGACTCCTTTGGATTATCTTTATCACTGAATTCTTTTAAGTTTTAGGTACTTTCTATCTGCCCTGTATTTTCTTTCAGAACTCCAAGTTCTTTATCCCTTTACTCAAATATTACTTATGAAGTACTTTTCTTTTTTTTAAGATTTTATTTATTTATTTGATAGCACAAGCAGGTGGAATAGCAGGCAGAGGGAGAGGGAGAAGCAGGCTCCCCGCTGAGCAGGGAGCCCGAAGTGGGGCTCAATCCCAGGATCCTGGGATCATGACCTGAGCCAGAGGCAGATGCTTAACTGACTGAGCCACACAGGTGCCCCTATGAAGTACTTTTCATTCTCCTATGTTTTAGAAATTGTCCACCTTTTAAATTTTAGACTTATGCCTCCAAATTCATTCTGTTCAGCTGAAGCTGAAAGGCATTACTTTAACAGTATTAACTCTTCATGAAGCCTCCTTAAAATATGCTATTAGGGGCACCTGGGTGGCTCAGCCCGTTAAGCCTCCAACTCTTGGTTTTGGTTTAGGTCATGATCTCAGTGTCACTGGATCGAGCCCTGCATCACGCTCTGTGCTCAGCGGGGAGTATGCTTGAGATTCTCTCCCTTCGCCCCTCCCCTACTCATGCATGTGCACGCTCTCTCTCAAATAAATAAATCTTTTTTAAAAAATGTTTATCTGGGGCGCCTGGGCGGCTCAGTCGTTAAGCGTCTGCCTTTGGCTCAGGGCGTGATCCCAGCGTTCTGGGATCGAGCCCCGCATCAGGCTCCTCCGCTGGGAGCCTGCTTCTTCCTCTCCCACTCCCCTGCTTGTGTTCCCTCTCTCACTGGCTATCTCTCTCTCTGTCAAATAAATAAAATAGAATCTTTAAAAAAATAAAAATAAAAAAAATAAAAAATAGAAAATGTTTATAGGGCACCTCAGTGGCTCAATTGGTTAAGTGTCTGCCTTCAGCTCAGCTCATGATCCCAGGGTCCTGAAATCAAGTCCCGCATTGGGCTCCCTGCTCCATGGGGAGCCTGCTTCTCCCTCTGCCTCTCATGAATAAATAAATGAAACCTTAAAAAAATGTTTATTAAGGGGCGCCTGGGTGGCTCAGTCGTTAAGCGTCTGCCTTCGGCTCAGGGCGTGATTCCAGCGTTCTGGGATCGAGCCCCACATCAGGCTTCTCCGCTGGGAGCCTGCATCTTCCTCTCCCACTCCCCCTGCCTGTGTTCCCTCTCTCACTGGCTATCTCTCTATCAAATAAATAAATAAAGTCTTAAAAAAAGTTTATTAAAAAAATGTGCTATTAATGTTGTTCATAGCTTTAATAGCTTAAAAGGTTACAAAAGCCTCAAAAAGTTCGAGGAAGGTTCCTATAATCTAGAACTATGTTGGCCAATACTGCAGCCACTAGCCACGTGTGCCTATTTAAATTTAAATTTATAAAAATGAACAAATGCAGTTCTTCAGCTGTAGCAGCCACACTGAGCTTCCACAGCTCCATGTGGCTGGTGGCCACTACATTAACTGGCACAGGCACAGGGCATTTCCATCAGCACAGCAAGTTCTACTGGACAACACTGTGTAATCTTCAGAGACTCTCCGAAGAAATCAAGAATCTGGGAAGTTAGAGGGCTGGTATAAGAACCCCTCAAAAACCCTACTATCATTCTGAATTGCAGAGCCCAAAGGAATTAAAATACAGTGGTCCCCCCTTAGCCAGTCTTGCTTCCCACGGTTTGTTACCCAGGATGAAACTGCCATCCAGAAGATGAGCCTCCTGACGTATCATCAGAAGTTCAGCCTAACACTATGTCACATGCCTACATCATTCCCCTCACTCCATCTCATCACGTAGGCATTTTATCATCACACATCATCACAGGAAGAAGGGTGAGTACAACACAGTAAGATATTTTTAGAGAGAGAGAGAGAGCGTATCATATAACGTTTATTTATAGTGTATTATTTCAATTCTTCTATGTTATTATTAGCTACTATTGTTAATCTCATACTCTGCCTAACTTATAACTTTATCATACGTATGTATGTATAGAAAAAAATACAGTATATACAGTTTGGTACTATTTTAGGTTTCAGGCAGTCACTGGGGGTCTTGGAACATATGCCCTACAGATAAGGGAGACGACTATAGTTCTTCTCTTCTGCTTCTGGCCCTGCCCAATATCTGACTCCTAGACCCAAGATTGTTGTCTAGCACATGTTAAGCCCACCTGATTAATTGATGGGTGTTACTTTCTCCTTTAAGACTCTGAGTGCACCTCTTTACAGCTCTCAGAAGTGTTGCATGTATCTCAACATGACACAACATAAATTTTCCATCACGTGCTGCTACACTCTACCCAAATCTGTCTTGTTTCCAGGTGTCCTTATTTCAAGAAATTACATACCATCTATTGAACTATTAAGCCAGAACCTTGAAGATCATCTCAATAGCTTTCCCCCCATTCTTCACCTTCTACATCCAGTCATCAGATCCTATTGATACCATTTCTTCAATTATTCTCCAATTGCCCACGTCTCTCCATCCCCATTGTCACTACTCTATCCCAAAGCCAGTATAATCTCCCACCTGGACTGCTGCCCTTGAAAATACTTTCCATACTTACGAAGAGTTAAAGTACCATCCAAGCCTATCATTCCCCAACTTAAAAACCTTTCAATGGCTTCACATTATCCATTAAATAAAACCTAAACATGGAACACTAGGTCTTATAGACCTAAGCCTTGTTTATTTCTCACCACACTCCTTCTTGCCTATTACGTTTCAGCTACAATAAAAATACATTGGTTCTCTCTTGTTCACGTACCTTATCATATGTAGTTTTCTCCATTTGGAAAGCTTTGCCCTCTTTGGCTAACCTTTACTCATCCTATAAGTCTCGTCTGGAGTGAACCTTCCTGGCCCTCTCCCCCCAGGTACAGTAAGCCCTTAACATCCTGATCCTCCCAGTTTATAAAATTCATCACCACTTTTTACTATTTTTGTTTGTTTTCCCAGTGAAATGGTACATACTGGAGAATCAGTCACCTTCTCCTCTACACTATTGAATTTTATATTATCAGAGCCTAGCACAGAACCTGGCACAGCACAAATTGGTAAATATGTAATGAATCATGCATAATTCAATGAGTGAAGAAAGAAATAACATTTTAAAAAATTAAATGCAATTTGGAACAATAATTAAAACCAAAGCAGTACTAACCTGGTATTTTCATTATATTCAAAAATCTGAACCTTGGCCATTGCATTTGGACTACTGTCATCACTTCCTACAGCTATCATGGGGGAATGAGCACGAGAGCTGGAAATGAAGAGTAAAAACTATTTTACATAATTATCAAATTAGAGAAAAAACTATTTTACATAACTATCAAGTTAATATACATCTAATTCACAGAATTAGAAAAACCTGGCATCAAGCAGCTCTACAACCCACAAATAAGCATGCCACTACCATGACTAGACTCCCTGCCACACCATCTGACACAGCCACATCTTGGGAGGCTATGTCCTTGAGAATCCTCAACATGGGGACAAATGATACCATCCTTTTGCTAATAGACAGTAATTTTTTTTTTAAAGATTTTATCTATTTATTTGAGAGAGAGAGAGAGAGAGACAGCCAGCGAGAGAGGGAACACAAGCGGGGAAGTGGGAGAGGAAGAAACAGGCTCCCAGTGGAGGAGCCCGATGCGGGACTTGATCCCAGGACCCTGGGATCACGCCCTGAGCCGAAGGCAGACGCTTAACGACTGAATCACTCAGGTGCCCCAACAGACAGTAATTCTTGAGGCGCCTGGTAACTCAGTTGGTTAAGCAATCGACTCATGATTTTGGCTCGGGTCATGAAATCAAGCCCCATGTCAGGCTCTGCACTCACCGCAGAATCTGCCTGAGATTCTCTCTCCTTCTCCCTCTGTCCCTCCCCCTGCTCATGCACAATCTCTCTCGCACTCTCTCTCTCTCTAAAATAAATAAATAAAAAATCTTAAAAAAAAAAAAAACAGCTCTTTTCCCAAAAGGTTTCAAGCATTCAGATTAAAAAAAAAAAAAAGGACAACCAAGAGGTCTTGGAATTTTTCTTCCTGAAAGATTTGGTCATTAACTATGAAATGAGACGTAATCCTATGGTGACCGATTCATGGCAAAAGGATTTTAAGTGCTTTATACAAAAAGGAGAAACCCTGATAGAAGAAAGAAAAGTAGAAAAAGATCACCCCTCAAGAAGGCATGCTCCCACATGTCATTCTCTTCTCTAGATTCATTTGTGGTCAACTTCATTTTTAAAAAGGCAAATGGTAATAAGAGAATGAACTCTACTGAAATGAACTCTAGGTTAAATTATTCTTTTTATTTCTATGCCTAATTACCTCAATATTGATTTCTTTTGCCTCCCTCATCCAGATTAAGTAATATCCCTATGAACATGACCCCTTGTTTAACCTCTGACCTTGACACCGTCACCTGCCAACCTCATAAAGCTGAAAACAGAATGTGGTAATTTTAAAAAAAGGTTTAGTTCTTTATTACTAAAGCTTTACTAGCACTCTAAAACTGGCAGAGAGAGGGACAAGAGGAACAAAATACATTAAAGTGCTCCATCACCAAAGTCAAGTCCTCCTGCAATTCAGGGGCACCCCAGGCTGCCAATTCCCTTGATTCCCTTGGTTTACACTCCCTACAAGGAAATTCTGCCAACACACTCTACCTACTCAGCTGAAACTCATCCAAGCCCCAGGTAAGAGAGTGAGCTACTAAGAAAACAGAGCACCTAACGGGAGAAAAATACCAATACCGGTTACCAGCCATAAATACTACTCTTTTGCTCGTAACCACAAAAAGATAAGCAAAGACTAACATACAAGGAAACCAAGATGCATGAAAATGAAGACCAAGGTATACAAATGGATCTCTGAGAAAATAGATACAGCCAACCCTCATCATTTGCAGGTTATTTGTAAACTGGCCTGCTTACTAAAATTTGTAACCCCCAAAATCCAATACTTGGGAGCTTTCATGGTCACTCATGAACATGCCTGGAGCGGCTCTGCAAAAAAATGAGTCATCTGACCCATGTGTTCCATGCTGAGGTCAAACAAGGTGAGGTTCTGCCTTCTTATTTCAGCTCTCACACTGAAAACAAGTGTTGCACTCTATTTACCACCACACTTTTTGCATTTTTGTGCTATGTGTTGACTATTTCACTGTCTAAAATGATCCCCAAGCATGATACTGAAGTGTAGTCTAGTGTCTCTAAGCTTAGCAAGAAGGCTATGATGTGCTTTATGGAGAAAATACTGTCTTAGATAAGCTTTGTTCAGGCATGAGTTTTAATCCTGTTGGCAGAATCAGCAACATATGCTACATAAGGTATCTTTAAACACAAACACTCATAAAACAAGGTTAAGTATTTATCAGTTGACAAAAAAGTGATCAAAGGCTCATGGGAATCTCATATCTCCACAAGGAGTAAAATACTCAGTTGTCCCCTTGCCAGTTATAAGCAACGTAACAAAATCTTAGAAAATAGGTGAATGGGAGGTAGAAGCAAAGTAAGTTAATTTCCTTTGTTTTAAAAGAAAGAGGTGAGCCTGTATCTAATCTAAAAATTGATAAAATGGATATATCGTTTGAAATTATGATAATTACCACAATAACTAAAAAACCATCATTAACATTCCCATAAATAAGATAATCTGGCGGGCTCAGTCGGTGGAGCATATGACTCTTGACCCCAGGGCTGTAAGTTCGAGCTCCATGCTGGGTGTAGAGATTACTTAAATTCTTAAAAAGAAAAATAAAAGATATCTATCTAGTCATACCTTGAGAAATGGAAAACTGTAAATGTGCTAAATTCATCTTTCGTATAGTGAGTATGGGTACTGTTTAAAGCTAACAGAGCGAGAACTAGGGCATAAGTAAATCATTTATAAATATAATAGCAACTTGGGTGCCTGCCTGGCTGGCTCAGTTCAGAGAGCATGCGACTCTTGATTTGGGGGCTGTGGGTTCAAGCTCCATGCTGGGTGTAGAGATTACTTAAAAATAAAATCCTTAAAAATAAATAAATAAATAAAATAAAAATATAATAGCAACTAGCAGAATTAAAATCTAAAATCAGAACTATTAAGAGCATTTTTAACAGGGAGGGGAACTTTTTACCTTTCATTTTATACTCTTCGAGATTACTTGAAATTTTTCCCCTTTTTTTCTTTTCTTTTTTTTTTTTTAAGATTTTATTTATTTATTTGAGAGAGAACACGAGACCACAGTGGGGGAGGGTGAGCCACCCAGGTGCTCCTGAAATTTTTTGTCTACCATGTGATTCATTATTCTTCAGACTTTGAAAAATAATTTAATAGAAAGCAACTATGAGGGGCACCTGGGTGGCCCAGTCAGTTAAGCGTCTGCCTTCAGCTCAGGTCATGACTCCAGCTGGGGTCCTGGGATCGACCCCCACTTCAGGCTCCCTGCTCAGCAGGGAGTCTGCTTCTTCCTCTCCCTGCCCCTCCCACCCACTTATGCTCTCTCCCTCTAATAAATAAAATCTCAAAAAAAAAAAAAAAAAGCAACTATGATATAGTCAGAGTCACACTACACAGCAGTTAAAAATAAGGTAACACTATATATATATACTAATACACGGGAAAATACCCACAATGTATTTGTAAATGAAAAAGGCCAATTTCAAGTAAGGAGAATGTGTATCTACACATGTCTGCGTGTTCTCCATCTACCTTTACTTGACAGTATACACGTGTGTGTTGGCATGTATCTGTGTGTTTAAAAACACATTAAACATGTATTTGTATATACAAAAAGCCGAGAAAGTTGCATACCCAAATATTTACAAGGGCTGGCTTCTCCTATGGAATAAAAAGGGGACAAGAGACATGACAGGGTGAGGGTAGATTAAAGAGAATTTTTATTCTACATAACATATATTTTTAAAAATAATAAACATGACTAAGAAAAATATTTTAAGGAAATTAAACTATCAAATGCTTAGCTTAAAAATTACTAACTTGTTTTACTAGGATTACAGTATCGGATTTTCTGTGTAAGCTTACCTTGAAGGGTTCCAAGAAATACAACTACAGCTTAGCTTACATGAAATTTCATGCTGCAGAGACCACTGGCTGAGATTCATAACATCTGGCGCCTCATATATTCTTACTATACCATCTGCCGAACAGGTTGCTAACATAAGACCCATATGCTTAGGAGCAAATTTCACATCAGTAACGGATGTTCTGCTATCCACTAGAGTTGTCCTCTTAACCTGAAAAAAAAAAAAATTATATACAAAAAGAAAGGATGGTAGAGTGGAAAGAACATCGGCTCTAAAATCACACTGCCATTTTACTAGGTATATAACCTTGAAATGTTATTTAAAAACCACATGAGGGGCGCCTGGGTGGCTCAGTCGTTAAGCGTCTGCCTTTGGCTCAGGGCATGATCCCAGCATTCTGGGATAGAGCCCCGCATCGGGCTCCTCTGCTGGGAGCCTGCTTCTTCCTCTCCCACTCCCCCTGCTTATGTTCCCTCTCGCGCTGGCTCTCTATCAAATAAATAAAATCTTTAAAAACAAAACAGGGGCGCCTGGGTGGCACAGCGGTTAAGCGTCTGCCTTCGGCTCAGGGCGTGATCCCGGAGTTATGGGATCGAGCCCCACATCAGGCTCCTCCGCTGTGAGCCTGCTTCTTCCTCTCCCACTCCCCCTGCTTGTGTTCCCTCTCTCGCTGGCTGTCTCTATCTCTGTCGAATAAATAAATAAAATCTTTAAAAAATAAAATAAATAAAATAAAAACAAAACAAACAAAAAAACCACGTGGGTCTCAATTTCCTCCAGACAGTTGGAAAACCATAATAAATTCGTGATCTATAATTATTCCCTTTAAAGTAGAATAAAGTCTGCCTTAGAAAATTTAACCTTATTAAGAGTAAGTTCTCTCCCTTAAGCAGACCAGTCACTAAACTAGAAAGTGTTTGAATTTTAATATAGGTAGTTTTGTCTCACAAAGTATGCTGCAAGGCGTAAATTAAATGATTTAAGATTCTTTAACAGTAAAATGGAAAGCATGCAACTTCTTCCTTCAAACATAAATGCCAGTTAGCCCTACTTGGATCACTACCATCCACTCTAAGAGAAGGCGTTTTAGAGACCAAGAGAATGGTACAAAGCTGGCATTGTGATAATTACAGAATGCCAGCAGAGCATGTTCAAGCTACTTTCTGGCATCTAGATTTACGACTGAAAATATCAACAAAATTCAGAAATCAGCACTTTCCTGTCTACCGTTACTAAAATACATCTTAAGGAGTCTCAATATTAGAAGAACATCACATAAACTCCAAAGACTGCATCCTTGCAAAGTTTTGTCTATAAACACCACTGAATAATCAATACCAATACAACTGCTGAAATAGTAAATGTATTAACGACAGCTGATTTAACTAAATACAAATAAATATACAGATGTCCCCTGCTTTTCAAAGGTTTATGTTACGCCACTTTGCTTTTACAAAGACCTACTTTAGTACCTTTTTCGCTAACCAAAAGAAATCTGAAGAGGATATTTGCTTTTGCAACAAGAGAAAACAGCATTCACCATTTGTTTTGCAAGTCATTACAGAGGCAGCAAGCACCCTATATATAAGAATGGCAGCACCCAGCTCCTTCCCTGGGAACTACAGGGCATCTCAGTATCCAGCCTCAATAGCTTTGAACTGCGTCTGCAAGCACCTGTGCTTTATCTTGATTTATACTGTACAAACATTAGCAAAGTGTGTCCTAAGGCATCAGAAAAGCCTAAAAGAGGTTATTTTTTGGTTCAGGGACACTCAAAAATTTTTCCATGTAAGTTAGTACTAACTGATTCTCTACTTTATGCCATTTAAGCTTACAAAAGTTGTCCCAAGAATGCCCTACGTTCATATACAGTGGGGGAAACCTTTATCTCTAAGTTCAAATAAAAATCCTTTCTATGCCACTACTCCTCAACCCAACCTACAGTATACTAATTGACCTATCACTGTTAGAAAACTCCCTCCAGGGGCGCCTGGGTGGCACAGCGGTTGGGCGTCTGCCTTCGGCTCAGGGCGTTACGGGATCGAGCGTTACGGGATCGACCCCCACATCAGGCTCCTCTGCTATGAGCCTGCTTCTTCCTCTCCCACTCCCCCTGCTTGTGTTCCCTCTCTCGCTGGCTGTCTCTCTCTCTGTTGAATAAATAAATAAAATCTTTAAAAAAAAAAAAAAAGAAAACTCCCTCCAATTATGTACATTTCCCTTCTCTCCTCCACTCAAGCAGGTGTTTGCCATAGGGAGGCCCTAGGGAAAAGGCAATGAGATCAACCCCTCCCAACATTAAAAAAAAAAAAAATTGTAAGGGCACATGGCTGGCAACTCTAATTCTAAAGGTTGTGAGTTAGAGCCCCACAGTGGGTGTGGAGACTACTTAAACCATCAATCTTTAAAAAAAAAAAAAAAAAACACTGTAAAACTGTGAATAACATGCAAGCTACAAAACTAGAGTAATTAAAAGAAAATGAAAATGGCATTAAGGAAAGACACATAGGCCAATGGCACAAAATTCATTCCAGAAATAAACCCTCTCACTATATATGGTGAACTGATTTTCAATGAGGATGCCAAGACCATTCAAAGGGGAAAGGCTGTGGTGTCTCTTCCAACTGGATGGGGGCCCCCTAAATGTGGGGCAATACAATTGGGTAGAAGCCTGAAAAATGGGCAGTAAAAGGGTTCACCCCAGGCAAAACAAAGGAGATAGATATTTACCGAATACATAGCAAGGGAGTGGCAGGCAGCATAGAAACTGTCTGCTAGGAGGCATTGGTTGGGCCTGTATTTAAAGGAGGAAGATAAGGAGGTATGGGGACTTCTGGAATTCTCCCTTTTTTGGTAACTGTGCCAGGCTGTAAGTAGCCCATTGGTTAGCTCAGGCCTATGGATATTTTGAGATGCGTGGCCTTTATGGGCCTGTTTGTACCCAGCCTTGCTTTACATTCCATTGCTCAAGCCTACTTCCTAAAAGCCGCCTCTACAAAGAGCAGTCATTCCAGTAATTCCAGTAAAAGATACTGGGGGAGGATATGTGTTATGGTGAGCACGGTGTATTGTGTTAGACTGATGAATCACAGACGTATACCCCTGAAACAAATAATATATTACATGTTAATAATAAATAAATAGATACTGGGAAAACTGGATATTAACATAAAAAAGAATGAAGTTGGAAATGCCTGTCTGGCTCAGTTGGTAAAGCATGTGACTCTTGATCTCAGGGTCATGAGTTTGTGCACTGGGGGTTAGAGATTACTTTAAAAAAAAAAAAAAAAGTTGTTGTACACTTACCTTACACCAGACACAAAACTTAAGTAAAAATGAACAAAAGACCTAAATGTAAGAGCTAAAATTTTAGAGATGCCTGGGTGGCTCACTTGGTTAAATGTCTGCCTTGGGCTCAGGTCATAGTTCCGCAACAGGCTCCCTACTCAGCAGGGAGCCTGCTTCTCCCTCTGCCCGCTGCTCCCCCTGCTTGTGCGCGCAAGCTCTCTCACTCTCTTGACAAATAAATAAAATCTTGAAGAAAAAAAAAGCTACAATTTTAATACTCTTAATATAAATCTTTGGGGAAAGTCTTTATGACATTGGATTTGGCCATGATTTCTTGAATATGACACCAAAAACACAGGAAACAAGAAAAAAAATAAACTGGACTTCATGAAAATTTTTAAATTTTGTGCATCAAAGGACACTGTCAAGAGAGAGAAAAGGCAACTCACAGAATGGGAGAAAATATTTGCAAATCATCTACCTGACAAGGCACTAATATCCAGAATATAAAGAACTACATACAACTCAACAGCAAAAAAAACAAACAACCCAATTTTAAAAATGGGCAAAGGATTTAAATAGATATTCCCCTAAAAAAGTAAAGGACTCTGGTACCAATTCCAATTCGGGGGGTGTCAGAGAGGGGATAACCCCCCAACAAATAATTCTCACATAGCAGCAGGCTGTCCAAGAATTCAACTCTACTCTGACACTATCTACCCAGAAATAGCATCAGACTCCACAGGTTAAGGGTTCCATCCTGTAAGACTTCCCACACTTCAGAAACCTGAACAGCTCTCAAACTGCAGACAGGCAGTCTGCTTATTAGTTAGCCATTTATTATAAAACGATATAACTCAGAAATAGCCCGATGAAGAGATGCAAATTGTAAAGTAAGGGCAAAAGCATGAGGAGCTTCTACACCCTCTGTAGGTCTCCCACTCTCCCCACATCTCCACATGTTCACCAACCCAAAAACCCTCTGAACCTATGTTCTCTGGGGTTTTTATTGAGACTTCATTACAGAGGCATGACGGAGTAACACATTGGCCATTGGTGACTGATTCAACCTCCAACCCCTCTCCCCTCCCCAGAGGTCAGGGGGTGGGACTGAAAGTTCCAGCCATCTAATCACATGGTTGGCCCCACTGGCAACCAGCCCCCATCCTTAGGCACTTTTCAAAAATCACCTCATTAACGTAACAAAAGATACTTTATCACTTTCAACCTTTCGAAAATTCCAAGGGTTCTGGGAGCTGTAAGCCAGGAACTGTGTTAGGAAGACCAAATACATATGAAAAATGTATTTCTTATAATCAAAACATTGCAAAAAGATATATAAATGGCCAATTAGCACATAAAAAGATGTTCAACATCAAAAACCATTAGGGAAATGGAAAAAAAAAAACCCTCTACAAAATTTCACACCTACTAAGATAGCTACAATGGAAAAACAAAAACCGCAAACATTGGCAAGGATGTGGAGAAACTGGAACGCTTGTGCATTGCCGGTGGGAATATAAAATGGTACAGCCATTCTGGAAAATAATTCAGCAGTTTCTCAAAAGTTAAACATAGAACTACCATATGAGCCAGCAATTCTACTCCTAGGTACATACTCGGAAGAATTGAACCCAGGATCTCAAACAGGTTCATAGGAGCAATGTCAGTTAGCTAGGATGCGATGGGGAAGTTACTCAAATAAGAAGGCTGAAAGAAAGAAAAAAAAAAAAAAGCTGAAAGCTGTCAGCAAAGGGGAAGAAGGGAAGGGACAAAAGCAGGGAAGGAATATATTTTGTTTTGAAGAACCAACAGTTCCAACCAACGAGACCCCCAACTAGGTGTTTTCACCTGATAGTTCCTTAGGTGGGCCACTTCGAGCTGTACTGGAGCTGAGGACACCACAGAGGCCCCAAACCTGCAGCTCATTATATTAAGATCTTCTGTGGGGGGAGTTTTCTGCCATTTTTTGAACACAGATGTACACACTAGCATGTTGACATGCTAGGCATGTGCAACTGAACCAAAGTATTTATGCAAGCTCCCTGTCCCTGCCCCCTATATACTTAATAAAAGCTTCCTGTACCAACCCCATGCAAGACAGTGCTTTGACAACTATCTCCTCATCTCCTTACTTGTAACAAATAATAAAATGTTTTTTACTTTCAACACTTTCTTGGGTTGTGTTCAATTTGATGCACCCCAAGTGGCAAATCCCTTGAGTTCAGTTACAGCATTATTTACAATACCTAAAAGGTAGGAACAACCCAACTGTCTATCTACAAATAAATGGACAAACAAAATGTGGGATATACACACAATGGAATGTTATTCAGCCATAACAGGAATGAAACTGATATATGTGACAACATGGATGGAACCTGAAAAGATTCTGCTTCGTGAAATAAGCCACATAGAGGACAAATACTTTATGATTCCATTTGTATGAGGTACCTAGAGCAGTCGAATTGATAAAAAGCAGAACAGAGGTTACCAGGGGTTGGGAGAATGGTAGGAGGAGGTACTATTTAATGGTAAAGAGCTTATGTTGGGAATGATCACGTTTTGATACAGATTTGGTGATGTATACACAGCATTGTGAATGTAATTAATGCTACTGAACTATACACTTACAGTTAACATGAAAAATATGTACATTCTACAATTTATAAAACACAGCAGAAAAAAAGAGCAGTATTGATAACATAAAAGCATTAGTGTTGGAAGAAACGTGGAGAGGACTGTTAGGAACAGAGAAGAAAACACTGTATTTATATCCTTAAAAACGCACAGAATATATCCAGAAGAATACAGAAAAAATTTATAATGGTTGTTGCCTCTAGGAAACGAACTGTGCGGCCAAGGAGGAGGAAGTAGTCACTGTATACACTCATTTGTACATTTTGCACTTTATACCTTGTACCGGATTATCTATTACAAGAAATAAAGAGGGGAAAAAAAGAAAATATTGGAATGGGTCTTAAAGGTAATGTAGTTCAATTCTCTCACTTTATAAATAAGAAACTTGACCAGTACACACACTATACTCTTGTTAAAATTCGAACATCCAATCAGGGAAGAGCTAGAGTAAATAGCAGAAGCAGATAAGAAGAGCATATTTTATAAGAAAGCAAAGGTAACCACACAAGAGAAAAAACAATTTTTCAATGGATTTTTAGAGGGCACTCATTGTATGACAAAGCAAATACTACAGATTCATCATGAAAGTTATAATTAAACAATGCCATGAGTGCTCCTCTATACCACTTCAGGCCCAAGACAAAATTAAATAAACAAGGAAGAGAAAAACATGGAAGAGAAAAAAATGGAACTGGTAAATATAGAGAGAAGTGGTAACATCTTTTCAAGTACCTGAAGCATTCTTGGAAAGACTGACAAGGGTGCTCATGCACCCCTCTCCCCATTCTGCCCTCCCAACCCCTGAAAACCCACAAATGTCTCACCCAATGACTCTGTCCTCGAAGTTTATCGTTGGATTCTCCTACTATTTCTTCCCACACAGCAGCTGTTCGGTCAAAAGAACAAGAAGCCAAAACCTGTCCAAATTCAGGATGGGCCCATGTCACACGCCACACAGATCCACTATGTGTCTGAGGAATTATTAAAAAAACAAAACAAAACAAAAAACTGACTTTACTCATATTTCACACATATAAAATTTTACTTGAGGAAACAGCACAGATATTTTTACTCCAGTAAGAGCAGAAAGCTAATTTCACATTTAAATAAATTCTAGAAATTTTTAACTTTTATTTTATTTTTTAAATATTTTATTTATTTATTTGAGAGAGGGAACACAAGCAGGGGTAGTGGGAAAGGGAAAAGCAGGCTTCCCGCTGAGCAGGGAGCCAGATGAAGGGCTCAATCCCATGGACCCTGGGATCATGACCTGAGCTGAAGGCAGATGCTTAACGACTGAGCCACATAGGCACCCGAAATTTTTAACTTTTAGAAGATATTCTCTATTTAGGATTATGGGCTTCTGGAGTCAAGTCTTTCTAACATTCTACTAATAAAGAAAAATCCAGACGGATAAAGTTGACCTCCTACAGTGCTAACAGAGCCCTGCTTCCGAGTTTAGCCTAAGCAAGGTTTAAAAAAAATATCTACCAGTCCACCTTTTTTTTTTTTACTTGCAAATTCTCTCTACAGGAGAGAATCTAACAAAATAAATAAGACTAATCAAAATTATTGGCTTCCAAAGCCTAACAGTACATAGAAACTGTAGCAATAAAACACTTACATGATTCCGATACCTGGCTAGACAGTGAACTATTCCAGGAAAAGAGGCAATGAGTGATCAAATTTAGAGAGGCCCAAATCCTTGTATTCTGAGAAAATAATTTAAAGCTCAGTAGCATTACCTTTAATATTTGAAAAATGCCAAATTACTATTCTTCAATTCTTCATGTTGACCAAAAAACAAACAAAAAAAAGGGAACAGATAGGTCTTAAAGCATTTCACATCCATAAAATTTCATTTGTGCTTTCCAGTAAAGACACAGTATGACAACAAGCATCCACTAATGGCATCTAAACGTCCACCAAAAATGTTAATCAACTTTGTTTTACGCTTCTGTATATCTAACACTTTTACACTCAATAATCTCAGGACACTTTTGTAATTGTGTAATTTCTACATGGTAAATATGTCATCCAAAGGTATACTTTGCACCCTTATTTTTTATCCTTTGTTTTGTCCAGTCTTTTTGTCTCACTTTTAATTCTTATTTATACAAGCTATCAGGTAAAAAATGCACTAGAGCAGTGAGATTTTGTTAAATATTAGATTTCCAGTAAAGCACAACCTAAACTAAGAAATAAAGATTACGCAGAGATATTCATCAAAATAAAAAGGAAACAACTGTATTAGCTATCATCAGTTGAACAAAACAGGGTATATTTACTGGTATATTTATGTTTTACTGATATATTTATTTTTTTAAGAGGCTTTAAAAACCTACCAAAGTATTTATGAACTAAGTTGTTAAACTAAAAAAAGCAAGAAATAAGGGCTTCCTTTTGGAGTGTTATAGTTTTGGAACTGGACAGAGATGGTAGTTGTACCAACACTGTGAATGTAGTAAATGCCATTGAACTGTTTATAAAAGATCAAACTACTAATACATACCTCAACATGAATGAACCACAAGGAAAAGGGAAAGTAGCCAGACATAAAGAACTACATATTGTAGAATTCCACTTACATGAAATGTTTAGAAAAAGAAAAGTACAGAGACAGAAAACAGTTCAGTGGTTGCCTAGGGCTTGGGTGGGGATGGGGATTGACCCCAAAGAGGCAGAAGGGCAATTTCAGGGTTGATGGAAGTGTTCTAAAACTAGACTGTGGTGACAGCTGCACAAGTATATAAATTTACTAACATTTGTTGAACTATTCATTTAAAATTGATGACTCTAATGGTATGTAAAATTCTGAGTACAGCTGTTTTTTAAAAAAGGAACAGAACTTGCACAAAATATCACAATTAAAAATATGCAGGGGCACCTGGGTAGCTCAGTCAGTTAGCTGTCCAACTCTTGATCTCAGCTCAGGTCTTGATCTCAGTTTCGTGAGTTCAAGCCCCATGCTGGGCTCCACACTGGGCGTGGAGCCAACTTAAAAAATATATATGCAAAGAAAAAAGTAAGTAATAAATACTAAATGCTAAAAAGTTATATTAGAACGCTATGGAATTGCACATTTTCCTACTCTCAAATTTTCTGAAGTGTATTTTTGTGACTTTAATAGTTAAAAACATAAGATACTTTAGGAAAAGAAGTATACATTTTACGATTTTCTCAAAGATGATAGCAAGTCACTGATGATACCAAATAAATAGCAAACATCTGAATTTTTTTAAAAGCACGGTAAAAATACTAACCTTCCAGCTAGCGGTACAATGCCAATCCCCACTTTCACTTTTATCCCAGACCTATAAAAAAATAAAAGACATATTTTATTCCCACATATTCCTACAAACATGAAGACATTAACGCTAACACTAAAAACATTAACATCAGTCTTAGGGCAAAAGAAGTGAACATAAATTCACAAAATAACCACCAATAAGTAAACATTCAGTCACATACTAATGAGAACCTCGGGAGTGCCAGGCACCAGGCTGAGCACTGAGGGGTCAAGGAATCTATGCTCTCATAGGTAACAGAGACAATTACAGTTGCAGTCAAGTTTTGTAATTGTAGTAGTCAGTCAGCTAACATCTGCCTTTGGTTCAGGTCATGATCCCAGGGTCCTGGGATGAAGCTCTGCATGGGGCTCTCTGCTCAGCGGGGAGCCTGCTTCTCCCTCTCCTTCTGCCTGATGCTCCCCCTATTTGTGCCCTCTCCCTCTGTCAAATAAATAAATAAAATCTTTTTTTAAAAAAAGGAAGAAATGATAAATTCCTCAAAAAAATGAAAAATAGAATCATCACATGATCCAGCAATTCCACTTCTGGGTATACACCCAGAAGAGATGAAAGCAGGGTCTCAAAGAGGTGTTTGTACACCCACATTCATAGCAGAATTATCCACAACAGCAAAAATGTAGAAGCAACCCAAGTCCACTGCCAGATGAATGATAAGCAAAATGTAGTATTTACAATACATATTCAGTCTTGAAGGGAAGGAGGGAAGAAATTTTTGAAGAACTACATTTTGCTTATCATTCAGCCTTAAAAAGAAAGAACACAGTTTCCAACATGTGCAAACTTCAAAAGACACTATGCTAAGTGAAATAAGCTAGTCACAAAACAGACAAATATTGTATGATTCCACTTCTATGAGGTACCTAGAGTTGTCAAATTCATAGAGACAGAAAGTAGAATGGGGATTGCCAGGGGGTGATGATAGGGAGAATGGGTACAGAGTTTCAGTTCTGCAAAATGAAAAGTTCTGTAGATAGATGGTGGTGATGGTTGCACAAAGATATGAATGTTCTTAATACTACTGAACTATACACTTAAACACGGTTACAATGGTAAATTTTATGTTATGTGTATTTTACCACAATTTACAAAATTAAAGAAAAAATAATAATGCCTATCAGGGATAATGATCCTATCAAATTACTACTCTAGCAGTGTAAAATAGTAGAACCTTGGAAAAGGCAATCTGCCAATTATTCACAAAAGCTTTTAAAATATTCACTAGTTTCTCTACTTGAATGAGGTTAAGAAAATCATTGAGGGGCGCCTGGGTGGCACAGCGGTTAAGCGTCTGCCTTCGGCTCAGGGCATGATCCCTGCGTTATGGGATCGAGCCCCACGTCAGGCTCCTTTGCTATGAGCCTGCTTCTTCCTCTCCCACTCCCCCTGCTTGTGTTCCCTCTCTCGCTGGCTGTTTCTATCTCTGTCTAATAAATAAATAAAATCTTAAAAAAAAAAAAAGAAAGAAAATTATTGAAAACACATGAAAAGCTAAAGTAATGAAGATTTTCATCGCAACAGTACTTCTGACAGACAAAATCTACAAAATAGATTAAAAGATTCAATAATAATCAGATAAGGAAAAAATGTTTGGCAATATTCAGATAACAGACGTTAATGCAATATTTGACAAGTGGACAGATAAATGGATAAACAAAATGTGTACACATACAACAAAATATTAGTTTTTTAAGATTTTATTTATTTGACAGAGAGAGACAGCGAGAGAGGGAACACAAGCAGGGGGGAGCTGGAGAGGAAGCAGCAGTCTTCCCGCTGAGCGGGGAGCCCGATGTAGCGCTCGAACCCGCTGGGATGAAGACCTGAGCTGAAGGCAGACGCTTAACAACTGAGCCACCCAGGTGCCCATCAATCTTTTTTTTTTTTTTTTTTAAGATTTTATTTGTCAGAGAGAGAGAGCACACTGGCACAAGCAAGGGGAGCGGCAGGCATAGGGGGCGTGCGCGGTAGACAGAGGGAGAGCAGGCTCCCTGATGAGCAAGGAGCCTGACTGGGAACTCAATCCCAGGACCTGGGATCATGATCTGAGCTCAAGGCAGACCCTTAACCTACTGAGCCACCTAGACGTCCCAATATTATTCAACCTTAATGAAATTACGATACATGTTACAAATACGGATGAACCTTGAAAACATCATGGTAAATGTAATAAACCAAACACAAAAGGACAGATATTGTATGGTTACATTCATATGAGATTATCTGGCATTGTCAAATTTATAAAGGAAGGATTAGAAGTGACCAAGGGCTAGGGGCAGTGGGGAAGAAATCACTGTGTAGAGTTTTAGTTTAGGATGAAAAGAAAGTTCCAGAGATGAAGAGTGGTGATGGCTGCACAACAATGGGAATGTTGTGCTTAATGCCATTTAACTATAAAATATACTTAAAGATGGTTAGTTTGCCACACTTAAAAAAATTTTTAAGTGATTTTAAACCTTTTAGTAATTACAACGCTATAGTTACTCCATGGATTTGACGATATTATTTTTCAAAAGGGAATTTATGTATGCATGTATTTGAGAGAGCGAGTGTGTGTGTGTGAGGAGAGGGGCTGGGGGGGGGGGGGGGGGGGG
>NW_024425897.1:4982088-5137365 GCF_017311325.1 Ursus maritimus
GGGGGGGGGGGGGGGGGGGGGGGGGGGGAGGACAGAAGCAGACCCCCGCTGAGCTCAGAGCTCCTGGCAGCTCCATCTCAGGACCTGAGCTGTAATCAGAGAGTCCCATGCTCAACCAACTGAGCTATCCAGGAGCCCCAAAGCTAGTTGTTATTAATAATCTTTGAGGATTCACTGGTGTCAAACTTGTCTGTGAAAAACAAGTGGTAAAAACGGTCCTTCAGATTTTCAGTCATTTTGGAGCCGTCGAGAAATACAAATAATCCACATTCCAGCTTTCATCTTCAAGACTATTATCATTCACTGTATCATAATCTCTAAATTTCCTAAATCCCAAAGACCATTCTCTTATCACAGAAATTGCTTCTCAGAGCAGCGTACATTTACACGAACTCTAAGAAACAAACATGGATTTGTTTCTTCCATCGCGGAAAGAGATGTGCTTCCTCTCTGAACATAGAACAATCTCCCCAGACGGAGACAAGGCACACAGCACTTGAGATCACACGGCGAGCTAACTGAATTATAAATCGCAAGGCAAAGTGCCCTGGCTGAACCAGCGTGGTAAGAGCACAACTACCCCCAAACCCGCGCAGTCTGACAAATCCCTCGCGCACACTAAATTGAAGGGCTCTCATGCTCTCGCCCATAAGTACCCGAGACCGCGCGCGCTGGAACAAGCGTACTCCCAAGGCCCCCAGTGGCGGGAGCGCGCACGTGGTTACGACGCCCGCCCTCCCCCTCCGCGCAGGCGCAAGGCAGGGTACCACCTCCCACCCCGGGGCGGGGGGCGGCTGTGACCCCACAATACTGAGGCAAGGATGGCGGAGCACACCCGCTGCCCCGCCCGCCTTGGGCTCCAAACCTCGTGCCCAGCGGCGCGCCTCAAAATCGGGGGGTTGTCCCCTTTCCAAGCGCCGCTCCCTCCGCTCTAACAGCGAGTCTTGCACGGTCTCACTTCCCCTCCTTCCGGGCCCGGCCCCGCCCAAGGCTCCGCGCACACCTTGACGCTCTGGTCGCTGGAGCAGGTAGCCATCCGACGCCCATGGAAGTCGAAAGAGACATCATGGATGAGATCTTTATGGTCCGCCGCGATGTGGCGCGCTACAAACATGGCTTCCCCGAGGCCGCGCCTCCTCCGTATGCCCCTCCCGCCACCGAAGAGGGCGGCCGGGGCGGCGCGGGGACCGCAACCCACCACGACCCCGCAGCCGACAGGGAACAGCGCGTGATATCCGCGCGCCCCGCCCCTTTACCCGTCATGCCCCGAGAGGCCGCGTGTAGGGTGACTGCGCCTGCGCCTCCTGAAAGAGCCCGACCCTGGGAAGGCGCCGCTCTTGGCGTACTGGACTTTGCTGTGCTGTAATGAAAATTGAAAGAATTTATTGTTAAAGTATGGTAATTGGGAAAAGTGAAAAAGTGAGAAAAACCATCCTGGGCCCCGGGTCAATACTGGTCAGTGTCTAACCCCCAACCTAGACACAGGCTCAGAGCAAACGAAGACGGAAGGGCGCCTTGCCGGGCCAGTTAACAAGCAAGGAAGGGTGGAAATACGCCTAAGGAGTCCAGGCTCGGCCGAAATGTAAACACAGGAGGGACAGAGTTGAGAGGGAAAAACCGAGGGGTTATGGAGGTCGAAGAGCTGGTGTGAAGGAGAGAGAAGGTAAGGCTCCAAAGTCATCAAAATGTTTAAAGTTTTCACAGAACGGGTTTGGGGGTGTCAAGAACCAAGATACAGGCAATGAGGTACTAGAAATTAGAAAGTTCTTCATGAAGAAACTCAGGTCACCTAAGAAAATGACAGGATCCAAAATGAACTGAAAGACTGAAGTCTGGAGCCAGAGTTCACAAAGAAATAAGTCAAACAAGCAAAACAAAACCCTGGGAAGAGGCCAGTGGAAAAGAGCCCTCAATGATCCTGTCAAACCCGGGAAGTGGAAGAATACAGATTTCCCTTGCCTATCTGAAAGTAGAGCATTCCTATAAAACCTTTCCTAAGATGAAACGGCAAGGGAAGAATCTATTACCATAAGTTTACATGGAAACTTTTTAAGAAGTCTCAGACCCATAAATTCTCTTAGACTTTTCTGATACCACCTTAGGTCACAGCTGGTTAATGGATGCACAAAATAAATCAGCATAAGGCACAGATGCTCACACAGTTCAAAGCTCTGGCAGCTTGATGTTCAGATGCTGTGTAGTTAGTTCCCAAGGAAGAAGCTCTGCATTGCCCCTGATGCTCAGGGTTACTGCTGCCTCTGTAACAGCTAGCTGCAAAACGAACACTGAATGCTGTTTTCATTTTTCACCTCTTTAAAGGTAAAAATCCCCTTTAGATTTTTTTTTCTGTTAGCAAAAACAGGTACTGATGTAGGATCTGCATAAAAGTAAAATGGTGTAACATGAACTTTCGAGGAGAGGGGGATGCCTCTATTCTGCAGAGAGTTTAGCGATTTAGGGTATTTTGTTTATCAGGCATTCTAGAGGGCATAGTGGTAAAATTAGGATGGGAAATGGTGGAATATTAGGTTGGGGGTATGAAAATAGAAAAAAAAATTCAAAAATAAGCCTGCAGAAAGGGTTTATATTTTGGATTATGGCCAGAAATGAGAAATGACAAGAATATGGCTAGAAAGTTTTCGAAATAATTAGTCCCAGCTGGCCCCTGATGGATTGCACAGAAACCTGCAGAGGAAGGTGGAGAAATGACTCAGCCTTTCTGGAATTTTTTTTACTTGCCTTTTTTTTTTTTTTTAACTAAAAATGATAAGATGTTGGGGCGCCTGGGTGGCTCAGTCGGTTAAGCATCCTACTCTTGATTTCGGCTCAGATCATGATCTCAGGGTTGTGAGGTTGAGCCTCATGTTGGGCTCCACTCTGGTGGAGCCTGCTTGAGGTTCTCTCTCTCTCTGCCCTTCTTCCCCCACCATGCGCCCTCTCTTAAAAAAAAAAAAAAAAAAAAAGGAAGATGTCATTGATACTTTAACAGGCCCCAAATCTGTGAGTTGCAGGTATGATTACTAATACCAACGGTAACTGCTTTAAAATCAAAGACACTCGTTTCCAAAAACAGTACTCATTATCTATAAAACTCCAATCAATTTAGAAAAGCTCCAAAACTTTTTTAAAGTTTTATTTATTTAAGTAATCTCTACACCCAATGTGGGGCTCAAACTCATAACCCCGAGATGAAGAGTCATATGCTCTTCTGACTGAGCCAGCCAAGTGCCCCTAAAAACTCTACAACTTTTAAAAAATATTCTGTAAATTAGGGGTGCCTGTGCACCCCAATGTTTATAGCAGCAATATCCACAATAGCCAAGCTATGGAAAGAGCCCAGATGTCCATCAGCAGATAAATGGATAAAGAAGATGTGATATATATATACAATGGAATATTACACAGCCATCAAAAAAATGAAATCTTGCCATTTGCAATGATGTAGATGGAACTAGAGGACATTATGCTAAGTGAAATAAGTCAATGAGAGAAAAATAATTATATGGTCTCACTGATACGTGGAATTTAAGAAACAAGGCAGAAGATCATAGGGGAAGAGAGGAAAAAATAAAACAAGATAAAACCAGAGAGGGAGAAAAACCGTAAGAGACTCTTAATCTTAGGAAACAAATTGAGGGTTGCTGGAGGGGAGAGGGGTGAGGGGATGGGGTACCTAAGTGATGGACATTGGGGAGGGTATGTGCTGTAATGAGCATTGGGTATTATATAAGACTGATGAATCACAGACCCGTACCCCTAAAACAAATAATACATTATTTGTTAATTAAATTTTTTTAATTTTAAAAATAATAAATTGGTGTCTAGGTGGCTCAGTCAGTTAAGTGTCTGCCCTCAGCTCAGGTCATAAGGGATCGAGCCCCACATTGGGCTCCCTGCTCAGCAGGGAACCTACTTCTCCCTCTCCTCCCTGCTCATGTTCTCTGTCTCTGTCTCTTTCTCTCTCAAATAAAATCTTTAAAAATATATATTTTTAGGGGCGCCTGGGTGGTTAGCGGTTAAGCGTCTGCCTTCGGCTCAGGGTGTGATCCCAGCTCAACCCCCACATAACTACCTGGGAAGTTTCTATGTCTGCCCTGAAAGAACCCTTTCTCTCTAGTCACTGTAATCAAACCAACTTGAGTTCCCTCCTTGATGAGTCACAGATACACCAGGTGGAGTTGTCACACAAAGTAAACTTTATTTGAAGCAAATAAGGAGATCACAGGAAATAGCTTCCAAACCATGACTCCCCAAGAGAGGCTGAATGGGTAATTCCTTCTGCTTAGGGTTAGGATGAATGTCTAGATAGGGAAACCTTGTCATTGTATGTAAAGGCCTACATAAGGTCATACATGCACCTTAAAGAAACATGCCTATACGTACATTGTATGTCATGTAAATGAGGCTGAGGCTCCTCCTTGGGTGGAGATTTTAGTATTAGAATTAGTATTAGAATGAGGTAAAGGCAATTGCCCATCATTCAAGGGGTCATTGCATTGCCCACCCTCACAGGTGAGAGTCGGGTTTAACTCAAGGAGTCTGGGTGGCCTGGGCCAGCTGGAGGTCTTGTCAGGGCATCACCTGAGGGGTGGTTTCAGGTTTCATTAGCCTGAGTTAAGAGGTAAGCCAGAAAGAAGAGCTTAAGGAAAAATGTAAGACAAGGTTAGTGAGTATGAGCAAATGTAAAGATGAGGTGTTGGGGTCTGGCTGGTGACATCACCACAGAGCTGAGATTTCTGAAAACCAAATGCAGAACCTCATCCTGCAAGCGGTTCAATAACAACACAAATTGAATCCCAGCCACACAGGGAACTGCTGCAAGGTCATGGATTGGAAAAAAACGAGACCCTGAAAACTGCAATGGAGAAATATGGATAGATCCTGATGAAGCTAGGGACATGGGGCCCTAAATTATGTGTCTTCTTTGCTGGTAGAAACAACCCTTCTGGGGCACCCGGGTGGCTCAGTGAGTTAAGCGTCTGCCTTCCGCTCAGGTCATGATCCCAGGGTCCTGGAATTGAGCCCCGCATCAGGCTCGCTGCTCAGTGGGGAGTCTGCTTCTTCCTCTCCCTCTGCCTCCTGCTTGTGCTTGCTCTGTCTCTCAAATAAATAAGAGAAAGAAAGAAAGAAAGAAAGAAAGAAAGAAAGAAAGAAAGAAAGAAAGAAAGAAGAAAGAAAGAAAGAAAGAAATCGAGCAACCTTCCACTCCCTTCTGAGGATGTAGACCCTGCTTTGTCTGAAGAGCCTGCAGTGGCCTCTTTTGAGGTAGTTGCTTTGCAAGACACTGCTAATCCACATCAGGACTCACCCCAGATACCCCTCTTTGCTTCTAGAAATATAGCAAAACTCAAGTCCCAGCAAGCCCTCAAAAGGCAGAAAATTTGACCCATGAGGAGGTACACTATGCTCCAAAAGAATTGGAGATATTTTTCCAATTTATATAGACATAATTCTGGGGCATATGTGTGGGGATAGATATTAAGAATATTATGGGTTAATGATGGGGCACCTGGGTGGCATAGTTGGTTAAGCATCCAACTTTGGATTCAGTTCAGGTCATGATCTCAGGATCATGGGATTGAGCCCCATGTCAGGCTCCATGCTCAACACACAGTCTGCTGGAGATTCTCTCTCCCTCTCCCTGTGCCCTCCCACTCATGCTCTCTCTCTCTCTTTCTCTAAAATACATAAATCTTTTTAAAAAAAGAATATGGGATAATGGTGGAAGGTAAAGTAGGATCAGGCCAATTTTGTTGATATGAACCTACTAAGCAGAGATTTTTTTTTTAAGATTTTATTTACTTATTTGCCAGAGAGAGAGCAAGAGAGAGAGAGAGCACAAACACGGGGAGCAGCAGGCAGAGGGAGAAGCAGGCTTCCCGATGAACAAGGAGCCCAATGCAGGACTCAATCCCAGGACCCTGAGATCATGACCTGAGCTGAAGGCAGACACTTAACCAACTGAGCCACCCAGGCATCCCATAAGCAGAGATTCTTGATTTAATGTTGCAACTCAAGGGCTTAGAAAGAATTCTGGTAGGCTGGTTGGTTGGTTGGTTGGTTGGTTGGTTGGTTGGTTGGTTTGTTGACTGGTTGGATGAAACATGGACCAAAAGGTAACCTATGCTAAATGAAGAAATGCCAGATCTACTTTGGTATACTATAAAGGAAAGGATCCAAAGGTTTAGGGAGTTTGAAATATTAGAGTGGATTTATCATTAAAAGACCTGCTCACCCAATCCAAGAGGGTCTTGAGAACATGTCTTTCACCATAACTGTAAGAAATAAATTTGTGAGCAGAGCCCCAGCAACCTTCAAAAACTCCTATAGTCACTCTTCTCCTATAGGTCAGAAATGACAGTTGGAGGGGCAACTGGGGGGCTCAGTTGGTTAAGCGTCTGCCTTTGGCTTGGGTCATGATCTCAGTGTCCTGGGACTGAGCCCCGCATCTGGCTCCCTGCTCTGTGGAGAGCCTGCTTCTCCCTCTCCCTCTGCCTGCCACTCCCCCTGCTTGCTCTCTCTCTCTCTCTCTCTGTCAAATAAATAAATAAATAAATAAATAAATAAATAAAATCTTAAAAAAAAAAGAAATAAGAAATAACAGTTGGGAGGTGTTGGCTAGGATGCAGAGAAATGGGAACCCTCTTACACTGTTGGTGGGAATGCAAACTGGTGCAACCACTCTGGAAAAAGTATGGAGGTTCCTCAAAAAGTTAAAAATAGAAATAACCTACCACTCAGCAATCACACTCCTAGGTATTTACCCAAAGAATACAAAAATACAGATTTGAAGGGGTACAGGCACCCCAATGTTTATAGCAGCCTAATCAACAATAGCCAAATTATGGAAAGAGTCCAAATGTCCATAACTGATGAACAGATAAAGAAGATGTGGTGTGTATATATATTCCATATATATATATGGAATATTACAATATATATGGAATATTACTCAGCCATCAAAAAGAATGAAATCTTGCCTTTTGTAATGATGTGAATGAAGTTAGAAAATATTATGCTAAGCAAAATAAGAGGAAAAATACCATATGATTTCATTCATACGTGGAATTTAAGAAACTAAACAAATGATCATAGGGGCAAAAAAAAAAAAGAAAGGCAAACCAAGAAAGAGACTCTTAACTATAGAGAACAAACCAATGATTACCAGAGGAGAGGTGGGGGGTGGGTGGGTGAAATAGGTGATGGGGAGTAAGGAGGGCAGTTGTGATGAGCACCAGGTGCTGTATGGAAGTGTTGAATCACTCTGTTGTACACCTGAAACTAATATTACAATGCATTTAACTGAAATTTAAATAAAAACTAAAAAAAGAGGAAGGAAGGGAGGGAGGGAGGAAGGAAGGAGAAAGAAAAAGAAAGAAAGAAAGAGAAAGAAAGAGAGAAAGAAAGAGGGGCACCTGGGTGGCTCAGCCGTTAAGGTGAGGAAGCCTGTTTCTCTCTCTCACACTCCTCTTGCTTGTGTTCCCTCTCTTGCTGTCTCTCTCTGTCAAATAGATAAATAAAATCTTTAAAAAGAGAGAGAAAGAAGAAAAAGAAAGAAAGAAAGAAAGAAAGAAAGAAAGAAAGAAAGAAAGAAAGAAAGAAGGAAAAAAGAAATAACAGTTGGGAACTACTGCTTCTAAACTGAGATCCCTAAATGCAATGGGAATAATTGAATCCCAGGATATCAGGATAATTGCCAAAGACAAAGTAGGACTAGTTGTCAGATTCAAACCAGCAATCAGGATAGTCTTATTGGCAGAGACCTATGGCATTGGGTAGTAGATCATGGTGTCCCTGAAAGAAAATAGATAGCCAGTCTATCAAATTCTTCTTGTTCTGTAAAAGTGGAAGAGTTCTAGGTCAAGTGCACAGAAGCCTAACTCATATCATAAAACCAAGAGTCACAGCCTTTCAATCAATTCCTGACTTGACCCACTTCACAGACCCAAAAACCCTTGACTAAAAGGGAGACCAGATCCCCTTGAGGAAGGACTGTACTGCACTGCCAAAAATATGTACTATTAATCTTCCTCTCAGCCTTCCTTCGGGACCTACGGCCTTTTACCATGGTGATTATGCACTGGGGCAAAGGAAGTACTTAGGCTTTTCAGGAATTACTAAACACTAGGTCTGAACTGATACTAATACCAGGAGACCTAAAACATCGCTGTGATCCACCAGTCAGAGTAGGGGTTTATGGAGATCGGGTGAGCAGAGGAGTTTTAGGCTGAGGTTCATCTCACAGTGAGTCCCCAAGCCTTTCCGTGGTTATTTCCCCAGTTCTGGAATGCATAATTGGGACAGACATACTCAGCAACTGGCAGAATCTTCACATAGGTGTTCTGACCAGTAGAGGGAGTGCAAGGGGAAGCCGCTAGTGGGAGCCACAGAACTGCCTCTACCCAGGACAATAGTACACCCAAAGCAATCCTGTATTCCTGGGATTGCAGAGACTAGTGCCACCATCAAGGACTTGAAGAATGCAAGGTGGTGATTCCCATCACATCCCCATTCGGCTCATCTATTTGACCTGCTCAGAAAACAAACGGATCCTGGAGAATGACGGTGGATTATCATAAATTTACCCAGGCAGTCAGTGCGTTTGAAGTTGCTGCTACAGATGTGGTTTCATTGCTTGAGAAATTAACACATCACTGGTACCTAGTTGCAGCTATCAATCAAGCAATTGCTTTTATCCTCAATACTTATTAAAAAGACTTCCACCAGAAAAAAATTTGCCTTCAGCAACAAGGTCAGTAATGCATTTTCACTATTGTGTAAGTCGGCTTAGACGCCCACAATAGAATATCCCAGACTGGGTGGCTTAAACAACAGAAATTTTATTCTCTCACAGTTCTGCCTGGAGGTTAGAAGTCTCAGATCAAGGCGCAAGAAAACTGAATATCTGGTAAGAGCTGTCTTCCTGACTTTGAGAAATCTACCTTCTCACTGTGTCCTCACCTGGTCTTTCCTTTATGTGCATTCAAACAAAGAGAGATGTCTGGTGTCTCATCCTCTTCTCATTAGGATCCCAGTCATGTTAGATTAGGTCCCATCCTTATGACCCTATTTACACTTGAATTACCTCCCTATAGGCCCAATCTCCAAACACAGTCACATCAAGTCCCTAAAATTCATCTGTTGAAGCACCAACCCCCAGTGTGCTGGTAGTTCCACTTGCAGCTGCAATACCAGATGTGGTTTCATTGCTTGAGCAAATTCATGCATCCCCTGATACCTGGCATGAAGCTATTGATCTGACAAATGCTTTTTCTCTATGCCTGTCAATAGAGACCACTAGAAGCAGTTTGCTTTCACCTGGCAAGGACAGCAGGACACCTTCACTGTCCTACCTCGGGGGTGTATCAGCTCTCCAGCCTTATGTCATATTTTAGTTCACAGGGATCTTTTATTTTTCTTAAAGTAATCTCTACACCCAACATAGGGCTTGAACTCATGACCCCAAGATTAAGAGTTGCATGCTCTCCTGACTGAGCCAGCCAGGCACTCCTAGTTCACAAGGATTTTTTAAATAAAGTAACTTTATTATAATTTATAGTTCTTGGCTATAATAACAATTGAAATGCAGTAAAGGCAACCAAAACCTTCTTTTGAGACTTTCCTAAGCAAACCACATTTCCTACACACACGGTGTATATTTTAACTGTCTTGCCGAAGTTTATATAGAAAGGATTCCTGATGTTGGAGACAGGTTTACCTTTAAAAAGTGAGTTCACCAGGATCTTGATTGCCTTTCTCTTCCATAAGATACCACACTTGTCCATTTCATGGATGACATTATGCTGGTTGGACCTAGTGAGTGAAAAGTAGCAACTACTCTCGACTTTAATAGTCTAAGACATTTTGTGCCAGAGGATAGGAAATAAATCTGACAAATTTCAGGGGACTTCCACCTTAGCGAAATTTCTAGGGGTCCAATGGTGTGGGACATGTGTGGTTATCCCTTATAAGATGACGGATAAATTGTATCTGTCTCCTCCTACAACCAAAAAAGAGGTACAATGTGTAGTGGGCCCTTTAGGACTTTGGAGGCAGTATATCCTTCATTTGGCTATGCTACTCCACCCACTTACTGAGTGACCCAAAAAGCTGCAATTTTTGAGTGGAGCTCCCACTCTTGAGTGGCTCCCACTCTTGCTACATTCCTTACCTTCTTTGTTGCAACCACCCCCTATGGACTCGTGGAGAGTTGCATATGACCAGTTGACTGGGAAGAGAAAACGTAAACAGAGGTTCTGTCCAATAGGCAGGCACCAGCCAAAAGTGGACTGCTGCAGAACTCCTGCCCCTTTCTGGGATGTCCCCAAAGGACAGTGGTGAAGGGAAATCCTCCCAGTGTGCCGAACTTCCAGCACTACACCTGGTTGTTCATTTTGCTTGGAAAGAGAAATGGCCAGAAATGCAATTGTATACCAATTCGTGATCTGTGGCTTGATGGTCAGGAATGTGGAAGGAACATGTTTGGAAAATTGGTAACAAGGAAACTTGGGGAAGAAATGTATGGATAGACCTCTCTGAATGGGAAAAAAAATCATGAAGATATTTGTGTCCTATGTCACCAAATGGTGACCTCAGCAGAGAAGGATTTTAATATTCAAGTGGATAGGATGACATGTTCTGTGGACACCAGTCAGCCTCTTGTCCCAGCCACACTGTCATTGCCCAGTGGGCTCGTGAATATTGCTAAGGCGGCAGGGATGGAGGTCATGCAGAGGTTCATTAACATGGGTTGCCACTCCCCAAGGTTGACCTGGCTATAGCCACTGCTGAATGCACAACCTGCCAGTAGCAGAGACCAATACTGAGTCCCTAATTTGGCATCATTCCCCTGGGTGATCAGCCAACTACCTAGTGACAAGTTGATTACAATGAACCACTTTCATCATGGAAGATTCAGTGTTTTATTCTTACTGGAAGAGACACTCTGGATAGGGATTTGCCTTCCTTGCATGCAGTGCTTCTGCCAAAACTACCACCTGTGAACTTACAGAATGTTTTATTCATCATAATGACATTTCACACAGCATTGCTTCTGATCAAGAAATTCACTTAATGGCAAATGAAGGGTGGTGTCAATAGGCCTATGCTCATGGGACTAACTGGTCTTACTGTGTTCTCCAACATCCAGAAGAAGCAGTCATGGTAGAATGGTGGAATGGCCTTTGAAGACTCAATGACAGCCAGCGGCTAGGCGGTGAGCTAGGCAGCAATAGCTGGCAAGCCTGGAGCGATGTGCTCTAGGAGGCTCTATTGCTCTGAGTCAGTATCCATTACATGGTGCTATTTTTCCCATAACCAGGAATCAAGGGGTGGGAATGAGAGGGACACCACTCGCTATTGCCCCTAGTGACCCACTGGCAAAATTTTTACTTTTTGCTGGTCTAGAAATCTTACTTTCAAAGGAAGGAGTGCTTCCACTCAGAGACAAAAATGATTCTTTTGAACTAGAAATTAAGACTATGGACTGGCCACTGTGGGCTCCTCATGTCTCTGAGTCAGCAGACAAAGAAGGGGTTACTGTGCTGACTGGGGTGATTGGTCATGACTACTAAGGAGAAATTGGGCTGCTAGTCTACAGTGGAGGTAGGGAGGAGTATGCCTGGAATACTGGAGATCCCTTAGGGTGTCTCTTAGTATTATCATGCCCTAGAATTAAAATCAATGGAAAACATCAACAACCCAGTTCAAGCAGAGCAAGAATGAAGGTTTGGGTCACCCCCAGGCAAGGAATCCTATCCAGCTAAGATGCTTGCTAAAGGCAAAGGAAATATAGAATGAGCAGTGGAAGAATATAGTTATAAATAACACCTGTGATCACATGATTGATTGCAGAAATGGGGATGGTGATTATGTATATATATACATATATATATATAAGAAATATATATTTCTTATTTGGTTACAAATGTGTGTTTGTGTGTGTGTGCGTGCGCATGCGTGCACGTGTGCAAAATACCTTTGTCTTCTTCCCCTCTTATTCCCTTTTATGTAACATAACATGTGTTAACTTTACGTTATAGTATTTATACTTTTATATCATGATATTTAAGGAGAGGAGTAAACATCACTCAAGGACTTGGCCTCCTCTCCTGGGGAAGGGATGGGTTGCATGCAGGATAGTCATGCTAGACAGAAGTATGACCTTCTTATTGTCTTTATTTGGAAATTAATTATGGTTTATGTATATGTATGGAAATATGTATGGGTACCAAGTTGACAATACAATGGTTAATTTTATGTGTCAGTTTGGCTAGACTGTAGTGGCTAGTTGTAAGGTCAAACACTAGTCTAGATGTTGCTGTGAAGGTATTTTGTAGATGTGATTAACATCTATAATCACTTAACGTTAAGTAAAGATTATCCTTGATACTGTAGATGGGCCTCATCTATTCAGTAGAAGGGCTTACCAGCAAAGACTGAGGTTTCACAGGGGAAAAGAAGAAAATCTGCCTCAAGACCATAACACAGAAATCCTGCTGAGTTTCCGGCCTGCCAGACTGACCTACAGATTTCAGAGTTGCCAGCCCCCACAATCACATGGGCCAATCCCTGACAATAAATCCCCGAATATAAATATTGGCATTCTCCCGCTTATCTCCCTGCATATATAGGGAATTACTTTATATAAATTATTAAATATCACTATTTTATATAAAGGAGATTGAAGGAATTTAAGTAATATATATATTCTATTGGTTCTGTTTCTCTGAAAAACTCGGACACGCTTAGTTTCACCTGGTTTTGTACTTTCTGTAAATGGTACTATATATATATACTTTTTCTATCTAACATCTTTCACACTGAGCTATATTTGTGAAATTCATCCCTGCTTTGCGTAAGTCCCTCCGTCCCACTGCGGCTAGGCCGCAGAAGTGGGCCGCTCGGCCGTCTAGAGCGCCTCATTAGCAGCCTGTGGCACTAAAACACCTTCTGTAGAACTTTGAACTGCCCAGTAACCGCAGATTGCTGGGTGTAGGCAAAGTCCCAAATTTTCCGTGGTCTCCGACAGAGCAGACAGCATATCATGAAATTGGAAATGAAATCTCTACATTCCTAGATTCGCTGGTAATTGATTCGATCCGCTTGAAGTGCTCGAGACTCAAAGGCCTTGACAGAACAGGCAGGAGGCCTGGGTGGGCAGTGCAGGTGGGGGTGGGGTGGAGTTTGCCCTTAATCCAGCACTAGAGAGTGTCCACACCTGGAAAGGGTCTGAGATTTCACCCTACTTGCAAGCGAACAAGGGAGGCTGTGCCAGTCTCATGGAGACTGGCAAAAGCCATGTTATTACTCATGACATAGCCGCAGCACCTACATTTTGTTGCAGCCCCAATATGACCGAGCCAGGTGACACCAGCTCACTCAAGGGGTTGCAATTCAGAAGGCATTCTGAGCATAGGGACTCTGAATACGTGATAATAGATGGTAAGCCTGCCTACCCCTTTGTTCCAGAGGAAGACACTCTACCCACCAATGTGTAAGCACACTGCCCTTTGCTCTGGAGAAGGGCTGTTCACTATACAAATGTTCTTGAGAAGATAATCCAGAGCAAAGAGAAGCCAGGGCCTTGCTTGTAAGATATGCAGAAAATGAGAGACCCATAGAGAACCATCTTGTGACAGGAGGCTTGCAAAGGGTGAGGGAGGTCCGCCCCCACTGGAAGATTTGGTGAAGGAGAAAGAGGTGCACTTCTAGAATTAAGAAGATGGTTTCTGAGCACTGACCTCAGTCCTCAGGGGCAAAAGGTGTGTGGCCTTTCTGGCGTTCCCCTCCTGAGGATCTGAGAAAGTGGCATTCTCCCTCTGATCTCCCTCCAGTGGGTTATGGAGAAGGCAGTCATGCAGACTTCCTTTGCTACTCTGCTCCTGACCTTTGGAAGGGGCAGCCTGTCCAAACTGGGTATAGAGAGCTGGGGGATATGTTTTCCTTTCTGGTTAGGGCAGAAGAAGAGAAGAAGGTGGTGATTTGTGGTACCAGCGGAGGCAGCCATCATGCTAAGAAAGGCAGAGGGAGATGGTAGGAGCCCAGGAAAGCCGCCTTCCTGTGTAGGTCTGACAAAGGGTTGGTGAGAGTAGGGACTGTTTCTGGGACACTGGCTAGGTGTTAGAGGGAAACCCTTGCTATTCTAGCTTCTCTCCCCATTTGAGGCTGGGATGAAAGACTCAATCTCTTTTCTGAAGATGGTTCAGAGGGAACTGGATTGAACTGCCAACAAGGGTCTCTGTTTCAGGACAAAGATGCCTGTGATTACGAGTATAGAAGGGAAGCACAAATTTTCCATGGTCACTTCTCTGGGATCTGTACTTCCCACTGTAATTTGTATTATATACTAAAAGGACACAAAAGGAGTAAAATTATAGGACGACAGATTTTGTTAGTAGAAAGGACCTCAGAGATGGCCTTCTCCAAGAGTTTCTTAACTGAGGTCCTAGGACTCCTCAGGCCTTTATGGATGGGTTTCAGGGGTCCAACCTTCTCCTAGCCTGTTGTATTTGACCCCCTGGATGTTCACCTTTTGCCTGGGTATCAAATAGAGTAGACAGATCTCAGGAGTTTGGACAAGAAGTTGGTGTGGCCTGGTGTGCCTGGCTTGGCTGGTGTGGCCAGGTGGGACGTAATGGCCTTGAGCAGGACGAGGCATGAGGCAGCAGGCACTGTGGGTGTCTGAAAACGACCATGTGGTGCAGTGACGGAATCCAGGAGCCTTGGTGTCCTTAACTGAACACGCAGGAAGGATCCTTTATGATGTCTTATATCAACACTTTAAATGACAAAGTAGAAAAGAGTCGAGTATCTCTATTTAGATTGGTTCTGGGGAGTGTGAAGTTCATTTTGTGAGTCTTGGGGGAGAATGTTAGGCAGGACAGGACCCCAAACACCAGAGACCCAGGTCTTCATCCCCTAGGCAGGAGAGAGCTGTTAGTGCTCCACCAGCAGGGAAACAACATAGAGAAGTGGTGTCTTAGGAATGCTCATGCCTCTGGAGGAAACTGGAAGATGAGAGTGGGTAAGGAAGAACAACTTCTTTCTGAGCATTTGTCACTTGGCATATGGCAAGCCCTCAAAAACTTGTGGGGAGAGAGAGAGAGAATACCTCACACTTGGTCCTACCAACATACGTAGTTCTAAGAGTCAGTTTTCTAAGAATCTACCATCACAGTATAGGTGGGAATATAAATGCCTCTACAAATATTCCTCACAACACTTTTAACTAATGTTTGCACTTCCTCTTCCCTCACAACAGAGGGCAGTTACTCTTCTCAAGTTCTCACTCTGTAATGGGGTTTGTTGTCTTGGGACCTGAGAAAGGAAATTGAGTTTTCTGCTAATAGATCACTACCCCAGGGCCTGGTTATTTGGGACAGCTGACATGCAATGCTATATAGTCTAGGGAGAGAAGGAAAATTTTTGCAGGTCACTTTTAAAAAACAGTTTGAGATGTCTATGGGACCTTCCTCAGCCCTTCGAATTCCAACATTCTAGGTGAGGAGCCAGTCCTCTCTTTGATATCTGAAAAACTGCATTTAAAAAAAAATTTTTTTTAAGTACTCTCTATCCCCAACATGGGGCTTGAACTCTTGACTCCAAGATCAAGAGTTGCATGCTCCACCAACTGAGCCAGCTAAGTTCACCTGAAAAACTGTATTCTGAATAGCAGTGTGGTAGGACCCCCAGATATGTCCACATCCTAATCCCCAGGACCTGGGAAAAGGTTACCTCGCATGGTAAAGGAGCTGGGCAAATAGGGATTATGTTAAGGGTCTTGAGATGGGGAGATGATCCCAGATTATGCAGGTAGGTCTGATATCTTCACAGAAGTCCTTACAAGAAGGATGCAGGAGGACCAGAGTCAGGGGAAAAGGTGATGTGATGAGAAATAGAGACTGGAGCCAAGACTGGAGCCAATGTGGGACAGTCTCTAGAGGCTGCGAGAGGCAAGGGACATGTCCCTCCTGGAGCCTCCAGGAGGAACATAGCCCACATTTTAGCCCCTTAAGGCTCATTTTGAACTACCGAACTACTGCAAGAGAATAAACGTGGGTTGGTTTAAGCTACTATATTTGTTGTAATTTGTTACCGCAGCTGTAAGAACACACACACACACACACACACACACACACACACACACATACAGCAAACATTGGGTTCTTGGTTATTACACAGGCTTCTCCCTCCAATGAGGAACCTGTATGGCCTGGTGCAAAGGGCCCCAAGCTTTGCTTCACATTGGAATCATACAGTGAAGTTTTCAAGCTCCTCTTACCCAGGATATATCCCAGAGTCATTGAACCAGAATCCCTGGGAGTAGCACCCGGGCATTATCATTATATATATACACACAAATATATTTGTAAATAGAGAAAGAGTCCACATGACTATAAAATGTCCATATCTTAGGTGTTCAGTTCAAAGTGTTTTCACAGTTGTATACACCTGCGTAACCACTGCCCAAAACAATATACAGAGCATTTCTACTGCAAGAGAAGGTTATATGTCCCTTTGCAGTGAATTCTGACCATCCCCTACCTCCAAGAAGCAGCCACTTTCTGACTTTTATTACTACAGGTGAGTTTTGCCTGTTCTTGGACTTCATGTAAATGGAATGCATATTTTGGGGTACGTTTGGCTTCTTCAAAATAATGTTTTTGACATTCATCCATGTGCTTGTATATTCCTTTTGATTGTTGATTAGTATTTGTTTATACGAATGTATTGAAATTTATTTACCCATTCTGAAGTTGCGGGATTTTGCATTTCTTTACAGTTCTGGGTTGTTATGAGTAAGATTATGTAATGATTTTAAAACATGGCCACAAAATTTTTGCCACTCCTTCATCAGAGATGGTCTTCTCCCCCGCCTCCTGCTAAAGCTGGGCAGGCTTGTGACAGCTTCACTAATAGAGAATAGTGAAAGCGACACTGTTCCAGACTGAACTGTGGCCCTGAAAGTCCTGTGTTGGAGCCCTACCTCCCAGTGTGACCATATTTGGAGATGGGGCCTGTAAGGATGTCAGTAAGCTTAAATGAGGTCAAAAGGCCAGGGCCCTAATCTGATAGGGCTGACATCCCTATAAAAACAGGAAAAGAAGCCAGAGTTCTCTCTCCCTGTGCACACACAGAAAGGCCTTGTGAAGACACAGGGAGAAGTTAGCCATCTGCAAGCCAGCAAGAGAGACCTCACCAAATACCAACCCTCCATCTTGGACTTTCCAGCCTCCAGAACTATCAGAAAATAGATGTCTCTTGTTTAAGCCTACAGTATTTGGCAACCCTAGCAGACTAATAATATAGACTTAACATATTTCTGAGACTATAATATAAAAGGTTGTGCAGCTTCCCAGAACTGGGAAGTTGTCTGGGAACACCTGCCTTAAAGCCCTGAGCTGCCATGGAAGAAGTCCCGCTACCCTGAGACCACCATGCTAAAAGGCTACTGTAGACACTCTGAAGTCCCAGCTAAGCCCAGACTTCAACCTGCCCAGCCCAGAAGTTAGATGTGAGTGGGTGACACAATGGCTGTGTCAGAAACCGGCCACGGTGGGGCAGAGAGGAGCTGCTCCACTGTGCCCCTCCTGACTCCCTGACTGCAGAAGCTGAGCCTGAAAAATGGTGGTTGTATGCCATTAACTTTGGGCTGGTTTTTTAGTTGTACTGGGTAACCAGAATGATGCTACTATGAGCATTCTTGGAGAAGTCTTTTTTTGGAAACTATACATTCATTTCTGTCCATTAAGTGTGTCAGATAGAATTGTTAGGTTAAAGATTGAATGTGTTGGGGCGCCTGGGTGGCTCAGTCGTTGAGCTCTGCCTTCGGCTCAGGGCGTGATCCCGGCGTTCTGGGATTGAGCCCCACATCGGGCTCCTCCGCTGGGAGCCTGCTTCTTCCTCTCCCACTCCCCCTGCTTGTGTTCCCTCTCTTGCTGGCTGTCTCTCTCTCTGTCAAATAAATAAATAAAATCTTAAAAAAAAAAAAAAGATTGAATGTGTTTTTGGCTTTTTGCCCACATTTTGCTACAGTTCTCCAATGTGGTTGTATCCATTTACACACCCAACCAACAGCTAGGCATGAGAGTTTCAGTTGCTCTACATATCTGCCAAAGTTTGGTATTATCGTTGTTTTTGATGGTAGCCACTCTGGTGGGTGTGACGGGGCATCTCACTGTTGTCTGATTTTCAGTCATTTTGTTACTAATGATGTCGAACACCTTTTCATGCGCTTATTTGCCATTCATATGTCTACTTTTGTGAAGCATCTGTTCAAGTCTTTTGTCTATTTTTAAATACTAGGTTGCTTATCTTTTTATTGTTCATTTGTGAGAATTCTTTGTATATTTTGGATCTAATGCTTTTGTCAGATAAATAAACTGTGAATATTTTTTTCCTGGTCTATGTGACATTGGCGTGATTCCAGGATGATTCCAAGATGTACCCAAGGCTGAGACCACTGACCTAGTGCTTATTTCCTTTTCTTTGGAGGGCAAAATGGGGGTTCACTGTGCAGGGTTTGGAGTCAGACTGCCTGGTGTTGACATGGCTTTGACTGTCGCCTGCTGCATGACCTTTGGTGGCTCAGGAAAAAGAGAAAATGAAGCACATTAAAATCTTCAGGAGTTTGAGTGTACATCAATCCAAAAGGGGCAGCACAAGCCAATGTGGGTGGGAGTGCTCCACAACAGGGGCCAGCGGAGAGGCTTTTATAGATATGACACCGAAGCAAAGTGAGGAAATGATGTGACTGACTGTAGCTTAAGTGGTTGCCTTCCCTATTTGGGAAAGTCCAGTTGTCTGTGATTGGTTGTTCAGAAGTTTCATTTTCTTGGATCAGAGTGCATTGACGCTGGCTTTGGCTTGTTCGCGTGAGCTGCCAAAGCATGAGAGCCAGCCCAGTCGAATGGCCTCCTTGTTTAATGACTTTGCCAGTCACTCTATAGCTGTGTACCTCTTTTCTTATCTCTAAAATAGAGTTAATAATGCACTCATGAAGAGTGTTGTAATAATTAAAGGAGATCAAAAAACATAATAACTAAAGGAGATCAAATGCAGGACCATTATTATGGTAACTGACACATACGTGGATTATGGCATGTTCAGGACAGTAGCAGGATTTCATGTTAAAATTTCTTGTACTTGGGGCGCCTGGATGGCTCAGTCGGTTGAGTGTCTGCCTTCAGCTCAGGTCGTGATCCCAGGGTTCTGGGATCGAGCTCTGTGTCGGGCTTCCTGCTCAGTGGGGAGTCAGCTTCTCCCTCTCCCTCTGCCACTGCCCCTGCTTGTGCGCTCTTTCTCTCTGTGAAATAAATAAATCAAATCTTAAAAAAAAATTCCTTGTACTTATCTACAATATTCTATGTTAGGTAAATTTTTCAGGTCAGCAATAAATATGGTGTGGAAAGAGGGGATATTTATAATACTTTAGATATGGGGCGCCTGGGTGGCTCAGTCGTTAAGCGTCTGCCTTCGGCTCAGGGCGTGATCCCAGCGCTATGGGATCGAGCCCCGCATCAGGCTCCTCCACTAGGAGCCTGCTTCTTCCTCTCCCACTCCCCCTGCCTGTGTTCCCTCTCTCTCTGGCTGTCTCTCTCTGTCAAATAAATAAATAAAATCTAATAATAATAATAATAATAATACTTTAGATATATAAGGAGATCCTTGATAATAATATCTCCACTAGGTATTGGTTTGTTTTTTAAACTCCTTGTGCTTTAGACTGTCTCCAGTTAGTTAGGGAAGGGAAAGGAAGGAGATATCAGGTGGTCAGCGTTGGCTGACAATGACACAGAGTCTGGCATTGCAGGTTTTCTAAATGCACTGTCTTAAGACTGAAATTAGTACTAGGTATGTCAAGTATTCAGTAGTGCTCAACCAGGTCATTCTCATCCCTGGGCTTCTTTTGGGATCGAGGCTCATGTCTGCGTGGCAACTGTCTAAGCCTGTGACAACACACAGATCTAGGTAACAGATCAACACAGGAATTGAATCCACGTTTGAGGTAACATATTTTTATGTTATTTTATTAAGCTTTTTAAAAATTATAATTTAATTTACTTGCCACCAGTTTTATTGAGATATAATCAACATATAACATTGTACACGTTTGACGTATACAACAGAATTAGTTGGTATATATGTTCCAAAATGATCACAATAAGTTTAGTTAACATTGAATCCACATTAAAAGCAGCATGGCCTTATTATCATTGTGCTTTAATCAAAGTGATATATGGTTTACAGGAGCTTTTACATATTTATTTTAGGTGGACTTACCTTAAAACAATCTTGTGAGGAAAGAGTGGAAAGGACAATCATCTCCAGTTTGTGGAGAAGAAGCTGGGTCTCAGAGGCCACACAGTGGGGAAAACTCAGAACTGTCACAAGAAGTCAAATGTTCCAGGTCCAGGGGCGCCTGGGTGGCGCAGTCATTTAACGTCTGCCTTTGGCTCAGGGCGTGATCCCGGCGTTCTGGGATCGAGCCCCACATCGGGCTCCTCCGCTGGGAGCCTGCTTCTTCCTCTCCCACTCCCCCTGCTTGTGTTCCCTCTCTCACCGGCTGTCTGTCTCTGTTAAATAAATAAAATCTTTAAAAAAAAAATGTTCCAGGTCCAAGTCCAGGGCCCTACCCCCTACACAGGGCATCGCAAACTTGAATCTGCATCACCTAGGGTGGGGGGAAGAATGCTGTTAATGTGCAGATTTTGACTCAGCAGCTCTGGTGGGGGCCAAGTTTCTGTTTTTCAGGTGGGTGAGTGTCCAGGTGATACTGATGCTGACCATGGACCACACTCTGAATGGCCAGGCACCGGCCCACACTGTTTTAGTGAATCAACCAGCCACAGGGCTCCATCTTCAGTGTCATCACTACACACTGCTGACCTCTGAACAAAAATCAGGTAGACGTTGGCTTTGGCCAGGTGCACCCTCCAAGGGTAAGCCTCACTAATCAGCCGAGCATTGGTTGCTTTCCTTAGATTGCTCCTCCTTTCCCAGGACCAACTCGAGGGGAACAGCAGAAGAATGATAAAAAGGTCGTGGTGCCAGAACACATCTTATCCTAACCTTTGTCAGGAGCTCTGGCGGTGAATAGCCTGACGCCTCACAGAAGGAAACAAGAAATGATGGAGATAATGTGATTTCTGGCCTGGAGTAGGGCACTGCTATGGCCTATAGATTACCATTCCTATTCTGGAATCTACCCACAAATGTCTGAACACTATGGTGGTGTCGCAACATGCAAAATTGACAGAAAGATGCAAATAAAGTGAAAAGGCATTAGGTTTCTCTCAAAGCAAATGACACAGAAACTCTTCTGCATGCAGACTACCCAGAAGGAAAAATAATGTGCCATACTCCCAGCTGGACATGAAGGTTCTCCCCCAGGTCCTCCTGAGGACACACTGCTGCCAACTAAAACTCCTTTGCAGAAGACAGTATTGTCAGACATGTGAAACACACCCTTGGTTGTTCAGAGGGGCTTTGCACCCTCTTCACCCCTTCTGACTATTCCCAGAGACTGTGCCTGCCACCTGCTGGTGTGCAGAACAACCCAGCGCTTCCTGCCTGTTCACTGCTGGCTGCGGGAGGCAGAGGCCAACTCCCTGCTACCTGGCAGGACCCTGACCAGATCCTGGGACTCCCTGAAGGCCTGTCCCCCTGCTCTGGGGGTGTGTGTGCGTGTGCGTGTGTGTGTGTGTGTTCTTGTCTCTCTTTTGTATTCTCCTTTCTCTGTCATTTCTCTTTTTTCCTGCCATCTCCCTTGAGGCTCCTCCTACAGTTTTTTGTCCAGATGAGAACACCACTCCCACATTTCTTTCCCAAGGCCATGTCCCCTGAAGTGTTCTGGCTACTCTTTTGTACCTAGAAACATCATCCGGGGGCCAGGTAGATGGAGGGCTAAGGAGGCATGTCGGGGGTTCGAGCAGGGTTGACCATTCACTGAGAAGCCCCAGTTCAGCCTGCTGATGTACATCTGTTCTGTTTGTCAGTGCCCCTGCTGTCCTGCCCCTTCCATGTTTTTAATATCTCCCTGAGGTTGGGGATACAGCAGAAGCGCAAGCAGCTCCCGTGTGGGAACCGTGTGCAGCACAGGTTTGCCGGCAGTACTGAACCTAGGATGCTCCTGCAGCTGGTGTCCCACACCCGAGCCTCTCTGGATCTGGATCTGAGCTGCAGGGACAGGTTCTGTGTGCCACAGAGAGATGGGAGCAGATGGAGAGCCAGGACACTGAAGCTGAGCTAATTTAATGTCTAAGTTTATGGAGAGGGTAAGGAATCCGGGCTTCTTTCCCATAAGCCCAACCGTAGAGCAGGGAGGCTTTTGCTTATTCAGTCTCCTGAGGTTTTCCCGCATCAAGATGCTCCTGAATATGACAAGAATAGCGCTGGACCATCAGAGAATAATTTGCCAGGCAATTATTAAGTGTTTTCCGAAAGTGATGTTGCTTTGCTAAATGCTTTAAAATAAATTGAATGGGCAGTTCCACTTAGCAATGAAGCAAAGCATATCATTTGGTTTCATTTAATAATGATTTAGATGATGGTAAGAGGGGCAAGGACATTCAAAGTAAATCATTGGTTTTCATGATTATAAACTAGAACACCAACAAAAATAAATGACATATTTTTCTATCCGAATAAATTCTAATTCCTAGAAAATTGCACGAAAAGTACATACCGGCCACTATATATGATGAATGGTATGCTGACATTGTTATCTATGGAGTCCTTGTAGAGTGCAGGCCTTTGCAGTGAATTAGCATATAGTCATTTTTCTGCAGTGATGGGGGAGAACGTGGTGGGCTCTTCTGCACGGCATCTATGCCTGCCGGTTAGTGGCTGTTCCGCCTGGTGATGGATGTTTTCCAGGCAACTGATAGAACTTGCTAATAATAACTCAATCTTCATTGAATAATCTGCAATAGCAATGAAATTCAATTCAAAAATAAACCTCCATCTACACATATTTTTGTGATTCATCCATCAGCATATTGATTCCATTTCTCACATTACATTAAGAGTGTTTTTGAATGTGGGAGCCCTATTTATACTATGAGTGGAAGATGGAGGTGAGAAGGTAGATTTTACCCTCCACTGAAGTTTACTTCCAGCTGAGAGGTTTGGAATCAGGAACTCCCACCTAGAAACAACTTTCTCAACCCTGGAAAATGTGAAGGCAATTTCTGCCAGGGTTTTTCATTACTCACAGTACCTAGATCATAGTTTTGTCCAACTAGAATGTATGGTGAGTACATTTTGGCAAGTGTATTTGTTCAAATCATGAATGAATGAAAGTCAGCTTTATATATTCTTTTATGCTAAATTTTCATTGGACTCATATACGTAAATAATTTATACAGATTCTGACTATGACAGAGACTTCAGGACTAATGGAAAGTCCTACATCATACCAAAGCTAACCTTGGGATTTCATAAACCAAATAAGCCTTCTAGGATCTTGAACTATCTGTGGCCTAGGATTTAATGTAACTACCCCCTCCTCTACTTTTGCACACTCACCCATTCTCTGGACATAATGGAAGGTCCAGAACAAACTTCAGATCCAGCTCAACAGCCCCCAAACATCTCTGGTCCCCCCCACGTGCTTGTCTCTGGTTCCAGTTATCTCCGCAGGAATCGGCTCCACTTGGTTCCGGCTAAGCTCCTGCAGGGGAATCCTGAAGGCACTTTGGCTCTGTCTGTCCCTCTTGCCTCCTGCCCGAGGTTCTCAGTTGATAATGAGGCCCTCAGTGCGCACGCATGCATAACCCGGAAGTATGGGGGCGTTGACTTCCTGTGAGGTGGATACGGGAACTCGGGAAGTCATGGACCTTTGCTTCCCCTGGCTTTCCTACATTCAGTTGCACAGCAGCTCACATGACTGTCCCACAGACCGTGACCTGCCCGGAGCAGGGCCAAGTCAAAAACCATTATCGCAGACTAATTCCTCCTCCTCCTTTGTTCTGTTCCCCTGGGCCTTTACTCCTGCGCTTAAGAACTGCACTCCTTAATAAAATAGAGCACGTAGCCTTTGCCCCAGGGCCTGCTTTTTGGGCCTTCCAGGTAAAAACGAATACATTCCTTTGATTGAGGCTGGCTTCCCTCATTTTCAAAATGGCTTAATAATACCTACCTCACAAGGTTACTTTGAAGATTCAATACATATTATTGGGGCGCCTGGGTGACTCAGTCAGTTAAGCCCCTGACTCCTGGTTTGGGCTCAGGTCATGATCCCAGGATTGTGAGATTGAGCCCTGCGTCCAGCCCTGTGCTCAGCTCTGAGTCTGCTTAGTATTCTCTCTCTCCCTCTACCTCTCCCCCTGCTCAACACACGTGCTCTAAATAAATAAATAATAATTTTTTTAAATAAAAAAGTAAATAAATAAATAAACACTATTACTTCCATGACAGTATTTTGTGGAGTGTAATGTTACTGCATATAATTATTCCCCTGTTGTTTCTCTTCTTCAGGCCCGATTTTGAATAGCACAATCAATTGGGTTTCCCTAGAGCTCATTATGTCTTAAGCACCACAGAAAAGAATCAGCCTCCACTTGCTTTTGACCCCTGCGTTTCTGCAGTTTCCTTTGTTCAGTGTCCTACTTCCCTGATCCACTGCAACTAAATCAATAGGCCTACCAGCAACGTTGTGCATCTTACTTATTGTCATCGGTATACCTTTATTCATGTTGTGAAATACTTGGGTCATCTCTTTCAGTTGACACCTCTGATCTTCCAGAAGCCTTTCTAATTACCAACCTCTATTCTGACATCCATATCAAGTGATGAGATCTCATTTTATTCCCAAACCACCTATGGGCTGAAGTGAGATCTGGTCTATCAGGAAATAACCAAACTAATTCAAAAGCTATACCTTTATAATTATACTAGAACTGAAATATAATACTGCTTGCTGTAAATGGAATCTGGTATACAGTGAATTTGTTTGTTTTACCATATTTAATGTACATATCCATCAAATTTCTTGGTGGCAGTCTAAACATGGGGAAAATTTATTGAAGAGATATTGGGGCTCAGAGAATCCACAGGAGGCTGGAGGATCTGACTTGGAAAATAGATGGGAACCAACAGATCTTTAAAGGCAACAGAAACCGTAGCAAAGACCACACCATCGGAGTGGTCTTGTCCACTGCTTTGGCTGTGTGTGTTATAGAATGAGGAGTCAAACTCTGGAAAGATAGCACGTGTCTATTAAACAGGGTAGCCCAAATTATGCTGCAGTCACACTTTAACCCTGCAAAACAGTGAATGAAACTACAGTCTACATTTTTTTGCTTATTCAGCCTTCCTCGCTCTTCAGGACAGCTCTTTTCCATGTAGGGACTCAGGGATTCAGTCGCCCCGTGGCCCTGTCACGTCAACACATGGTTTCCAGGCAGCCTCAGCAGGATAAGAGAAGCTAGAGGGCTGTTCAGGGACTTTTCATTACTTCAGTCTGCAGCTGACACACATCGCTTTCTTTCATGGTCCATTGGACATAATTGGTCACTGGCTAACGGCAAGATTGCTGGGAAGGGCAGTCACCAGAAGTCAGTGAGCACTATTAATGTGTACCTCCACGAGATTTTTCCTATTCCTGAAGTGCTCCCCTAACACCCCTTCTCCTACCAAACTTTCCTATTCACTTTTTACCATTCAGCCTCAACACCTTGTCCTTTGTGGAGTTTTCCTAGCGATATGAACAGACGTGCCAGCGACACACTCCTGGGTGCTCCTGGAAGCCATGGTGCTCCAGTCTCTAATGTGGCTCCAGGCACAGCCTGTGGTTTTTAACTTGCAACCTAAGTCTCAGCTGGGCTCATCCTTTCTTTCAGATGTAAATAAAATATGGCTCAAACCAAGATCCCACTTAGGATGGCTGATACAGCCAAGCTGGGATCTTCCTACATGTCTCAGTGTTCCCCACAGGCTGACATTTCTTCTAGTCCCCTTATTTCTTAGTTTTGCTGCCTTGGATTCTCAATCTCTCTCATACCCACTTCCGTTGGTGTGTTCTGCTCTTTGCTATGTGGATTGAAACATAGCCCTTTTTCCTCGGTTTCCCTAAAATAAATGGTCACAAAGCATTTTAGTGAGTGGCCAAGTTCAACAAAGATTTAGGGTTACAGAAGACATTTACATCATAGAAATACCACTTAAAATGGAACAGTGGACCTGTTCTTTGTTTAACCTTTATATAAACTGTTTAATCACAAAGTGCGATATAAACACAAAAAAAGTGACATAGAAATGAGATTGTTTGTTCCTCTTTTTTTTTAAGGATTTATTTATTGATGTCAATGAGAGAGGAAGAGACAGTGCAGGGGGCGGAGGGGACTTCTCAGTGAGTACAGAGCCTGATGCGGGGCTCCATCCCATGACCCAAGATGAAATCAAGAGCTGGATACTTAACCACATAACTGACTGGGCCGATTGTTTGTTCTTTTTATTGTAAAAGTAATAAACGCATGTGATTTAAGAATTCAAACAACAAAGGGAAAGGGAAATATCCCTTTAGCACTTTCTCCTCTATCATCTCTACTCTCCAGAAATAGTCAGAACTGTTTTTTATGTATCCTTCCAGAAATTTGTTATGCGTATACAAACATTATTTTCAACACTTGGCTCCTATTATGAATAGGACTATTTTGTGATTTGCTTTTTTCACTCATCTTTGTCTTGGCCCTCTTTATGTACACGTATATATATATGTGTATGTGTATATGTATATATATTTAAACTGCTCTATATGATTCATTTTATACATTTACAGATGCAATCATTCCTTCAATAAACATTTAGTGAGCATTTACTATGTGCCAGGCATTTTAACCAGTCTCCTATTGATGCACATTTAATTCCAGTTTATCGCTATTACACACAGTGCAATTATGAACATTATTGTGAAACTGCTGGGTCAAAGAGCACATACACCATAAGTGATAGGACTGACAGATTATCTTTCACAATGCTCACATCACTTCACGCTCTCACCAACAGCATCCCCATGGCACTAGACAATACTGGGAAATCATCTTGCTTCTTCATTTTTTTCCCCATGTGATAAATAACAATGGCCCTATTGTTTAATTCTGCATTTCTCTACTTCTAAGTGAGGTTGTACATCTCTCCACGTTTGCTGGAGAACTCTTTGCTCTTATAAATCTGGCATTCTGCCACCAGAAACTTTTTCCTGGGGTCCTTATGCCCACTTACAACTGCCGCCATATTGGTGGCCACTTTGGCTCCTCCCCAATCTTCTGTTCTTTCTCTAGTTGCTCTACTGTACCTCAAAATTCCTCTCAAGGGGTAGGGGTTAACAATTCTGAAACCACTACACATATATTGAACAATTTAGTAAATGGATGATATATGGTATGAAACAGGTCTCTCACTGTTGAAGTAGGGGGTCACAGATAAGAAAAAGGGAGAGATTACCATGATTCATATGATAATGAATTAGAGTTGGAGACCCAGGATGAACTCCTCTTTAGCTTAATATAGATACAAATAGTTACCCATAGAAATGTTTCTAGATACTAGAAACAGTATAACAGTATAACTAGATACTAGAAACTAAGAAAGTATAAAATCCATGCATCTATAACAGTATTAATAAATAATTGAAAAATAAATAAATGAGAAAGAATCGATAACCCTCCCATGCTGAAGAATTCCTAATAATTTATGTAGGTACTCCATCCTTACGGATGTGGAACATCACTCTCCAATCCATAATTGTGGGCTGAATATGGTGACTTCTTTAGAAGAGAGCAATATATTCAGGAGGAAAAAGAGTAATTTAATAGCAGAGAACCCTGACAAGACCTCAGCCAGGTGATCAAGGTCAACATCAACAGTGATAAGTCATGTTGACAGCACTTCCCTTGTTACAATGTGATGAGAAGGGCACTTCACCTCTGTGGTCTTTCCTCTCCACCCCGCTAACACATAAGTCTACTCATGAGAAAAATGTCAGATAAGCCCCAAGAGAAGGACATTCTACAGAATACCTCATCAGTATTCCTCAAAACTGCTAAGATCATCAAAAGCTTATAAAGTCCGAGAAATTGTCACAGTCAAGGAACCTAAAGAGGCATGAAAACCAAATGTAATGTGGTTTCCTGGATGGGATCCTGGAACAAAAAAGTGATACTAGGTAAAAACTGTTCTCAAAAAAAAAGAGAGACAACAGGCCCAAAATGAAATCACTTGTGCTCAGTACCACATCAGCAAACCAAGACGTAATAACCGACTTAATCACAGTTTCAACCTTTCCCAGGAATGTAACCTGTAACCAGTCAATCTGGAATCACCTGGTCAGCAGTAGTGAGGTAACCCATCTGACAGACCCTTTCTGTCCCCCAAAGAAAGATAAGGTAACCTTCTCCTTCCTTGTCCTTGCCCCCTTCTGCCTATAATAGTCTCCATTTTGCTCAGTTCTGAGCTCCTTACTTTCTAAGAGGCGGGTTGCTGCCTGATTCATAAATCACTGAATAAAGCCAGTAAGATCTTCAGAGTTTACTCAGTTGAATTTTATTTTTTTAACAAAACTGAGGAAATCTGAGTAAAATATGAACTTTAATAATAAAGGGTCAATATTGGCTCATTAGTTGTGACAAATGCACAATACAAATGTAAGACGTTAATAATAGAGGAAAAGCTAGGTGTGGTATGTGGGGCTTTCTGCATTATCTTCCCAATTATTTTGCAAATCTAAAACTATTCTAAAATTAAAGCTTTATTTTTGAAATTTCTGCTAACTTCTTTTTTTTTTAAGATTTTATTTATTTATTTATTTGACAGAGATAGAGACAGCCAGGGAGAGAGGGAACACAAGCAGGGGGAGTGGGAGAGGAAGAAGCAGGCTCATAGCAGAGGAGCCTGATGTGGGGCTCGATCCCAGAACGCCGGGATCACACCCTGAGCCGAAGGCAGACACTTAACCGCTGTGCCACCCAGGCGCCCCTCCTGCTAACTTCTTATAGAGACCAGCTAGCCACTTTGGTCTGCTCCCTCCGGTAGACCAGGTATTTAGGTCTTGCCTTTACCTGAAGGCTTTTTGGTGCTACTATAAACAAACTAACGAGAGTTTGCTCCTTGGTGAGTCTCAGATAGAAACTACACTGGGTGGAGTTGTTGCACAAAGGGAACTTTATTTTCAACAAATAAAGAGATTGCAGAAAAGCATTCCAAAGCCATGACTCCCTGAGAAAGGGTGAACGGGTTAGGATGAATATTTACATAGGGAAGCCTTGTCTCACCCTCTAAAGGCCATGCATGCACCTTAAGGAAACATGCCTATACATATGTTGTATGTTATGTAAATAAAGCTGAGGCTCCTCTTTGGGTGAACATTGTAGTATTGTAAGGAGGTAAAGGTAACTGTTGGTCACTGCATGGTCCATCTGAGCAGGTATGAGTCAGGGGCTGAGTTCAAACTGGTCTGGGTGGTCTGGGCCACCAGAGCTCTTCATATGGGCAGTTGTCATTGCTTGAGGAGTATCAACAATAGCCAGTAATTCGCTGTTATCTCGGTTTCCATCACGGGATGTTATGCCTGTTGGGTCTTTTGTCTGAGTGAAGAGAAAAACTAGAAAGAAGAGCTTAAGGAAAAATGTGGAACAAAGGGCAGTGGGAACAGCAGATAGGGAGTGAAAGGCAGGTCTTGGGATCCAGCTGGTGACAATACCGGTTAAAATAGCCTTTTCCCCTACTTCCCTGCATCTGTTTATGTATCTCTATGAGTTTGAGTTCTGGCGGTTACATGTTGGCCCTTTCTGGGTCTCAGTTGGCTTTGCTGGAAAATAAAGTAACTGGAACACTGGACCATATATTCTAACATTCTAAGGACTTATGATCCTCATGAATTTGCATTCTATCATTTTTCAGTTGTTGATACATTGATTTGTGGTTTCTCCTCATGTTGTTTCATATGTGTTTGACTTATTTGATGCCAGACCGTCCACAATTTAAGAGAAAGACAAGATTTTTATTTCTTTCCTTTCTACAAAACAGGGTACAATGGTAGCAATTTAGCAGTTTTCAATAATAATAATATTGCTGTTTATATGCAAATGTGATTACGTGGATCACTTGTGTGAACGGTTGGAACTACACTTGTTACTTCTCTGCCCTTGGCAATGGGTTTTCATTGACCTGGCCCCGCCGTTGCCTCATCTCTCACTTTTGAGAGGTGAGTGGAGACAGGAGTATGGACATTGGCCCACCGGGGAAGTAAACCAATAAATTCAATGGAGTAAGATGCTTTGATCCAACTAGGCATGCCAAATGTTTGATAAATATGTTTGAAATATTTGGCAAATATTTAATATAAGTATTTGAAATATTTGATAAATATTTCACCAAACACCTGAAAGTTTGTTCTCAACTACAGTTGAAATATCCTACCTGTTTTTGGACTATGTGATGTTCCTTCATTTTGCATTTTAGGTCCCTATTACATTCTGAGTTACACTCTACTTTAGCTGAAAGAACAGAGTTTATATTTCCTTAATAATGAGTCAGATTTTTTTTTAAAATGTATTTTATAGGTGTGTATTTTTTTCAATGCACGCCTCTCTACTAAGCTTATTGATATAATTTTTCTCATTAGAGGAAAGATTGATAAACACCTGTCCAGACTTATCAAAAAGAAAAGAGAAAGGACCCAAATAAATAAAATCCTAAATGAAAGATGAGAGATCACAGCCAACACCAAAAAAATACAAACAATTATAAGAACATATTATGAGCAACTTATATGCCAACAAATGAGGCAATCTGGAAGAAATGGATGCATTCCTAGGGACACATAAACTACCAAAACTGAAACTGGAAGAAATAGAAAACCTGAACAGAGCCATAACCAACAAGGAAATTGAAACAGTAATCAAAAATCTCCCAAAAACCAGGAGTCCAGGGCAGGATGGCCTCCCAGGGGAATTGTACCAAACATTTAAAAAAGAATTAACACCTATTCTTCTGAAGCTGTTTCAAAAAATAGGAATAGAAGGAAAACTTCCAAACTCATTTTATGAGGCCAGCATTACCTTGATCCCAAAACCAGACAAAGACCCCACTAAAAAGGAGAATTACAGACCAATATCCCTGATGAACATGGATGCAAAAATTCTTACTAAGATACTAGCCAATAGGATCTAACAGTACATTGAAAGGGTTATTCACCATGACCAAGGGTGGTTCAACATGCACAAATCAATGTGATACAGTACATTAATAAAAAAAAGGACAACAACTATGCCATCCTTTCAATAGATGCAGAAAAAGCATTTGACAAAGTACAGCATCTGTTCTTGGTTAAAACTCTTCACAGTGTAGGGATAGAGGGAACATACCTCAATATCAAAAAAGCCGTATACGGAAAGCCCACAGTGAATATCATTCTAAATGGGGAAAAACTGAGACCTTTTCCCCTAAGGTCAGGAACACAGCAGGGATATCCACTATCACTACTATTGTTCAACATAGTACTAGAACTCCTAGCCTCAGCAATCAGACAACAAAAAGAAATAAAAGACATCTGAAAGAGCAAAGAAGAAGTCAAACTCTCAGTCTTCACAGATGACATGATACTGTATGTGGAAAACCCAAAAGACTCCACCCCAAAATTGCTAGAACTCATACAGGAATTCAACAAAGTGGCAGGATTTAAAATCAATGCATAGAAATCAGTTGTGATCTATACACTAACACTGAGACAGAAGAAAGAAAAATTAAGGAGTCCATTCCATTTACAATTGTGCCAAAAACCATAAGATACCTAGGAATAATCCTAACCAAAGAGGCAAAGGATCTATATTCAGAAAACTACAGAACACTCATGAAAGAAATTGAGGAAGACACAAAGAAATGGAAAAACGTTCCATGCCCATGGATTCGAAGAACAAATATTGTTAAAATGTCTATGCTACCCAGAGCAATCTATACATTCCATACAATCCCTATCAACATGCCATCAACTTTTTTCACAGAGCTGGAACAAATAATCCTAAAATTTGTATGAAACCAGGAAACACCTGCATAGCCAAAGGAATGTTTAAAGAGAGAAGCAAAGCTGGTAGCATCACAATTCTGGACTTCAAGCTCTATTACAAAGCTGTAATCATCAAGACAGTATGTTACTTGCACAAAAACAGGCATCTAGATCAATGCAACAGAATAGAGAACCCAGAAATGGACCCTCAACTCTATGGTCAACTAATCTTTGACAAAGCAGGAAAGAATATCCAATGGAAAAAAGACAGTCTCTTCAACAAATGGTGTTGGGAAAACTGGACAGCCACATGCAAAAGAATGAAACTGGACCATTTCCTTACACCATACAGAAAAATAGACTCAAAATGGATGGAAGAGCTAAATGTGAGACAGGAATCCACCAAAATCCTAGAGGAGAACACAGGGAGCAATCTCTGTGACTTTCGCCACAGCAACTTCTTGCTAGACATGTCTCCAAAGGTAAGGGAAACAAAGGCAAAAATGAACTACTGTGACTTCATCAAGATAAAAACCTTTTGCACAGCAAAGGAAAGAGTCGACAAAACCTAAAGACAACCGACAGAACAAATGGGAGAAGATTTTTGCAAATGTCTTATCAGATAAAGGGCCAGTATCCAAAATCTATAAAGAACTTATCAAACTCAACACCCAAGGAACAAATAATCCAGTGAAGAAATGGACAGACATTTCTGCAAAGAAGACACCCAAATGATCAACAGACACATGAAAAAGTGCTCAACATCACTCAGCGTCAGGGAAATACAAATCAAAACTACAACGGGATACCACTTCATACCAGTCAGATGTTGGCAAGGATGTGGAGAAAGGGGAACCCTCCTACACTGTTGGTGGGAATGCAAGCTGGTGCAGCCACTCTGGAAAACAGTAGGGAGGTTACTCAAAAAGTTGAAAACTAGTCCCACATTCTGCTCCCTGCTCAGCAGGGTGCCTGCTTCTCCCTCTGCCTGCTGCTCCCCCTGCTTGTGCATTTGCTCTCTCTCTCTCTCTCTCTCTCTTGCAATAAAATCTTTTTAAAAAATAAAAGAAACTATAATCTCTTTCTTTAAGAAAACCCAGGGGTGCCTGGGTGGCTCAGTCAGTTAAGTGTCCGACTCTTGGTTTTGGCTCAGGTCATGATCTCAGGGATGTGGGATCAAGCCCCACATCAGGCTCCCCACTCGGCAGGGAGTCTGCTTTTCTCCCTCTCCCTCTGCCCCTCCCCCTGCTCGCTTTCTCTCCCCCTCTAAAGTAAAGAAACAAATCTTTAAAAAAAAAAAAAGAAAAGGAAAGAAAACTCTATCTTCCAGGATTATTTTATGATTTACATAACTTTATGATAGTCTCAACTCAAAGTTGCCCTTAAGGGCAAAATAGAAGTATAACCCTACTAATCATTAGGGAAATGCAAATCATAAATATAATGAGACACTGTCTCACACCCAGTAGGGTGGTTACTATATTAAAAAACAGAAAACAAGTATTGGCGAGGATGTGGAGAAATTGGAGCTCTTTTGCACTGTTGGTGGCAATGTAAAATGGTATAGTCACTGTGAGAAACAGTATGGAGGTTCCTCAAATATTACCACATGATGCAGAAATTCCACTTCTGGGTATATACCCAAAAGAATCAAAAGCGGGGTCTTGAATAGATATTCATGCACCCATATTCATAGCAGCATTATTCACAATACTAAAACATAGAAGCAACCCCAGTGTTAATCGACAAATGAATAGATTACCAAAATGTGGTATATTCATACTATTAAATGTTATTCAGTCCTTGGGGCGCCTGGGTGGCTTAGTCCTTAGGCTTCTGCCTTAGGCTCAGGGTGTGATCCCAGGTCCCTGGAATCGAGCCCCGCATCGGGCTCCTCCGCTGGGAGCCTGCTTCTTCCTCTCCCACTCCCCCTGCTTGCATTCCCTCTCTCTCTGTCAAATAAATAAATAAAATCTTTTTTTAAAAAAATGTTATTCAGTCCTAAAAAGGAAAGAAATTCTGCAATATGCTACAATATGGATGAATCTTGAGTACATAACACTGAGTGAAATAAACCAATCACAAAAAGTCAAATACTGTATGATTCTACTTACACGAAAATCATAAAAACAGAAGGTGTAATTTTGGTTGCCAGGGGCTGGAGAGGAGGGGAGAATGGGGAGTTATTGGTTAAGGAGTGTAGAGTTTCAGATTTACAAGATGAAAAGAATTATGGGGTCAGATAGTGGTGATAGTTGCACAAGAATATAAATGTAAATATAAACGTATTTAAAATCACTGAACTGGGGGCACTTAGGTGGCTCAGTCCATTGAGTGGCTGACTTCTGGTTTCAGCTCAGGTCATAATCTCATGAGTTGCAGGACTGAGCCCCATGTTGGGCTCCACCCTCATGCTTGAAGATTTCTCCCTCTGCCCCTCCCCACTCACACATACTCTCTCTCTCTCTCTCAAATGAATGAATGAATGAATGAATAAATAAATAAATAAATAAATAAATAAATAAGTCTTAAAAACAAAAAAAACACTGAACTGTTACCTTAACAATGGTTAAGATAAGCAAGCAGAGTGGGGCAGTGGAAGCATGCTGGGCCCATAACCCAGAGTTTGGTGGATTGAAAAATGATTAAGATGGTAAATGTTGTTATGTATATTTTAAAACAATTTTAAAAATTTAAGTTAAATATTAAAATAAATGGAGTCCCTCAGTCATAAAAGTTATTTGACTTTATATAGATATATAGGAAATGATTTTACTGAATTCAGGCAGGCCATTTTGTGTGGATAGAAAGCCTAAATCCATCCACCTTTGTTGAGAATTAGTTAATAGCCTTCAGCATGATCTATGCTTGTAAAATTTATTAGTTTCAGATAAATAAATTGAACTCCTTTGTTCTGGAAATTCACACACACATTACTAACATAGAGAAAAGTGCAATGAGCTATGGTTTCATAAAATGTTACGTTAAAGAATCATTATTTTATGAATTTAATGGCTTTTCGTAAAAGCTCCTGAGATCACTCAGACTCCTTCATAATGAAAGAGGTGTTGTGTCCCTCATTCCCATTTGCAAGCTTTGTGCCAAACTAAATGTTAAGAAGAACTGTAAAGAAAAGTTTCACTGTCAAACCAAAAACTATGCTCAGAAAGTGCAAAAAAGAAAAGAAGTAAAAAGTCAAACAAAAACAAACAAGCCTAGGGTTCTATGAAGCCAGAAGAAACCACAGACCATAGAAAAACACTATCCTTTCCACGGCCTCAGAATCGTCATAGTAGAGGAGTGTCGCCAGTGGGGATGTTTGGGTCCAGCCAGCTGCCATCTTGGGGCCTCAACCCCATCATTTCCCCTCTCAGTGGATGCTAAGTGAGGATAGAGCGTATTCATGGCTGTGAGCGGTCTTTGTTGCCTCTCCTCTCCGTGTTGGCACCCAGAGAGTCTCCCTGTTGGCTCTAGTGGTCTCTGTATTATGGACAGAGATCATCCAAAGTAACTAACCCCCCAAGCAACTTTGCCAAATCACATTCATCAGGCACTTGATGCATAACAGTTTATTACTTTCCAAGTGGATAGCATTGATTAGGAAAGGAGGAAAAGACTCCATTTGTACCATCAAGTTGCCCTTTTTAGAATAATCTCTTAAACATTTTAATTGCAAAATAGGTAGGAATTTACCAAAAAGCTCCTATAAGCACGTGAAAGCCCACATTTTAGCTGCTTAAGAAAAAGGCATTTAACCAAGGGAACACTTTCATGAATAATAAACACTTTGGGATTTTTTCCTTCTCATTTTAAAAATTTAAGTTCAATTAATTAACATATAATGTATTATTATTTCTGAGATAGAGGTCAGTGATTCATCAGTCTTAAATAATACCTAGTGCTCATTACATCATGTGCCCTCCTTAATGTCCATCACCCAGTATCCCCATCCTCCAAGCCCTCTCCCCTCCAGCAACCCTCAGTTTATTCCCTATGATCAAGAGTCTCTTATGGTTTGTCTTCCTTTCTGATTTCATCTTGTTTTATTTTTTCCTTTCTTCCCCTATGATCTTGTTTTGTTTCTTAAATTCCACATATGAGTGAGATCATATGATAATTGTCTTTCTCTGGTTGACTTATTTTGCTTAGCATAATACCCTTTAGTTCCATCCATATTTTTGCAAATGGCAAGATTTCAATTCTTTGATGGCTGCATAATATTCCTCTGTGTGTGTGTGTGTGTGTGTGTGTGTGTGTGTGTGTGTATCTCACATCTTCTTTATCTATTCATCTGTCAATGGACATCTGGGCTCTTTCCATAGTTTGGCTAAAGTGGACATTGCTACTATAAACATAGGGGTACATTTATCCCCCTGAATTAGTGTTTTTGTATTTGGGGGGTAAATACGCAGTAGTGTGATTACTGGGTCTTAGGGTAGTTTTATTTTTAACTTTTTGAGGAATCTCCATACTGTTTTCCAGAGTGGCTGCACCAGTTTGCATTCCCACCAATAGTACAAGGGTTCCTTTTTCTCTATATCATCGCTAACACTTATTTTTCTTATGTTTTTTATTTTAGCCATTCTGACGGGTGTGATTTGACATCTCGCTGCAGTTTTGGTCTGCATTTCTCTGGTGATGAGTGATGTTGAGCATCTTTTCATGTGTCTGTTGTATGTCTTCCTTGGAGAAATGTCTGTTTATGTCTTCTGCCCATTTTTTAAAAATTGGATTATTTGTTTTTTGGGCCTTGAGTTTTATAAGTTCTTTATATATTTTGGTTACTAACCCTTTATCCAATATGTCATTTGCAAACATCGTCTCCCATTCCATAGGCTGCCTTTAGTTTTGGTGATTATTTTCTTCACTGTGCAAAAGCCTTTTATCTTGATGACAAGTCCCAATAGTTCATTTTTGCTTTTGTCTCCCTTGCCTCAGGAGACATATCTAGAAAAATGTCGCTAAGGCCCATCTCAGGGAAATTATTGCCTGTGCTCTCTTCTAGGATTTTTATGGTTTCGCTTCTCACATTTAGGTCTTTCATCCATTTTGAGTTTATTTTTGTGTATGGTGTTAAGAAAGTGGTCCAATTTCATTCTTTTGCATGTAGATGACTAATTTTCCCAACACCATTTGTTGAAGAGACTGTCTTTTTTCCATTGGATATTTTTTCCTGCTTTGTCAAAGATTAATTGACCATATAATCATGGGTTTATTTCTGGTTTTCTATTCTGTTCCATCGATCTATATGTCTATTTTTATGACAGTAACATACTGTTTTGATTACTATTGCTTTATAATATAATCGAAGTCTAGAATTGTGATACTTCCATCTTTGTTGGGGATTTTTTTGGTTTTTTGGTTTTGTTTTTGTTTTTCAAAATTGCTTTGGTTATTTGGGGTCTATTGTGGTTCCACAGAAATTTTAGAATTTTTTGTTTTAGTTCTGTGAAAAATGTTATTGGTATTTTGATAGGGATTGCATTACATCTGTAGATTGTTTTGGGTGGTATAGACATTTTAACAATATTTGTTCTTCCAAACCATGAGCTTGGAATGTCTTTCCATTTCTTTGTATCTTTTTCAATTTCTTTCATCAATGTTTTATTGTTTTCAGAGTGCAAGTCTTTCACTTCTCTGGTTAAGTTTATTCCTAGGTACCTTATTACACATAATTTTCTTTTGAAATTTTTTTCTCACTACACTGAGAAATTAAAACTTTTTGAGAATCAAACAAAACATTAATTGGGGAATGGAATCAAGCCACCTTCGGACAACACCACATCTCCCTGCCTCAAACTGTAATAAAATTACATAAAGAGATGAAGACCCTCACTCCAAAATAAAAGTTTTAAGAGTTCAGTGCTACAGAAAGTCATACCATATTGGACTTTTCTCACTTATTTTTGTCTTATACTATCAAAAAATAATTACAGTTTCATATAATTAACTTTTTAAAAAAGATTTAATTATTCATTTTAGAGGAGTGTGTGTGAGTGAGTGGTGGTAGGGCCAGAGGGAAAGGGAGAGAGAATCCCAAGCAGACTTCTCACTGAGCACAGAGCCCAAGATGGGGTTTGATCCCAGGACCCTGAGATCATGATCTGAGCTGAAACCAAGAGTCAGATGCTCAACCGACTGAGTCACCCTGGTGTCCCAGTTTTATATAATTAACTTTTAAAATTGAAAACAATTTTTTTAATGTATAAGTTACATCTAGAGCAGCAGAGTAGAAATATGTGAGTTTGGAGAAATTACTTACTCTCTCTGAGTCTGTTTTTCTCATCTGTAAGATGGATATAATAATTCTTACTATAGAGTGTTGTGCCAGGGATTCAAAGAGATCATATATGTAAATTGTGAAGCATAGTGTTTGTCACATAGTGGGATCTTCTTAGATAGTAGTAATTCTTTTTGTTTAAAAGATTCTATTTATTTATTTGAGAGAGAGAGAAAAAAAGAGCACCCAAGAGAGAGAGCAAGAGAGAGAGAGAGAGAGCTCAAGCAGGGGGGAGGGGCAGAGGGAGAGGGAGAAGCGGACTCCCCACTGAGCAGGGATCATGACCTGAGCCACCCAGGTGCCCCGAAAGTAGTAATTCTTATTGCTAAATATGCTTAGTGACAAATACTCAAATAAAGTTTACTAAAAATTCCATGTGAATATGGGTGTGCATAATTATGTTATTTATCATAGAACAGCATCCTTAAGTGCCTGTTGAACTAGTAATTACTTTGACTCGTTTTTAAAAACCAGACATCCCCAGTTACAAGATATATTTATAAAAATCAATAGCTTTCCTATATGTAAAGTATTAGAAAAAGCAAAATGATATCATCCCATTCAACATAATGGTAAAGTATAAATTATTTAGGAATAATGGTAGTAAATGTGCCTATCTATATGATTGTGTGCATTAAATAATATTAATACATTTAAAGTAGCTGGAACACTTCCTGTTCCATAATAAGAACTCAATAAATATTCACTGCTAATATTAAGAAGAAAAATTATGTAGGATTTATATAATAATTTATATAATTTTATATCATAAGGATTTATAGAAAAGGAGTTCTAAAACTTTACTGAAGTGCTGCACTAGACACAAGTGAATTGAAAAAATGGAAAGAAACACTATTTTTCTGTATGGGAAGGTTCAATATTGTAAAGTCATTTTTCCCTCAAAATAATCCATGTATTTAAAACAGTTTCAACCAAACACAAATAAGATTTTTGTGGGTCTTTAAATTTTATTCTCAAGTGTATCTAGATCAATAAAAATGTTATATATTTGCTACAATTTTTTTAAAAGAGGGGAGATTTTGGCCCACCAGTTATTACAATGTATTATAAAGATATAAAAGAGTGTATTACTTGCATGGGTTGAACAATGAAACAGTATAGAAAGTCCAATAACAAATATAAATACGACATACGTAAAGATACAGTAAATAATAAAGGGGATCAGTATGACACAGGGCAGATGGAATAGTTTTTCAATAAATGTGTTTATGCTAGTGGCTATATAACACAAACATTTTATCTATACATCTATACAAAAATAAATTTTAGCTGGATTAAAATGTAAACACGAAGCTTAAAATCATAAAGGTACTAGAAATGTTCTTTCATTTATTCCACAAATATTTACTGAGGTGTTACTATGTTCCAGATACCATTCTAGGCACAGGGAGACAGCACTGAACAAGATTAATGAGGTCTGTGCTCTCTTAAAGCCTACATCCTATTGGGAAAAACAGGTGGGGCGCCTGGGTAGCGCAGTCGTTAAGTGTCTGCCTTCAGCTCAGGGCGTGATCCCGGCGTTCCGGGATCGAGCCCCACATCAGGCTCCTCGGCTGGGAGTCTGCTTCTTCCTCTCCCACTCCCCCTGCTGTGTTCCCTCTCTCGCTGGCTGTCTCTCTGTCAAATGAATAAATAAAAAATCTAAAAAAAAAAAAAAACAAAACCAAAAACAGGCAATCAAGTAAAAAGAGTGATATAATGAGAGTTACTAGGACACTACTGTACATAAGATGGTCAGGGAATACTTTTTTGAAGAGATATCATCTGAGCTCAGAACTGAATGATAACATAGCCAAATGCATCAGCTGAAGTACATTGGAAACAAAACCAACACAAAACAATTACAGCAGGCAGTTAAATAGAGGTCACTTACTATAGGTGTCAGAACAGTTGTTAAGTCAAACAGGGTGTGGTAAGGCAACCCAGAGATGAGCAGGAAGGAAACCCACTCCTAGTTCTATGCAAATGAGCATAGGATTACTGTGGCAGGGGCTGCCAGGCCACAGCTGGAACCACAGAGAAGATGCACTCACTGCTGAAGATACTTCCTCACAGAGATGTGCGGGGAATACCATAAGCTCTCCCTTTCCCTAACGTTTAACCTCTTGTAGGTGCTCTTCTTTAGCCGAAGCTAGGCAAAACCTGGTAGGCAAGGGAATCTCAGGAAATGTGTTTGCAGATTTTGGTACCATGCAATGCAGAGAGGATCGGTGTAACAGCCAAAAGTTGTGATGATTTGGGAGAGCTTTCCTGGCAAGCAGTAGCAATGCAAAGGCCAGTAAGTGGGAAGCAAAAAGAAAAACAGATCCTGGCATGTGGTAGGAAAGTAAGGAAATCAGTGTGGGTAGAAATTTGGTTAGTGAGAAAAAGTGTGGTATGAGATGCAATTGAAGAAGTAAGAAAGAATCACGTGTTGTAGAGCACTGTTGGCTGTGATAAGGAATTTGGATTTTAGTCCAGATAAAATAAGAAACAATTGTTGATTTTGCAAAAGGGAATCTGATTTTTCATTTAAATGAGCATTCTGTCTTCTCATGGAAAATGGAATATAGAGGTTGTCAAGGATACAAGCATGGAAATGAATTAGCAGTCTACCTCGGTGAGCCGCTGAAGCTACCAGCATTGGTAGAATCACTGGAGCCAGAGAGTAGTGGATGGATTAAAAAAAATTTTTTTTTCTATGATTTTTTTTAATTATATGTTAGTCACCATACAGTATATCATTAGCTTTTGATGTAGTGTTCCATGATTCGTTGTTTGCATATAACACCCAGTGTTCCTTGCAATACGTGCCCTCCTTAATACCCTTCACCAGGCTAACCCATCCCCCCACAACCCTCCCCTCTAAAACCCTCGGTTTGTTTCCCATAGTCCATAGTCTCTCATGGTTTTGCTCCCCCTCTGTTCCCGCCCCCTTCATTTTCCCTTCCTTCTTCTAACGATCTCCCTGCTACTCCTTATGTTCCACAAATAAGTGAAACCATATAATTGTCTTTCTCTGCTTGACTTATTTCACTTAACATCATCTCCTCCAATTCCATCCATGTTGATGCAAATGTTGGGTAATCATCCTTTCTGGTGGCTGAGTAATATTCCATTGTATATATGGACCACATCTTCTTTATCCATTCGTCTGTTGAAGGACAGCTCGGCTCTGGATTCAAAATTTATACTGTAGATGTAGCTGCTGGAATTGCAGAGAAATTGGATGTGAGGAAGGAAAAAAAAGAAATAAAGGAAATTTAAGACATCTTGACGTCTGATTTCAGTTAGGATGTGAAAGGACATGAAAATTCTTCCCTGCCATAGTAAGGAAGAAAAACCTGAATAAAATAATAATATAGGATTTATCATACTTTTCTATGGACCTAATGAATAGTGGGAGAAATAAGGTCCAATTAACTGAATTTAGAGAGAAGGAAGACCTTCATAGGCGAATAGAGTTGCACCAGCTTTCATATCTGGAGGCAAGCACATATGGGCAAGAGTAACCAGCCTGCCATCAATGAAGAGAAGGAAAAATTGGCTAAGCCTTAGATGAAAGTGAAGACTAGTAGGATTGATTAGAATCTAGAAGTACAAACACAAGTACAAACCACTTGACTGAATAATCCCCTATTTGTCTCCAAATTTTGAAAAGGGGTAGTGGAAGAGAAGCTGGTAAGCGGAGAGTAATCATATAGTCCCACGCATCCGTTATAGCTTTTGGGTTCTGAAATCCTGATGGAATTGAATCCAAAGATGAATCAAAAATACTTAGAGTTGTAGTCCAACTCCCTTCCATATCAAAGTCTGAGAAGATCAACAAGGTAACTGCTATATAGGATATTAGGGGCAAACTAATCACAAATACACTCAGCCTAATTGAAGTTGTGGCCCAACACCAACTCAATCCAACTCTATGAGAATTATAAATGATCAGCTCCCCACCCTAGCAATCAGACAAAGGAAATGACTTGTATTTTTTCAGAAATAAGCAAAATATAAGCACAGAATCTATACTTTAGTCTCTACTGTTCTTTTTTGCACTATGTAAAGAATAAGACAAAAAAATTATGACACACATGAAAAAAGAAAATATGACCCATAATCAGGAGAAAACGCAATCAATAAAAGCAGATCCACAGAGAACTCATTGAAATTAGCAAACAAGAACTTTAAAAAAACTTTTATAAATATGTTAAAAGGTTTATAAAAAATATACATATAGGTGAAAAGATGAGCGTTTCAAGGTAGAAACGGAAACTTTGTAAAAAGCCAAATGGAAATTCTATTTAAAAATTTCTAAAAAATATATAACATATAAAAATTTAAAATTCACTGGATACTTTTAACATCAGATTGACACTACAGAAGAAAGATTCAGTGAACTTAAATTCACTGGAAATTATTCAGGCTGAAGCAAGAGAGAGAATTTAATTGAAAAAAATAAAGAGAGCATCCGTGACCTCTGGGACAATATCAAGCAGTCCAGCATACTCTTCTATGGACCTAATGTAATTGATGGCCCAGAAAGAGAGGAAAAAAGAATGGGGCAGAAAATATTTTGAAAAATAATGGTCATAAATCTCTCGATTTCGGTGAGAAACAAAACCATAATTTCAAAAATATGAACAAACACAGCAGGAAAAAATATAAATAAAACCACACCTAGACACAGCATAGCCTAAATTTGAAATCCAGAGATAAAGAGAAAATCTTAAGAGTAGTCAAAGGAAAAAAGACGGATTGCATGCGAACAGTGATAAGAATGGTAGCAGAGTTCTCATTGGAAATAAGGTAAGCCAAAAGACAATTAGATGACATTTTTAAAGTAGAGAAAGGGAAAAAAACTCTCAACTTAGAATTCTATATCCAGTGAGACTATTCTTCAAAAAACATAGGTAAAATAAAGACATTTTCAGTTAAACAAAAGCTGAAGGGAAATTATATTTGATGGAAACCCAGATCTATACAAAAAATATGAAGAGTGCAGAGCACCTGGGTGGCTGAGTCAGTTAGGTGTCTGCCTTTGGCTCAGGTCATGATCTCGGGGTCCTGGGATCAAGCCTCGCATGCATCCAGCTCCCTGCTCAGCAGGGAGCCTGCTTCTCCCTCTCCCTCTGCCTGCCACTCCCCCTGCTTGTGCTCTCTCTCTCAGTCAATCAATAAATAAAATCCTAAAAAAAAAAAAAAGAGTGCTAGAAAATAGTGAAGAAATTAGTAAACATAAAATATATATTTTCTCTTTCCTTAATTTATTCAAAAGTTAATTTACTGCTTAAGAAAAATAATAATATATCTTGGCTTTTATGAGATACATTGAAATAAAATGTATGACAATAATAGTACAGATGATGAGAAGGGTAGGTAAGTGAAAGAATGAAATATGACTCCTAAAGTTTTGTCCTAGACAGTTGTGATTATGACAGTGCCATTTGCTAAGTTTGGGAGAACCATGAAGATATAGACTGGGAGGGAGGAAGTAAAAAAAAAAAAAAAATTCCAAAAACTCTTTTGGACACTGTCAACTTCCCTAGTCATTGTCCATTTCACTCTGCCTAATAGCATTCTGATTTCTTTCATGTACTTACCAGTTTTTCATAAACCCCAAGTGATACAGGAAAAGCTGGTTTCTCCTTCTTCTCCAGAGTTGGCCTAATTGGTCTAAGGATAATTGCATTCTCTCCTTGTTATTGAATAATTAAGGAGTCCGGGCCTAAGTCAATCATTGTAAAGCATTCCATTGGCCAGAGGGAAGATTTAGGAATGGGTTCAGGTGAGGGGTTTTGGGGAGCTGTATGAGAACAAAGTTTATTCTTTTTTAAGAGGGATCTACCAATAAAAGCAATGTCCGTTTTTCCTCTGGACAGCGTAGTAGGGAGAAGGGAGGCTGGTACTGTGGCAATCATCTTGAATCCAGCTTGAGGATGAAGCCAGCCTTACAGGAGGGCAGTGCTAAGAGTGAAGAGTCATGCTCATTGAACAACTGCTGGTCAACAATCTAACAGAGGGCTTTTCCAACAAATCCTGGAGTCTGAGTTATATTACATGGTGCCCAAAGCATTCTGTCTGATTCAGACATGTTAAGTTTGAGATGCATTTTGGATAACTGAATGGAGATGTCAACCAGGCAGTTGGATATTTGAGTCTGGAATCCAGAGGAGAACCAGTGGTAGGAGATGGAAACTTGCATGTATAGTATAAGTAGTATTTAAGTAATAAATATTATTTTAGTAGTATAAATAGTATGTACAGGCAAGCATTTAAATGAAAGCACTAGGGGTTAAGTGTAGACATAGATGAAAAGAGGACCCAAAACTGGCCCCTGAGGGCATTTATAGATTGAAAAAGAATAGCATTGAAATTGGAAGAGAACCATGAAAGTGTAATATGACAGAATAAAAATAATATATAGTCCTGGCATGAGAAAGAACTTTTCTCTTTAATGTATGCAATTTTATATAAACAACACATACTTATATTTTAAAAATCAAATAGCAGAAAGGTGTGTATAATAAAAAGTTCTCCCTCCCCATTTTCTAAATTCCTGGTTTTTTTTTCCCGAGAAGCAACCATGTTTACTAGTTCTTTAATACCATTTGAAGCAAACGTATGATTAACATATATGCATATGTAAAAGTATATATTTATGTTCAATATATATATTTACACAAATGGTGGCATACTATCTTCACTTCTCCAAACACATAAAGCATGCATTTATTTTTACTTCACAATAAGTCTCAGAAAATTGTTCTCTACAGCAATATTTGGCTTTCTTCTTTCTCTTTTTTAACATCTGCTCAATATTCATTGCATGCTTTTCTATAATGTATTTGACCTATTCCCAATGATAAACATTTAATTTTATCAGTATTTTGCTCCTGTGAATTTTCTTGTCATATGTCTTCATATATATGTGCTAGGACACCTGTGAGAAGTAGATAAGTTTTGGATGGATTAGATAGGATACTTACAACAGCAAGTAACAGCAATCTCTTGACTCGTTTGGCTGAAACAATGAAGAAATGTATGATCATGTTTTATCGATTCTAAAATCCAGGCTTTTACGTTTTAAAATCTCTGAAGTCAGGACAAGTCTTCTAGCTGATGGCATGCTGTGGCTTAATTGGCAGCATTTTCTTTTCTTAGTGGTACATAAAAAGTTGTTGTATCTTGTAATCAATGGTGTTTTAGATGAAATGGCATGTGATATTTCACATAACAAAAAAATCAAGAGGAAAACAAATTTGAGAGGTAACTGGCTTCTACCTTGGTTAATCCAGTGGCTCAGCAATGTTAGCAAGACCTGAGGTTTCTTTCTCTCCACTCTGTCAGCTTCCAAGGACAAGCACATGGCCTCAGATGTTCTCAAAATCACAAGATGTCTACAACATTTCTAGGCACTAAATCCAGACATGGGGACCATCTCTTTGGGGGAAAACATTGTAAGACCTCTGTGTGTCAAAAAACACAAACAAAATTTTATTTTAAAGATTTTTATTTATTCATGAGAGAGAGAGAGAGAGAGAGAGAGAGAAAGCATATGCTGGGGGTGGGGCAGAGGGAGAGGGAGGTGCAGGGCTGGATCCCAGACCCTGGGATCACAACCTGAGCTGAAGGCAGCCACTTAACCTACTGAGCCACCCAGGCGCCCCACAAACAAAATTTTAAAATCAAACAATAAACCAGAAAAATATTTAAACCATGGTAACAGACAACGGGTTAATTCAAGTCTCTTACAAATCAATAAGAAAAATTGACTACAGCAATAGAAAGTAAGCAAAGGTCATAAACGCAAGACACACATACAAATATAAGTGCCCATCAATATTTGAGAAAAAGTTCAATCAATAAAATAAAAATTAACAATGAAATACTTGTTTTCAACCTAACACATTGGCATGTATGAAAAAAATTAAGATGACAGTTTTTAGAGAATAGGTTGAAACAGGGGTTGCCATGCACTGCTTGTCCGAGTATAAATTAGTTGAACCAAAGGCGATAAACAGTACACAAACTATCCAAATAGCCCAACAATTCCACTTCTTGGGATTTACCTCTAGAAAAAATGAGAGGTGTACTCAGATTACAAGGATGTTTATAATGCAAAATATTGGAAATGATGAGATATTTATAAATAAACTATGGTTTGTTTATTTCATAAAATGGACTATGGTACAGCCATTACAAACTAGTTGAATATTAATGGTGCCTCAGGAAAATTTGGGTTGCTCTAGGTCAGTGTAACCAAATGGTGTAAATGCTGTGAGTCATTGATGACTAAGGACAGAAATGAACTTAGCTGGGCCACACTGGGGATTTAAAGATATCAGAGAGGACATCTCTCTATCTTTGATTCTGGGGTCACATGGTCTTTAATTTCTACAGCATCTCTATCTATCCCTTTCTCTCTCCAGACCAGACTCCTCTGTGATTCTTTTAATTTCTGCTTTCGATGGCTCTTGCTGCTTGCTTGCAACCCCACCAGAGCTTATAGCTAAAGGGTCTCACGTCATATGACTGGCTTGATCTCTGGCCATTAAGTTCAATTTCTTGAGAAAGAATACCTGACTGGCTTAGCTGAGCCTGTGGATTGGATCTCCCTGGGTGAAAAGCGTCAGTCCCAGCCTTGCGGGCTGTGGCCAGGGATGGGGCCACCTCCCACAGGGCTCCTGTAACACACACTTCTGCTATTTCTAGTCCTGGGTGCCTCGACATCCCTTGTGGGTGCCGTGAACACTGCCCACAGCTCTGAAAATAGTCCCCACATTAACTCCTCCTTAAAATTCCAGCCATGGATGCCTTCTGTTTTATGATTGCTAAAGACGTGAATATGATGCTTTCTGGAAGTTGATTAACCGAAACTGAACTGGTACTCTTCAACCTTGTGATAGCAGAGTACGTTCTCAGTCCAGCTACTCACGCATCCCGGGATTGTATCACAACATAATGTGAACAAGGCTGTTACTAGTAGTGAAGGTCTTTCTTGGCCACTAAATTCTTTCCTTTGTTCAAGCATGAATTCTTCTCTGCTTTCATGAAGCAATGAATTCGTAAAATAATAAGGACCATAGAAGTCATCTACAAAAATGCCATTTTATGTCTTACAGATATTGAAATCTGAGACCAGAAATATAGGAGGATAAGATACCTTTTTCGGTATATTTCTGTGGGCAAGGAATATGCATTCCTACAAAATGCCAATATTCTTGATTCTTCCATATTTTTACATGATGTATTACCTGGGACAAAGGTATAGCAAACATGCAGACCCACAACTTCACGTCTTTTCATATCCCTGACTCTGCATGATGTTGGTGTAGTGATAGGATCAGCCTCAATCATCTGAAACTTTCCAATTTTGTTTAAAATCAGATCTCAGGAGTACCTGAGTGGCTCAGTTGGTTAAGCGTCTGCCTTTGGCTCAGGTCATGTTCTCAGGGTCCTGGGATCAAGCCCCGCATTGGGCTCCATGCTCAGTGGGGAGTCAGTTTCACACTCTCCCTCTGCCCTTCCCCCGTTCATGCTCTCCCTCTCTTTCTTCCTCTCTCTCAAATAAAAAAATAAAATCTTTTTTAAAAATTTCAAATCTCTACAACCAACTAAAGTATGTTTAAATCTATATAACTAAAATAAATCAAGTATTGATTAGGGAAAAGAATAACTTATTATTTGAAATTAATATTAGTGGAAAGTGGCCTTCCTAGGATGGTGAGAAGTCTTTTAAAGTGCAACATGACTTTGGCAGTCCTCTTGGCCGTGAGGCTGTTGACATCAGAGCAGTGTTTAACTGGGGAATTAGGCAGCTCAGCAGTGCGGGAATTACTTCTGTGATATCATCTATGTTATGCTGCCAGTAAATGTTCTGAAAATACTCTGCTCCGGAAAAGCTATGTCTGAATGAGAGAAGTCTGTTTTCCAAAATAATTCTCATCAATTCCTGCCTGCCCCCAACAACCTAGTTGTGTAGACCAAAAAGAAATACAACAAGGGGGCAATGCTGAGAATTCAGGTTAAAGAAACATCTGTTGGTAATGGCCTTCAAACACAGCATAACATGGGTGTCATTGGATTGATGGTCCATTAACTGTGAATCCAGAATGTTCTATTTTGCCTCTTTCTCTTTCTTTCTTTCTTTCTTTCTTTCTTTCTTTCTTTCTTTCTTTCTTTCATCTCCTTCCCTTTCTTTCTTCTCTTCTTTTTTCCATGGAAGAAAACCAAAAGGACAAAACTGTTTATGTAAAGTGTTCATTTGAAAGCTGATGCTAGAGCCTAAAGAACACAGGATGGTTAAGGACTAAAATTTTTATCAAGTTTAAAGTCTGTAATGAAGGAACAATTATCATTCACTCTTGTAATATAAGGGAAAGTCTTAACCAGCCTATAAAAGATCAAAAATTCATTTTAAAGGTTTTTAGCAACTCTACAAACAGTCCTTCAAACTATGTATTTTTGTTAATTAAACTATTACTTCTGCTTTAAAAGATCCCAAAAATGTTATAGGGGGCATCAATACAGCATTTTTCACAATTCCAGATTCTGAGTTCTTTGTTTAAAAAAAGTCATTACATATTTCCTGGAACTGTTTTTTTTTTAAAGTCATTCCTATCTATTTTGGCAAGTTCTATGAAAACATTAGCCTGTCTTGCAATAACACTTTAACAAAAGTTAGTCTCAGAGCTTAGCTAAAGAGAGTACAGGATCCAAAGCCTATGAAGCAAATTTATAGCTAAAAGAGTATAACTAAATAATAATAATAATAAGCATGAAAAGTTATTTTTAGTCGATGAGAACTATGTGCTCCCATACTTTCCCTCCTTTAGTCTATAAACCGTTCCTGTACATTTGCCAACAATCTGGCTAAACAGCACCGGATCGCCCCTGGCTGGAGGGCATAAGACTTCCCACATTTGCTCGATACTGGTATTAGACTCACCACCAACAGTGGCAACAAAAATAATCTTCACTCTCTGTGAATATACTGTAAAAGCAATCATTCAGCTATTGCTATGATGGTGTTCTCAGGATCTGGGGCCAGAAGCCCACTGTGTACTGCCTTTCTCAACGTTTTCTGTCTCCTCCTGAGGCTGGGCCATCCGGGTGGTCACCCTGGTCCCAAACCAGATCCCCCAGGAGCTCAGAACCCACATCTCTTTTTCAGTGCATACTCTGACTCTCTATACTGCCCCCCGCCAAGCAATGAGCTAGGCAGGGGTGGAAGGGAAGGAGAGCGATGAGACTGAGGACTCTTTGTTGATGGGGTAGTTCCAGGGTCTCATGCCCAAGGCAGTTCCTGGAGGACCATGAGTAGATCATAACTTTTTACTGGTACAGTGTTTCTTTCGCAGGATCTTGAGAGATTGGGTCACAATAGTGGTGCAAACACACTGGTTTTATTAACTCTCAATCATCTTTGGCACATGGCAGATTCAGGGCACTGAGTTGCTAATAGTCCATGTGTCTGGACCCATATGGCCCATTTGGATTGGATGTTGCCTGCGGTCAACAGCGCCTGAGGGCAGCAGGGCTGGTAGCAGGTGTCTATACCCTATACACCCCCTCTGATACCCAAAGTTGTGACATTGGCCTCCCTGCAGACACCATGCCATATGTCATCTCTTCTGAGAGTTTGTGTGATCTTTGCTCTCAGACCCCAACAGAACCTTCCAGTTGATGTCCTCTCTTATACTCAATGTGATGATGTATTGCTTTACGTTGCCAGTCTTAAGTCTTTCAGGATGAACTTCTTGCTCATTCCATGGGCTCCTTGCCTTCCCCTCACTCCAGCTGGTAGTAGTATGGAAAGCATGGTGGGGTCAACGTTGAAAGAGATCACATTCTAAGACTGCAGCAACCACAACCTAAAGGGATAAAGAAAAAACATGGTTAGAAGGTTGTTGTTCTACCATTATGCTATAAAATTCCGAACAGTACCCTTACCAAGACTGGAATATGAATCTTCACTTGCATCACTTGTAATCCTGGCATTGGTGGCCACATCAGCAAAGCACAGAGAACAACTTGGAGAGAGTTCATGGATGCTAGTGTTTATCGCATCGGGCGGGCAACATGCCTCAGCCTCCTGAGCAACGATGCAGCAGTGCCACAGATATGGTTCCAGGGAGCCACAGAGTCAGGAAAGTCTCCATTGTGTCAACACAAACAGGTGTCAACACCATGGCATTGCAAGTAATGACCGCATGGCTTCTCTTTCTCAAAATGGGAACTCTAACACGAGCCAGAATGGTGACTTGACAATACAGAACGGGAAGAGTTGGTGCCTGGACACCACGACGGATCTTCACAAGTACCACCTGAGTGATAAATAAATATGGAAATATGCCTTTTCAATTCACTATTCTAAATCTGTATCAATAAAGCCATATACATCACATGGTCCTATGAATTTTGTAAGACACTCTTAAAACAAATTGTGTATGCATTTGTTTTAAAACAAGTTGTGTGAATTTGTCTAGGACATGCACAACCTAGGGACATTGCTGGTTTTTCGTAGCATGTTCATATTTCTGGCCTAACGTGCCTCAGTCACACAGAGCACACTGATGATGAGAAGTGAATTAGTATAGTGTCTCCAGAGGAAAATTTGGCAACGTGCATCAAAATGCTCTTTATTTTACTGTCATTTATAATAGTGAAAAGTTAGAACCAATCAAAATGTCCAACAATAGAGGACTGATTACATAAATTGTAATGGGACATTTAAATGGAACTGTTAAAATGAAAATGACACCTGAAGATCAGTTATTGTATTTTTAATGAAAATTAAGTGAGTTTACTTTCCTTTCCTGAGAATCGGCATAAGGCAATACATTTTCCAGTAGGTGGTTGTCTTGAATATTTCTTATTGGCATCTGCATTATACCCTCTGCCCACATAGATTCCCACTGCAGCACCCTGTCTGGGCCAAGAATCTATGTGATGCAGCAGAAATGTATGAAGCATGTGCTCAGGGCTGGGAACTGTACTGGGCGGGAACCGTAAAGACAGACTCCACACAGCCCCTGTCGTCAAGAAACTGACAGTCTAGGAGATGAGATGAACAAGGAGGAATTTATAATAGAGTGATAGATGCTACGAGGTCGCACTTGCACTGCTCGCAATGAAAGAGGGTAATGTAGCTCAGTCTTAAGGACCAGGTTAGAATTCCCAGAGGAAACAATATCTAAACCGAGATCTGAAGGATGTGTGGAATAGCCAGGGAGGGAACGGGAAGAAGAGGAAGCTCATTCAGGGGCTCAGGCTTCTGGCAATTACTGTGTCTTGCAGGTCCACACTGTGGTGTCCTTGCCTACTGCACTCTCTTTTGAGCATTGTATGATCATGACTGACACCCTGTTAACAGCCTTAAAGGAAAACTCTGCTCTGGTTTTAGTTTTTAAAAATTATTTATTAACTGTTATGCTTTCCAAATTTTTTTTTAAAGATTTATGTATTTATTTTAGAGAGAAAGCATGAGCGGGGGAAAGGCAGAGGGAGAGGGAGAGAGAAAGAGAGAAGCAGACTCCCTGCTGAGCGTGGAGCCCAATGCAGAACTTGATCTCAGGACTCTGAGATTATGATCTGAGCTGAAATCAACAGTCAGATGTTTAACCAACTGAGCCACCCAGGTGTCCTATAATTTTCTTATTTTTAAAAATAATTTAAGGTACGAGGTTTTCATTCAAGGCGATGAAAAAGTCTGGGAATAGCGGTGGTGGTTGCATAACATTGGGAATTACACCACTGAACTGTACACATTAAAATGGTAAATTTTGGGGCGCCTGGGTGGCATAGCGGTTAAGCGTCTGCCTTAGGCTCAGGGCGTGATCCCAGCGTTATGGGATCGAGCCCCACATCAGGCTCCTCTGCTATGAGCCTGCTTCTTCCTCTCCCACTACCCTTGCTTGTGTTCCCTCTCTCGCTGGCTGTCTCTATCTGTCAAATAAATAAATAAAATCTTTTAAAAAATAAATAAATAAAATGGTAAATTTTGTGTTATGTGTATTTTACTATAGTAAAAAAAACTTAAATATAAAAGAAAAAAATAAGGCAAATACCCATATAGCTACCCCCTGGAATGAACAAATATTAATATCATGTCATATTATATTTAATCTAAATTTTAAAAATAAAATATTACCAATTAAAAAAATGAAATTGGAGCCCCATTCATTAAAAAATGAAACTGAAGCCCTAACTTCAAATGGGCCCCAAGAAAACATATGCCAATGAGTCCCATGTTTCAAAGTAAGACCATCTATGCAAATGAGGAGATCATCAATAAAGAGGATCAAAAGCAGTTATCATTTACTTGGAATGAACAACTGAAAGAGTGAGCCAGTGTGATATTCTGTAGATGCCAAGCAGAACGGGATCCCAGAGGACTATATTATGACACCAAGTAGAGTCTTGGGGCCAAACTGAAGGTGTTATTACTGTTCATTCCAAGTAAAAGCTAACTACTTTTGGTCCTTTTTATTGATGGATATTGAGAAGAACAATACTAACAGCTCAATAGCCACATAACGAGTTCTGGAAACTGGGTTGATTGTTCAGTCCATACCACATGGAGCACGGCACCTGTGACAGGGGGCTATTATTTAGTTAAGTTTGCAGTGTGCCACCCTTGTCTGCCATGATCCATCTGAGTTTTGGAAGGGCCAGTGAGGTAAGTTGATGGGGACCACCACCCTCCATCCTTGAAGCCTCTTACAGTGGTGAGAAACTCTGCAATTCCTCCTACAATTGCTTCTAATTTTTTTTTTTTGAAAGAGAGAGAGGCACGCAAATGGGGGGGGGTGGCAGAGGGAGAGAGAGAATCTTTAGCAGGCTCCATGCCTAGTGTGGAGCCTGACCTGGGGCTCAATCCCAGGACCCCGGGATCATGGCATGAGCTTTCAAGAGTCAGATGCTTAACCGACTAAATCACCCAGGCACACTGGATTGTGTCTAATTTTTATCTTGGCTGAGTGGGGGCAGTTTCAGTGATTTCTCCCTATCTCTCTTATTCTACATATAAGGAAATCATCGAAAGAGTTCTGCAAATTACTAAGTATCTATTCCTATTACACATGTGGGAAGTGGGAAAGCAACCACAGGGCAGATCTGTGGACCCAGTGGATCCATTGTAGGGTGTACTTGGATGAAGCTGCATGTATCATCTGCCCTTCATAAGCCCCAACTCTAACTGGAGGGACCTAATGGTATTTCAGGTCCTGTGGTATCTGTATCAATCCAGATTCTCAGCCCATTTCCTTAGGTACCATTATCCTGCTATATGGATGTAGGTTTCTCTGGGGAAAGATTGGAGTAATATTTATCATTTATACTTTTAGTGGCGTTGCAGAGTCCTTCATCAAGGAGAACTGGCAGCCTTCCCTCCAATCAATGTGCTTTTAGGTCTATGAATCGATTTAGTTTTGGAAATTGAATAAGGGATTGTGATTTTCCGTTGCTGTGGTTAATTTCAAACTTCAGCCTTCCAATACTCAATTTTTTCTTTTCAAAAATTATCCAAGTCAAAACACACCTTAGTTGGCTGGCATATTCATTTTTGCTCACCCACTAGAACAGAGCACCATTATTTATTAGCCTCCATTACAGATCCTTGCACCCTAATTGCCATTCTGGCCTTGCTGCTAATTTCACCCTCCTTGTGCTATGTCTCTCCTCTGCTATTTCAGAATCCTACCCTCCACATTGATACTTGGCAGCCCATTGGCAATATCTCCCACTAGCCAGCTCATGTCCTACCGAACTTGTCAAAGATGCCCATGCCTCGCTCACCAACGTAGTCCTTGCGCTTTGTGAAGGGTGCCTTTTCTGAGTTCTCCTAAAGAACAACAGCCAGGTGGTGAGTTCTCTGCTCTCACATAGTGGATCCATTCTAACATTCAGCATCACTGAGTTTTTCTAGAACTCTGCCAAGGAAATTCAAACATCCTCGCTTCTTTCATTGCAGGTCATAATCCTGTCCATGCTTCAAGAAGCTATCTCAGCTGTGAAGTCGAAGTGGATTCAGGTGCTCTCACCAAGACTCCCGAGTCATCAGTATGTTCCTATATCAATAAATTCTCAAAAAAAAAAATTCTCTTCTACCCCTCCTTGTATTTGCTTCCTCCTTCATCCAATACCTTTACAGTAGCCCATTTTCTTCTCCTTCCTATTTGTGCGTATTAGTCAGGTCCTATAATTCTTTTGATTGTCTATGCTTTCTTCTTAGAGTATGGACAGTTTTCCCCCACTCAAGCTGTGCTGAAAGTGAGACTTGATTATCAGTCAAGAGGTAATGAGTGGTAGCAGGGGTAAATCTTGAGAAGTAGAAGTGTCATTTTGGACACCTCTTCAGGTGAGGTCTTTAGTAAGCCTCGCAAGAGTGAAGGTGTGCATCTGGTGTCCGGAGGTTCCAGAAGACACCAGAGTTACAAGATCCCCAGGCTTGCCCACCCAATAATTCTAATGGCTTTGATTTTGATGAAGAGATCTTTTATGGCTATGCATTTATTCTCCTCTGCATCCTTGTTTTCCTTATAAGAAGATTTTGCGCCTGATTTTCATTCAGCACAAGCTGTGGTTAAGAAGCTGTCACCTTGAACACTGCCCTCCGGCCCCCTTGCTTCTACAACCTCACTCATGTTGAATGATGGTAACCAAAGCCTGTCTTCTACTTTGCTGAAGCCTTTTAAAGTGTTTGACAAAGGCCAGCCACCTCCAAAATCTTTATAATTACCCATGCCCCAATACCATTGAGGGGTTAGAACTACCACATGATCCAATGTTTCACCTTCCACCAGCACCTCCTCCGAAGCCACCGCAGGTGAGATCCTTAGCAATCGTGATGTGACTGCATGCAGTTAACCCCAGCAATGAGCTCCGTATTGCTGTGTGACGCAGCTCCAAAATCCCATCCAGAGAGTCTGCTATCTACGGCAACTTCTGAGTTGGCTTGAATATCCTGAGAGCCGTCTGAGACAAGGGCTTACGTGCAGGTGCATCACCTGCAAAAGTGCTTCTAGAGAGCAATGGTGTAGGATAGGGCAATGGAACAGGTAAGGAGAAAAAGCTAACAGGAGGAGAATGCCTTCTCATGGTGGCCGTCTCTAGGGACAATGGTGCCCATTCTTACCAGGACCTTATAAGAAACTTTAAGAAACATATCTGAGAATGGTGTGCCTGAGGGATGAAAGAGGAAATCATCATTTGTCAAGGGTGGCCCCGCTGGTGCTAGCTCACCTGCACTTCTGAGTTGTGTATGTTTGGATGAATACTGTGTACTTTAAGGTTTGCCATGCCACAGCATCAGACAGACCCTAGGGCAGGAAGTGAAAGGTGCTCAGAGATAGAATTTCTACCGCTATGATGCTGAGTGCCGCTGAATAAGATTTGGGCATTTGAATGTGTATTCAACAGCAAGAATATACTTCCTGTGAATTTTTCTAACAAAAAATATTAATTAAAATTGTTTAGATTCTCTGTGCCACCCAGGTGTAAAGGTGTTTTTGCAACAACATTAATTCTTTGTGATTTTATATTAATTTAGTTGTAATTCGCTTCAGAAGCAGCTCAGTTTACGCATAAGCATAAAATAGTAGGAAATGGGGAGAATTACAGATAAAAAGAAAACAAAAGGAAAACAACACAGTGCATTCAAATATCCTAAGCTTGTTAAGAATAATTATGGTTACTAATGTTAGTAAGGGTGTGGGTAAACTCATATAGTTTTAGATTTCTGCATGTAGTATACATTGGTTCTATTCTTTCATAAAGCAATTTAGCAGTGCATTTCAAAAGCTATAAAAATGGGGTGCCTGGGTGGCGCAGTCGTTGGGCGTCTGCCTTCGGCTCAGGGCATGATCCCAGCGTTCTGGGATCGAGCCCCACATCAGGCTCCTCTGCTGGGAGCCTGCTTCTTCTTCTCCCACTCCCCCTGCTTGTGTTCCCTCTCTCTCTGGCTATCTCTCTCTCTGTCAAATAAATAAATTAAATTAAATTTTTTTAAAAAAGCTATAAAAACATCTTCAGTAGATGCTGTCAGTGCCTTGCCCATATCCCCTCAACATTCACCTCCACGCTCAGAGGCTATTTGCTTAAAGACGTTCTGGCCATGGGCACTGTCTTAGTCCCTTTGGTCTGCCTTAACAAAAATATCATAGACTGAATGGCTTAAACAACATTTATTTCTCACAGTTCTGGAGGCTGGGAAATCCAAGATCATGGTGCCAGCAGCCCGAGTGTCTGGAAGGAGACAACTTTCTGATTCGTCGATGGCCATCTTCCGTCTTCTCAATGTGTCCTCACATGGTGGAAGTGGATCAAGAGGGCTCTCTGTGGCCTCTTTCATAAGGGCACTCATCCCATTCATAAGGACTCCAACATCATGACCTAATCACCCCCAAAGGCCTCATCTCCTAATACCATCACATTGGGGGTTGGGACTTCAGCATACACATTTTGGTTCATAGCAGGAACATACTCAGCTTACACACAGAGCAAGTTGGAAGTGCCAAAGAGCCAATAACCTCTAGAACCAGTCTTCAGTGTTGGGGTTGATGTAGAGCATGAAATCATCCATAATACCTGGCTCGTTAAAATGTAACATGGAGGCCGCTGAGGCAGGGAGGGTTTTGGAAAAGTCATAGGCCTTTGGAATGCCAAAGCCTGCATGACCACTCTACTGTAGGAATGCCACAGGGAGTCCCCTTCCCTGAAGCTTTCTTAGCCCAAACACCCACCCTGTGATCTAAGAGTTGTATGCATTGTCCCCCTAGGCTATGTTCAGCAGAATTTGTAGAACACGCAGATTAGTATACCATACCTTCCCCGTAAATAGATCCTCCTAGTTCCAGTAAGACCCCTTGCTACACATCCCGTGCTTGAGAAACAATGATAAGGATTTACGATTATCCTGAAGGACCAATAAAAGCTGGAGCAAAGAAGAGAAAAGGGTCTTCCTCTCTGAATGTTGACCCCTTGCCTTCTCCTCTCTTTCATAGCAAAGTTTGGAGTAATCTTTCATCTGTCGGTACAGGGGTTCTGGGCCATTCCCAGCACTTCGGGGCCATTCCCAATTCCAACCCAGGGAGGAATTATTCCTCTCAGGGTTCCCCAGTGGAACTGAAGTCCAGTTGCCTATGGTGGTTACTGATTGTTAGCAAACCTTTTACTAGCTCCCTTCCTTGCTTTGCCTCCCTTCCACACTCTCTTGCCAACGTTTCTTGGCATCACTTCCCACATGGCCAACTTACACTCAAATCTCCACCTTAGGTCTTGTTTCTGCGAAAAACTAAATGGAGATAACAGTGATACTTTTCTGCCAATAATTTTCCTTCTGGGTATTTATCTAATTGAAATAATCCTTTAAAAAAGGAGGGAGGAATTATGTCTAAAAAAGATACCACAGCATTTTTATTATGGTAGGAAAACTGGAAACAATTTAAAGTCCATCAAAGATTCATTCAATCATTCTCTCAACCACATACATTCTGCATCTGTTATATTCCATGCACTATGCTGGCACCCAGGATATCCAAATGAAATGTCATATAATTGGATAAGACAGGAGACAAACAGGAAAATGATGAAACCTGAACTAAAATAGTAGCAGGAGGAGATAGAGAATATAGTATAGATTTGGGAAATTTCTTAGAAGGCAAGAATCAACAGAACCAAGTGACCCATTAAATACAGAAGATAAAAGGAGATGTTGAAGATAACTTCCAGGTTTGTGGCTTGTGCAAATGAGTGATGCCATTAACTGGGATAGAGACTGCAGGAAAAGAATCTATTTCCTTTCTTTGACATTATTATTATTATTATTATTATTATTGGTAATGATTGGTTCATTTTTAATTTTCATATGTAACATATACATATGTTTTAGCATGTCTGAAAATATACTTATTCTAACTCTAAAATTTAGAGTTCTAAAATCTCTGCTTTCCTCTATACGTGTGTGTCATTCTTTCTTTCTAACTACATGCTTTCTCTGCTTCTCTGGCCTTAATGGCGTAATAATGGTGTAGTATTTTCTTTTCTTTTTTTTTTTTAAGATTTTATTTATTTATTTGACAGAGAGACAGCCAGCGAGAGAACATAGGCAGGGGAGTGGGAGAGGAAGAAGCAGGCTTCCCAGCAGAGCAGGGAGCCCGATGCAGGGCTCAATCCCAGGAGCCTGGGATCACACCCTGAGCCGAAGGCAGACGCTTAACGAGTGAGCCACCCAGGCGCCCCTGATGTAGTATTTTCATTCCATTTACCTCCAGAGGCAAACTGATAGGCCTGATTCTAAACTTCTGAGAGAGAGGTTCTGATTGGATCAGTTTGAGTTTGGCATCTATCTCTGGTCCAATCAGCTACGCATATATTACTTTCTTAATCAGAACAAAGAAATTATTCGTCAGCATGTATAATCCTTAATTACTTTTGTGCCAGATAGTCTACATTTGCAACTGCAGATCCATACTTCACTCTTCTCTCCCCTTGTGTGCCCCAGAGGTTGACTTCTAGAGACATCAATGGTTTCCTTGCCTCTGGCTCTCTGTTTCTCAGCCGTGAGAGACACCAGCAGGATATCAGGGTCAGGAGAGAGAAAGCAGGGTGTGTGTAGCAGACAGAACCATGTCCTCCAAAATGTCCATGTCTTAATCTCCAACCCCTGGCAAAAAGGATTTTGCAGATGTGGTTAAAGATCTCAAGATGGGGAGATTACCTGGGTGTGTCCAATGTAATTACAAGGGTTCTTGAAAGATGAAAGAAGGAAGTGAAAGGTCGGAATAAAAGAATTGATGTGACAATGGGTGCAGAGGTCAGAGTGATGCCATTATTGGAAGGGGCCATGAGCCAAGGAATGTGGGAGGCTTTAGAAGCTGGAGAAGGCAAGGATCAGATTTTCCCCTTGAGTCTCCAGAAGGAACACAGCCCCACCAACACTTTGATTTTAGACCAGTAAAACACATTTCCAGACTCTGAACTCCAGAACGTTAATATAAGAAATTTGTTTTAATCCACAAAGTTTGTGGTAACTTGTTACAACAGCAGTAGGAGACTAATACAGTTTGTCTTCCTGCTGAAGTCATTGGATTGCAGCAGGTGTGTTCCTCTAAAGAAAGCCACTGTGCCCATCTGGCAGCCGTCTCGTGCCTGCCATCTGGGTTTGGTAACTGTTCCCTTCCTTTGTGCCTTCAGACCCGTACAGGGTAGGATTTCTCCACCATCGCTAACCTAAGGTGTGTCACCCTACTTTATTGATTTCCTTTAATCTTGTTCACAACTTTGTGAATTGTTCTGTCCTTCCACACTCTTCAATTACCCTTTTTGAGTGTACCAACTATTTCTTCCTAGGACATTAATGGATACATTCTAGATTTCAAGAATTAAGGAGACTTAAGAACCATCTGGCACATACAAAAGAATATAGTTGTAATAAAGTATTAAAAAATGAATCGTTTCAGAATCCTGGTCACCATTACCTAGTTTTTGCCTTCCTTCACCCATAATTCATACTTCCTTCCAAAACTGCTCAAGGCAAAATGATGTGGCAAGTTACATATTTATCCCTCTCAGGCAACTTCTCTTTTTAACAGATTTTTATGCAAACTTTTGTCCTCTAGAACGGTTCACTGAGGCTCGACTCACTAGAACTTTACTTCCCCCAAGTCAAAATATACTTATTCATTCCAGTGGAAGAACTGTGGTTTCTCTAGTTCTCGCCACTCTGGTGGGGGTGAGGAGTTATGTCATTGTGAGTTTACTTTGCATTTTCTCATGACATCTTCAAATGGTTATTGGCCATCTGAATGTCCTCTTCATAAAAATGCCTATTCAGATCTCTTGTCCATTTTCCTATTCAGTTGTCTTTTACATACTGATTTGTAGCCACTCTATGCGTTCTGGACCTGCATCATCTGTTAGCTATATCTGTTGCAACACTTCTCCAGGCTGTGGCTCACCATTTCCCTTTCTTAATGCTGTCTCTTGCTGAACAGAAGTTCTTAATTTAAAGTAGCTCAACTTATATTTTTCTTTGTTATGTTTAGTGCTTTCTATGCCCCACCAAGCCTGCAATATATCTTTTTTCATATTTTTCCCTCTCAAATCTTTATTATTTACTTTCCGTATTTCACTCCCTAGTCCATCAGAATTGATTACTGTGAATGGTCTGCAGTGGAGGCTCAAGATTCATTTTTCCACATGCTTATCCAATCGACTCAGCCTCATTAATTTTGTTTTAATCCTCCTTTGCGGCATGATTATTTATTAGGGTAGGGAGTGCATAAGGCAGGGTAGGTGAATTCCATAGATATATGTATCATTCATTCATTTATTCAGTACTTAAATATTATATCCAACTATCAAGAAGTAAGTGTAGACTTTTCTTCATTCAGGACGTTAAATTTTGGGGCACCTGGGTGGCTCAATCAGTGAAGCAACTGCTTTTGGCTCAGGTCTTGATCTCAGGGTCCTGGGATAGAGCCCCAAGTCAGGCTCCCTGCTTCGTGGGAAGCCTGCTTCTCCCTCTCCCTGCTTGTACTCGCTCCCCCTGCTTGTACTCGCACACACACTCTCTCTCTGTCAAATAAATAAATAAAATCTTTAAAAAAAAAAGAAGTTAAATTTAGAAACATAATCTTTTGAGTTTTCTTATTTCTCAGAGCATCAGTCTAGGTCTAATCAGAAGAGAGAAATCACACAGTAGTTTGAACAGAGAACATTTAATGTAAAGATTTATTAACTATAATAGGACACTGGAGTAACAAAGGATTTACTAGAAAAAGAATATAAGAGTAATCGGTATAGAGGCGTCCGGGTGGCTTAGTCAGTTAAGTGTCTGCCTTCAACTCAGGTCATGATCTTGGGGTCCTGGGATTGAGCCCCACATCCGGCTCCCTGCTCAGCAGGGAGTCTGCTTGTCCCTCTGGCTCTCCCCCACCCAGCCCCCACTCATGCTCGCTCTCTCTCAAATAAATAAATAAAATCTTAAAAAAAAAAAAAAAGAGTAGTAAGTATAAGAAGCAGCCATCATCCCTCTAGCTGAGATAGTGTCCAAGGAAGAGCACCCCCTCTACTCACCCCTACCACAGACATCCTCTTGGGACTGAGAGCCAGACCTCCTTGAGAAGCCGTGACTCTGACATACTGAATGGCAGAGAAGTCCCCATGGAGCTACAGCAGTGGAACTTGCTGGAAATCCTGTACAGCGGACTGCCAAAATAAATCACCACAAATCTGGGAGCTTAAGACAACAGTGATTCATTCTTTCCCAGTTCTGGAGGCCAGAAGTCAGAAATCAAAGTGTCTGTGGGGCTATTCCTTTTCTGAACACACTGGGGGGAATCTTTCCTTGCCTCTGCTGGCTTCCGGTGGCCACAGGGGTTCCTGTGTCTCCGTTGCTCCACCTCCACCTCCATATGCATGTTGCTGTTTCCTGTTTCGAATCTCTCTCTGCCCTTCTAAGGGCACCTGTCATAGGATTTAGGGCCTACCCAGATACCCTAGAATGATTTCATCTTGAGACCCTTACTGTAATTACATCCACAGAGATCCTTGGTCTGCATAGGGCCACACTCACAGGCTTGGAGGAGATATATTTTTGGAAGGCCACAATTCAACCCACTACACTGCTTTCTGGAGGCTGCTGGAAATCAGCTGTCTGGGGCAGGGCAGGGCGGGGGGCGGGAGAGGAAAGCTGATCATGGGAGGTGTCTCACTGAAGGTACTCTGGTACATAAACCACCCCAGGAGCTAAGTGTTGGAGAAGCCTCCTGAGCTACGGGATCCTGCTGAGCAAGCTCCCTGGAGTCAGAAAGCAAATCCTTCTCTCTTGCAATGTCTCTTTACCAATCTCTACTGTCAATTAACACTGTGTCAGCCTGCAGGGGGGAAATGATTAAAGGGCCCAGATCTATTTTCACAGAGAAGACAAAAACAGAGATTTTGGAGCTTAAAGGCAGTAAATTGATAACCAGAACACTCAGATACAATGAAAGTTCATTTGGAAGTCTACCACATAGGCTGTATAGTTCGGTTACATAATTACTTTAAAAAAAATTTTTTTTTTGTAAGATTTTATTTATTTATTTTTTGACAGAGAGAGAGCCAGTCAGAGAGAGAGGGAACACAAGCAGGGGGAGCGGGAGAGGAAGAAGCAGGCTCCCAGCGGAGCAGGGAGCCCGATGCAGAGCTCGATCCTAGGGACCCGGGATCACACCCTGAGCTGAAGGCAGACGCTTAACGACTGAGTCACACAGGCACCCCTCGAAAAAATTTTTAATTTTTAATTTTAATTCCAGTATAGTTAACATACAAGGTAGTATTAATTTCAGGAGTACGATATAGTGATTCAACACATCCTTTTTTTTTTTTTTTTAAAGATTTTATTTATTTATTTAACACAGAGAGAGACAGCCAGCAAGAGAGGGAACACAAGCAGGGGGAGTGGGAGAGGAGGAAGCAGGCTCCCAGCGGAGGAGCCCGATGTGGGGCTCGATCCCAGAACGCCAGGATCACACCCCGAGCCGAAGGCAGACGCTTAACGACTGAGCCACCCAGGCGCCCCTGACTCAACACTTCCATACAACATCTGGTGCTGATCACAACAAGTGCACTCCTCAATCCCCACCACCTATTTAATCCATCCCCCTGCCCCCCTCCCCTCTGGTAACCATCAGTTTGTTCTCTATAGTTAAGAGTCTGTTTCTTAGTTTGCCTCTCACTTTTCTCCTCTTTGCTTGTTTGTTTTGTTTCTTAAATTTACATAGGAGTGAAATCATACGATATTTGTCTTTGACTGACTTATTTTGCTCAGCGTAATACTCTCTAGCCCCCATCCACATCGTTGCATATGGTAAGATTTCATTCTTTTTTTATGACCTGGTAATATTCCATTGTATCTATATATACCACATCTTCTTTATTCATTCATCAGTTGATGGACACTTGGGCTGTTCCATAATTTGGTTATTGTAAAACATGCTGCAATAAACATTGGGGTACATGTGTACCTCTGAATTAGCATTTTTGTGTTCTTTGCGTACATACCCAGTAGTGTGATTGCTGGGTCATAGGATAGTTTTATTTTTAACTTCTTGAGGAGCCCCATGCTGTTTTCCAGAGTGGCTGCACCAGTTTGCATTCCCCCCAACAGTGCAAGAAGGTTCGACTTTCTCCACATCCTCACCAACACCTATTATTTCTTGTGCTATTGATGAAATATTTTTAAAGCTATAACTTATTTGGACTTTTACCAAAGCAATTTTGGAGGCTATACATGAAGTTGAATAAATATTAGCATTTTTGTTAGAATCATTAATTGCATTTGGTACAAACTTAGGCAGCAGATATAGTTTATGACTCCAAAATATGGAGTCATATTGAGTGAATTCTCATCTTAATCCCTCGAGCTTCATATCTATACATTGCTGTTGCTGGCAATTTGAGAAAATTGAAGTGTGTTGTGTGCCTTTGGAAGCTGTGTACAGTCTTTGCTATGTTCACTAGATGACATAAGTCTGTTAAATATCATGTTAGATATGTTTCTAAATATAGCAGCACTATTTACCTTTTAAACAATTTGAGTATGGTTGACACAAACTGTTACACTAGTTTCAAGTAAGCAACATCGTGATTCAAGAACTCTGTAAGTTACGCTATGTTCACCATGAGTGTAGGGATGTAGTGTATCCACATACAATGCTATTATAATACCATTCACTATATTCCCTATGCTGTGCCTTTTATTCCCCTGACTTACACATTCCATAACTGAAAGCCTGTATCTCCCATTCCCCTCCACCTGTTTTGCCCATCCCCTGACCCTGCTCCCCTCTAGCAACCATCAGTTTGTTCTCTGTATATATAGGTCTGATCCTGCTGTCTGTTTGTTCTTTTGTTTTGTTTTTTAGATTACACATATAAGTGAAATCAAATGGTATTTGTCTTTCTCTGTCTGACTTATTGCAGTTAGCATAAACTGCATAAACTTCTAGGTCCACCCATGTTGTCACCACAAATGGCAAGATCTCATCCTTTTTTATGGCTTAGTAATATTTCATTATATATATATATACATATATATAGTAAGATATATATAATAGAAATATAATATATATATTTCTATATATATATTTCTATTATGTAATAGAAATATAATCTCACATTTTCTTTATCCATTCATCTATAAATGGCACTTGGGCTGCTTCCATAACTTGGCTATTATAAGTAAAGCTGCAATAAATATAGAGGTACAAGTATTTTCTCTACAAAACAAGACAAGAAATGACAAGTGTTGGTGATGATGTGGAGAAAAAGGAATTCTTATGTTGGTGAGTATGTAAATAAATCAGTACAGTGGAATCAGTACACTGTGGAAAACAGTAAGGAAGTTTCTCAAAAAGTTAAAAATAGAAATACCATATGATCCAATAATTCCACTACTGGGTATTTACCCAAAGAAAATGAAAGCACCATTTACTTTTATTTATTTAAATTTTTAAATGTTTATTGAGATTAGCATGCATACAATAAAGTACAAAAATCTTAAATGTATAGCTCAATAAATTTTATACACACATACACAAATATATGCATATTATATGCAACCCAGATTAAGATATAGAATATTTCCAGAATCCCAGAAGGTTCTCTCATGCTCCTTCATAGTCAACACCTCCATCCCACCCTGGCTGCTCCATAGGTAAGCACTATTCTGCTGCTTCTTCTCGAACTTTATATGATCTTCATTTAAGTGTCTGCTGCCTATGTTTGAATTTCATATAAATGGAATCATATAGTATCTACTTTTTTAGAACCAGCACCATTTGAAGACACCTTCATTTCTTAATTGTACCAGTGTCAGCCTCTGTGGAATACACACACACACACACACACACACACACACACAACTGTATATTCATGAGCCTGTTTTTGGACTTTCTTTTAGATCTACTGGTCAGCTTGTCAACCCTTGCATTAAGATCATACTATCTTTATAATAGATCCTGATATCTGGAGGGATGAAGTCCTCCAGATCCATTCTTCTTCTCATCTACTCTTGGAACCTAGAGTTTGTTTCTGGATTCTATTCTGTTTCATTCTATTTGTCTATCTTTGCACTATTTTAAGTATTGTAATTTTAGAATATGCATTAACATCTGACAGAGCAAAACCTCCAGTTTCCTCTTCCTCAAGATTATTTTGGCTAGTTTTGGCCCCTTGCATGTTTATATAAATGTTAGATTCAACTTATCAATTTCCACTGCTAAAGTATCCAGGCTAGGGACACCTGGGTGACTCAGCTGGTTAAGCGTCTGCCTTCTGCTCGGGTTGTGATCCCAGGGTCCTGGGATTGAGCCCCATGTTGGGCTCCCCACTCAGGGGGAAGCCTATTTCTCACTCTCCCTCTGCTCTCTCCCTCTGCTCTCTCAAATAAATAAATAAATAAATAAATAAATAAATAATCTTAAAAAAATAAAAATAAAGTGTCTGGTCTAGTCCCAAATGGAGTTGTTCCTGCTAAGCCCCACTGAATTCACCTAACTTTCTACCCTTGGCTCTCCCAGAAAAGGAAGACCTAGGTCAAGCAGTCAGTACTTGCCCACTCAGCACATCTTGTCTGACCCAGATCTAAGACTTCCCTTGGCTCCATACAAGGAAAATAACCCCACTTCAACCAATCAGCAAATGCCCAATATAACTTCCCTTTGCACCAGATTAAAAAAAAATTGAGTGAAAAAAGGGCTTTTGCTCACTTTCGTCTATACAGATCTCTCACTTTGTACAGCTCTTCAGGGCACCTTTCTACGTGCCAGAGTGGATGCTACTCAGGTCATGAATTGCTGAATAAAAGCCTAGTCGATCTGTAAATCATCTGTGGAAAGTTTTCTTTTAACACCACCAGATAAGATCTGGCAGGATTTTGATTGCGATTTCATCGATTCCATACTCATTTGGGGATTATAGCACTAAAGTTTCCAAGCCATGAGCATTACATATCCTTCCATTTATGTGGTTCTTCTTTCATTTCTCTTGGTAATAGTTTGCGGTTTTCAGACTAGAGGTTTTGGTAATCTTCTGTTAAATATTTTCCCCAAATAATTTATATTATAATTTTTTTATTTTCTATTTGTTTGTTGTTAGATAAAATTACAATTGATTTTTGTAAATATTAACTTTGTATTCAATGACATTGCTAAATTCACTTATCAATCTAATAGTTTGTTTCTAGATTACTTAGGGCTTTCTGTTTGTATAATATATTGGCTGTAATAATATCAACTTTGTTTCATCTTTTGCCTTCATTATACCATTTCTTAATTTTTATCAGCTGTTGCTATGGCTTTATAATGTTGAACATAAGTGATAATGGTGGGCATCATTGTCCTGTGTCCAATCTCAGGGGAGTACAGCCACTCAAATCTGTTCAGCAATATATGGCAAAGCTGAACACACACATATACTATGATCCAGCACCCCACTCCTAGACATGAGCCCGAGAGAAATGAGTGTGTATATGCACTGAAAGACAAGTGCGAGAATATTCAGAACAGCACTCTTCATGGGGCGCCTGGGTGGCACAGTTAGTTTGGCATCCGCCTCTTGGTTTCAGTTCAGGCCATGATCTCGGGGTCCTGAGATTAAGCCTCATGTCTGGCTCCATGCTCAGCGTGGAGTCTGCTTGAGAGTCTCTCTCCCTCTTCCTCTGCCTCTCCTGCTTGTGCTCTCTCTCTCTCTTAAATAAATAAATCTTAAAAAAACAAAACAAAACAAAAGCACACACACACAAACGGTGCTCTTTATGAGAACCCCAAATTGAAAATAACCAAATTTAGAATAAATAAATAAATTGTGGAAACATCAAACAATTGAATACTCTTTAGCAATGAGAATAACTGAACTATTTCTACCTGCAATAATATGGATGAATCTTACAAACATGTTGAGCCAAAGAAATTAGACACAAAAAAAAATATTCTCTGTATAATTAAATAAAGTACAAAAAGAGCAAAACTAATCAGTGGTATTAAAGGGCAGGGTGCTGGTTACCCAGGGTTAATGTGGTATCTAGGATGGAGCAGACGGGGTTTCTGGAGATCAGCTGGAGTTCCTGTTCCTAACCTGAGTATTGGTATACAGCTATGTTCACTTTGTATAAACTCACTGAGTTACGCATTTATGATTCGTGTATATTTCTGTATGTATATTTTGTTAACAGATGAAATTCAACTGAGTAAATCTGAAGATCTAATTGGCTATATTCAGCAACTCATAAATCAGGCAGCATCCCATCTGGCCAGGAGAAAGGCTCGTATAGAATGGAAGACTTACAGGCAGAAGGGAGCAGGGCAAGGAAGTTATTCTAACAGAGTGGATTGTTTCAGACAAGGTTACCTTCCTACCAGGGAGAGTAGGGGTCTACCAGGTGGGTTATTGTACTAGTGCTGACCAGGTGATTCTAGATTAATTGGTTAGAGATTACATTCCTGGGAGAGGTTGAAATTGCAAGTAGTTTGGGTATGAGGTCTTGGTTTGCTGCTGTAAGGCCTAGCACATGTGACTCCATTTTAGACCTTTTTAAAACAAAACAAAACAAAGACCCCAAATCAATAAAAATTGTATTTCAAAAATATGTATGTACTTAATTGAAGTTCCATTCTTACTGGAAACTAGGCAACATGACAAATGTCTGCCCAGCTCTGTAAATGTACATCTTCTGTACAGACAGTAGGCTTTTGAGTTATATTTTGATATGTTTGTCCTTTTGAAGTTCTAGCTAAGGGGCCTAAGGTTTGCACTGAAAGGGGTATAAATTTCTGGTATTAATTTGGGGAAGAGGAACTTCTTAGGAAACTGAAATTCAGAAGGTAGGCCTTATTCCAGTGAAAGAAGGGAATCTAAATTCTTGCTATGCATCATTTTCTTTTGGTCTAGATTAGTTGTTCCCAATCTCTGGCAGCAGAAGCTGAAGGGGCCAAGACATTACTATGGATTCAAATATACAATCATATCAAGCATTACCTGTAAAATGAATAAATATCTCATATACACACATAAATGTATTTAAAATATGCATGGATGATTTTTCAAATTAAAATTTATTTTAAAAAGAATTTCTAAATTAACAGAGTTGTTCAATGTGTATTTTCTTAAATATATAAAAATATGTACATAAAAGTATAGCTACTATCAAGGGGACTTCAATAATTTAGAGGCAAAAGAGGAATCTGATACTTAAAAATCTTGAAAACTTCTGAACTCAACTTCAGATTGGGCAAAGGTCTAGGTGTGCAGCCCTAGAATTGTCAAGGTAGGACCTCGTTGGGTTGGGCATAATATGCCAGAGAGAGCCATATTGTATATATAGAATATCCAGAAGCAAGTTACTGTCTTCTAAAGCAATAATTTTCAAGCTTTCAAGCTTCGACAAGTGTAAGAATCTCCTGGAGAGCTTGTTAAATAGTTTCCTGGACTCCATCACCAGATATTTTGATTCAGTAGACTGGTCTGGCGACTGAAATTTGCATTTCTAACCGGCTCACAGTCGAGGTAAATAATGCTGAGGAGAATCACTGCCTTAGAAACTTAGCTGCACTCAGCAAACTAAGGCAGACTCTTAGAGGGGCAACCACTACTCCCCCAACCAGGGGGGTTGACAAGTGAGTTCCAAAGGGATGGTAAATATCTGGTGACAGAATTGTTGCTTTTAGATCAAGATGCTCTTCCTTTTAGGGAAATACCCCAACTAATGCCAACCTTGGAGAAAATCAGTTGACTGAAATGGACAAATGAGTGGCCTTTCCTTATAGAACAGTATATGTTTTCAGGTTGGAAAGCAATCTGATGAGCTGATGGATGCTGAAAATGTTCAGAACAAGTCTCCCCAAAGTCCACTTTTGCATGTGGACTGTTTTTAGCTGATGGCACTCAAGACACAGCAGACTCAAGAAAACCTTTTACCTCTCCCTTGAACTCCCTAAAATAATTTAGATAGGGGGCCTGGTCCAGAAAGGAAACTATTCCCAGGAGATAATTTTTTTAATTGTATGGCAGGACAAACGTATAACTACCAAACATCTGCTCTTTTTATTGTCTATGGATCACTTCCTCCCCCTCTGAAGCCCAGACTCTTATCCCATTCCTTAGCAAGCCTCAATTGCCAGGCTTGTCCTTGAATCTCATATTCTTATGGGGCTCCCATATGTATGTAATCAAATTTGTTTTTCTCCTGTCAATCTGTTTTATGTTAATTCGATTATTAGACCAGCCAAAGAACCTATAAGGGTATAATAAATTTTTTTCCTCCCCAACAGTGGGCATAATTGTCAGGATACTTTGCTGGCTGGACACTGCTCGCCCCTGCAGAGAGATCCTGGGGCCTCTGACAAGTGCCAGAGAAGGTAAAAATTCTTACCTCGCTAGTCTCCTGAATCTTTACCTATAGAGTCAGGCGGAAATTAGAGTGGTGAAAGTCCTTTTTATTTTTCTAAATTTAGATAGAGAAAATATTTGTGGAACTTTTTCCTTGGGTATGGCGACCCTGCTAAATATTTGTTATGAGCACTCCTGGTTTTATTGATTCTTTTCCTTTCAGAGATGGTTGTTGTTTTCTTTTGTCTCTGTCCATTGTGTTGTTTGTCTTAGGGAGGAAAAACCATAAGGCAGAATGCTGGCATAGGTCCTATAAACCTGCTGTTCAAGCCAGCCTCACAGACTGGTGAGTTCATGGTTCCCACTAGACTGATATTTGTCTAGACAAACTTTACTGTGGGTCCCCTATGTAAAAAACAGATGGGGCTTTTCTATTTTGTCTTGTCCGATGTTCTAAGAGGTTGGCTGTTTGACTCTGGTCTCTGTCAGCTGGAAGGTGCGCTTACCAGGATGCATAATAGTGGCCAGTTGAATAGTCTGGGTTTCCCAGACATGAAGTCACAAGCAGTGCTCTCTTTGTTCGACGGTGCCAGCTCTCAGGGGAAATGGCTATAAGGGGTCCCAGTATAGAAGGGGCCTTTGTTGTCTCAACCTTCATTGTCTCATTAGTGCCATTTCAAAAGCACCTGCCTTCTGTCACAAATTAGCAGGTGTGACTGGAGGTGTCTTGTGTTATTGTGGGAAACTGGAGACACTGTTTCCACTATACTATCCTTATTGCCCATGCAATGAAGTCCTTTGCTTTCTCGGTCTAGGTCTGGGGTGAATTTTTTAGATCTTGTGAGGGCTGCATCTTTTGCATTCTCATGTGGTGCCTCTTGCATCCTTGGTTAAGCCATAAAAAGGCTTATTAGTTTGAATTGCTATTGAGATTAATGACAGCCTACTCATCAGTGGCCAGACAATGGATCCTGTGAATTGGCTATATCTGAAAGAAAAAAGTTTTTTTTAGAGCGCTCTCATCCCAAACAACTATCTTATTGGTACTTGTGGAAGGACAAAATTAAATAGAGGACACCCAAAAATATACGGTCTAGCCTTAGGGAGTCCCTTAAGAGGATGAAAAAACAGAAGTTAGACTTAGAACGAAAATTAAATCCAACATAAATGTCCCTTCTCAAAATCCAGCCCCATTTGCCTGTTTTAACTTCCCTTTCCCTACAAGATTTACAGAGAGCACTCTGGCCTGATCTCCAGGCCCAGGAATACAGGTTACTGTGTACAAGCTGAAAGTCAGAAGTGGATTGAGCAGAAGCACCTGAACTGGCAAGAACGCTTGCTTTGATGGGTTCTGTAATTCGGCTCTCCCAGCTTCGGGTCTTCCTATGCAATGTCCTTTCAGATATATCCTAGACTCACACTCAAAAATCCATGTCCCCTGACCAGCAGCAGATCCTTTAAACTATAAAACCCCCTTATCCCCACTTTCAGAGGATCCCACTGAATTTAAAAAGGATTAACAGCTACTTAGAACCCCACTCATAAGGAACTTGTTTGGCCGCTAAGGGGTATTTCTTTCACCCATGATCATGTTGTAGTTATCAGACCAGCCAGATGACCTTCTGGAATATCCCCCTCCAGAGGAAACAGATGACCAGAATTTCTCCTAGGCCCTCCTACAAATGATTAGCTGAGGGTCAATATTCAGGGGCTGATAGAGACGAATCAATCCAAGGTTGATTTGCACACTCAAAAGGAAAAGCCTTTGTTAACTCTTTATACGGACTTTACAAAGGCAGATTGCATTAAACCCTGAAAATGTTTGCTGTTTGTCCTGGCTAAAAACTGAGAAGATAGTTAAAAGAATTTTTTTTTTTTAATGTAGCTCTGTAGTCATAAGTTGGCCGGATTGGAAGCTGATATTCAGCCTGATAGAAATCTTTTAAAGGCCTTCTCCCCTCAGCTAAAGTAAACCTATGTACTCAGAGGGAAAGAAGCAAGTTAAGGATAATGTAATTGGATGGGTAGATCAAGCTATGATGTCATTTATGTTGCAACCCAATTCCTTGAGGGATTAAACACAACTGTCCTTGTTTTAGAAATCCTTGCAAAACTAGAAACATGGCTCCAGGAACAATTCAAAGTCAATCTTTCCTTTTCACCATTCCCCAAACCTCCCCTCTTTATCTCAAACGGCTTGTAAGTATTGTCTTCAAGACCCAGCATTTTTATTGGAGGAACTTGGATACTTTCTTTGTGCCTTTGTGGTGAAGATTTTCTACCCCCATTTTCTCTAGAACCTAAGAGCCACTCTTCGAAATGCAAACTTTAGGGAGACGTTTCTCGACAGAAGGAAAAAAAAGGGGGGGAGAGGGTAAGTTTTGGAAATTGGGCATAGGAAGAATCTCCGCAAATATTAGTAACTACATGATCTCGGTGTCTGTCTGTATGTCTATGTATTTCTATGTGCGTATGTTTAGATGTGTGATATTTTTCTGCCCCTGAATGGTATTGCCAAAATTAATTTGTAAAGGAGCTCTATTTAATTGGCTTAAAATTCAGCACCTAAAAATTAAACATTTCTAAGTCTCAGAAATATAATAGAAATTAATCCAAATGTTTCTCAAGTTCTGGTGATCTAGGATAATTTTAAGTAAATAAAAGCTAGTTTAGGGGCACCTGGGTGGCTCAGTAGTTAAGAGTCTGCCTTCAGCTCAGTTCATGATCAGGGTCCTGGGATCGAGCCCCATGCGGGGCTCCCTGCTCAGTGGGGGTCTGCTTCTCCTTCTCCCTCTGTCACTCCCCACCACTTGTGCTCTCTCTCTCTCAAATAAATCAATAAAATCTTAAAAATAAAATAAAAGCAAGTTTAAGTTTGTTGGTTTAATTAATACCGATGTGTCTTTAGTATTAAATATAATACTTTTATTCCACCTAGGTTTACTAAAAGTCATATAAGCTCATGTTATCTCTGTTACAGAATTTGTCAGTAAGAAAGATAACTTCAGATGATGTTTAGCTGTTTAATATCACATGAAATTTTCATAACTAATCTAAATATAGTTGTTAAGGAAAAGTGAATTAAATAGATCTAAGTAAGATAAAAATGTATAAATGAACTTGACAGCAATATTTGTTTTAAGGTATATCTACTTAAATACCTCAAATCATTTTGGTAACTTAAAACATTTTGCTAAGTTAAATTAGATGATGCATAATCATTAAATATCTAGATACTTTCCAAATAAGAGAAAATATTGAACATTTATTACTGGCCCTTCTGCCAAAAGTCTTCCATTTTGTTTAGCTCCATGGGTCTCCTCAACATTTGCTAGACAGGATTCTGTTTGATTCATGAATTTTGCCAATTCTACCCTCATTTTCTCTAGAACCTAAGAGCCTTCAGATTTACTCGGCTGAATTTTGTGGGTTTTTAAAAACACTACTACAGAGGAAATAAAGATATTTGGACCTGTTGGTAAACATGTGTCACATTCAAACATTATACTGTGAAGAAGCACATGCTTCTAGAAATTAAGAAATGTATTAATAAATTTGCCAATGTAGAGAGTGCTGGTATGACACAGTTCATAATTGCTTACTTTTTCGTTTTCACTAGGAATTAAGGTTTCTAAAGGTTAAGAATTCTAATTAATACGCGTGATTAATGCTACTGAAATAACAAGGGAAACATCTTTGTGTTCAAGGAAAGTTAAATGTGTGTTTTGTTGAGAAAAAAGAAAATTGTAAAAGACTTGTGGAAAAGGAATCTTTGGAAAGGAATCTTTTATTTCTTTGGTATGGTCAGGGCTGTTTGAGTTTGAAATAAATTTAATTAAGTGAATGAGCTGCAATGTCAAAAATAAGCCGATGCACAACTAAAATTTGTTTTTTCCTCTGTTAAAAGGACAAAGTTTTCTTGGACTATTGGTCTGCTCTTGATCATAAGAGCTTGTGAAAGGATTTTCTTTGTCCTTAAAGTAATCTACCCAGAAAACAGAAATTCTATGTTTTATCAAAATAACGTCCTGTGCCCGAGGTGCCTGGGTGGCTCAGTCGGTTAAGCCTCTGACTCTTGATTTTGGCTCAGGTCATGATCTTGGGATTGTGGGCCTGAGCCCCTCGTGAGGCTCCATGATCAGCATGGAGTGTGCTTGGGATTCTCTCTTTCCCTCTCCCTCTGCCTCTCCCCTCGCTCACACATTTTCTCTCTCTCTCAAATAAATAAACAAAATATTTTTAAAAATCCACAATGCCCTGTGCTTCATTTTATCTTTTTTTTTTTTGAAGTTTATTTATTTAAGTCATCTCTGTACCCAACATGGGGCTTGAACTCATGACCCCGAGATCAAGGGTGGCATGCTCCTCCTAAATAAGCCAGCCAGCCACTCCTCATTTTGTCTCAACTAGATCTTTGATTACTTAAAAAAACTGAATCTTCTCAATATTAAAAGTGCTAAGCTTTGCTAACAACTATGTAATATTTTATATTTGCTTTTAAAATGTTTTGTTACTGTGATTAAATACATAAAGTATCGTTTCATAATGACCTGTGATCCTTTTTTTTTTTTAAAGATTTTATTTATTTATTTGACAGAGACAGAGACAGCCAGCGAGAGAGGGAACACAAGCAGGGGGAGTGGGAGAGGAAGAAGCAGACTCATAGCGGAGGAGCCTGATGTGGGGCTCGATCCCAGAATGCCGGGATCACGTCCTGAGCCGAAGGCAGACGCCTAACGACTGAGCCTCCCAGGCGCCCCCACCTGTGATCCTATTTAATCAAATGTTCAAACGCTTTGATGTTTTTGACAAATCCCCATAATTCAAATTTTAATCAAAGGCTTTTTGACTTAGAACTAACTTCGAGATAGGAGATATTCCAGAGGATCCCTAGAACATCTTAAAAGATTTGTTATCTCTCCTTATGAAAGAGAGATATTAAACTAATTAAACTTACTTGGCATGTTAAACTACATGGGAAGCATTTTCAAATAAGTGATGATAAACCTCTTTTATGTGTGTGAATATTATTAATATAAGCATTCTGGAAATTATATAAAATTCCTAAAATTCTGTTGTGTCCCTGTATAATAATTGTAGTTATGATCTTAAAATGTTACACGTCACAAAAACAACCCAATCTCCTTGTAAATTACATTATAATGAACTCTCATCAGATCTTTAACCATGGGTAGTTTTAAGTTTTTGTTATTTATGGACAGTTATTGTTTACACTGATGCTTTTGCAAATATGTTTCATCTCCAAGGAGATTTGTTGAAAGGATTTTGACTAATACAGATTTCTGGTAACTTTAAGATTGTACAACTGAACTGGGTAAGAATTTCCAGAATTAACAGGGGAAAAAAAAAACTGGATTCAAGCAAAACAAGTATTTATTACACGGGACTACATGAACTAAGGACGATAATTACAATTATTTATGAGTTTGTATTTAAAAGATTGCTGATTCTTGGGGCACCTTCCTGGCTCAGTGGGTAGAGTATGTGATTCTTGATCTCAGGGTTGTGAGTTCTAGCCCCACACTGGGTGTAGAGATTACTTAAAAATAAATAAATAAATAAATAAACAAACAAACAAACTTGAAAAAAGAAAATATTGTTGATTTAAAAATTTGTACTTTCCAGATATAATGGAATCTTTCCTCTCAAGCTAACTACGACTGACAGAAATTTGGTAAATTATCCCCTTATAAGTAGAGTTGAAATATTTATGTTTTTCTCCCTACTGGATCCCTCCAGAATTCAGAAACTCTTAGTGAGTATTCTTATTTTCATGGCAATATAGTTATTGACATAAGTTCAATAAGAATCTGTTCTTGTAACAGAACACAATTGGAAACATTGTTGTAATACTAAGCTTTAAATAAATGTTATATTTGAGAGAGATACAAATACATTTAGATACAACTGGATAGCTTTACGGAACTAAAGTTGACGTCGTGGAGCCAATAAAGCCCATTGGAAAAATTGGCTTGGTACCTTGGTTATAGGGTTCCCAGCATCAGGTAAGAAAGGTTGCTTCCTGCAGGCACAGGAACCTAAGGATATTTTGGGTACCTTGAGAAAAGAGGAATTCACCCCAATCTATAGGTATTGCAGGCAAAGTCTGATGGTGAGTCCTCAATGTGTCTTCTTAGCTTCAAGAGGCTTTTAAAAATTCAATCTTAGATTCCTTATGAAAAATTCCAGCCAACCAGATTTAAAAGAGCCTATCTGGTCAATCACTACCCTTGATGCACTTACGTAAATAATCAAGCCAACTTTATTGAAATTAGATTTGGTTTGCAGATGAATTAGTCTTGCTGTGGGTATCTTTGATAAAAATGAGCAAAATTGTAGAGGAAAAATTATGTTTCAGTAATATACCTTTTTGGGTATAAAATTCTAGCACTATTAACTGTCTGTGAGATTTTACTTTCTCAAAAAACTGGGCTAGATCCTGCATTCTTCTAATTTATTCCAAAATTCATCTATAACTCTTCAAGCTAACATTTCCAATTTTCTCCCACTCTTTTGACTTGGAATCATTGAGAACTAAAACTGCCCTTTTCCTGAAGCCATGCAAACTAATGCTGGACAACTTGATATAAACTTCAGAGAAATCACCACAGCCATTCATGTATAGACAGTCTTCATGCCTGCTGCTGTGTAGGCCATTCAGAAAGACCACCAGACCCATTCAAACTGCATATCAGGAAAATCTATCGGATTGTTACTGCTTGCCCTCACTCTATCCAAAGATGCTTCAGGCTGGTCATCTAGAAATCTTCTTGACCAGCTGCCTTCAGAATTCAGAAACTGGGACTCTAAGCTGCTCCAATTATTAACCTTTGTTTTTCTTTTTCTTTTTCCCCATAGAAACGCCTCTTATTAAATACTTGATTGCTTGCACCATAGGCCTAACTTTGGGAGCCCACCTGTATCACGGTCTCTTGAAATGAGACACAATTGGTTAACTAAACTAGCCTAGTCTCAGGACTAAGACCCTGGTTCATTGAGCTGGAGCTTAACTTGTAGACTGTGAAACTTCTTGGGGAAGTTTCAAATGTGTGAGGGAAGGGGCTCAGAATAAGTCCGCCCAAATATGCTACTTTGACGTATGGACTATTTTCAGCTGAAGGCAGTCAAGACCCAGCAGACTCAAGAAAAACTTTTACTTCTCATTAAACTAACTAAAAGAATTTGGATAGAAGGCTTGGTCCAGAAAGAGAGCTTTTACCAAGAGATAACTTCGTTTTCTGTGTGGCAGAATAAACATCTAATTACCAAATACCAGCTCTTCTTACTGTTCAGTGACTCACCCTCCTCCTCTTTGAAGCCCTAGACCCCTATCCTATTCCTTAGCTCAAGATGGCATATAAGCCTCAATTGCTGAGCTCATCCTTCAATATCATAGTCTTATGGGGCTCCCATATGTATATAATCAACTTTGTTTTTCTCTTGTTAATGTTTTATGTTAATTTGATTATTAGAAACAGCCAAAGAATCTGGAAGGGTTGAAGGAGAACTTTTTCCTTCCCAACAATCTCAGGAGATACCATGCCTTTAATATAAATAATCAGTTTCAGTGACAGAACTTCAGAAACCAGGGCCATTAGATTGTGGGGTATTTCTGGAGGAGTTCCATGTATTTGTAAATTACACTATGTAAAGAGAAAGGCTGGTTGGCTGCTTAATTTTCTGTTACTACACTTTCTTCTACCTCATGTAGCTTATTGTCTTTACTGGTAAAAATGTTCACTATGTATATAAGGACTTTTTTTTTTCATCCATGTATTTTAATCCTTTCAGACAGCTCTGTCTCATAGAACTTTGATGATATGTGTGCTCTGTGATACATTAGCCACTAGCCACATGTGGCTATTGAGCATTTGAAATGTGGCTAGTGCAACTGAGGAACTGAATTCTTACTTTCTGTGAAAGAAAAAATTATTCACACTTGTTGAAAATGATGTTAGGAAGGCTTTATTCATAGTGACGGGGGCTATTGCAATAGGAATAGGGACCACTGCAATGGGTTTTGCAGTGGTGGAGAGATTGAGCTTAACTTTTTTTTATCCTTCCAAATTTTTATTTAAATTCCAGTTAATATCTAGGGTAATATTGGTTTCAGGAGAATTTAGTGATTCATCACTTACATATAGCACCCAGTGCTCATCATAATAAGTGCCCTCCTTAATACCCAATCGCCCATTTAGCTTATCCCCCACCCACCTTTCTCCGTCAACCCTGCTTGTTCTCTATCGTTAAGAGTCTCTTATGGTTTGCCACCCCCTTCTCCTCTTGTTCTCTTCCTATAGCATTATCTGTTTTGTTTCCAAAATTCCACGAGTGAAATCATATGGTATTTGTCTTTCTCTGACTGACTTATTTCACTTAGCTAACACACTTTAGCTCCATCCATGTTGCTGCAAATGGCAAGAGTTCATTCTTTTTGATGGCTGAGTAATATTCCATTATCTATGTATATATACACACATACATATATATACACATATATGTATATATATACACACATATATGTATATCTATATACACACACACATCTTCTTTATCCATTCATCAGTTGATGGACACTTGGATTAACTCAGCTTTGAATACAAACAGGGCAAGCGGGAATTTACAGCTAGGGTAAAAGGTCAGTGGATAGAAAATTACTAAGAGGTATTACAAAACAAAATTCAATTGAGTAAATTTTAAAAATATTGGCTTTATATTCAATGATTCATGAATCAGGCATCATCAAACCTAGCAGACAGAAATGATCTGAGGAGCTGTACAAACTGAAAGACCCACAGGCATATGGGGGCAGGAATATGTTACTTATACTAGGCAAAAGGAGATTGGTTATTGCAAGGTTACTTTCCTTCAGAGGATGGCAGGGGTCTATCAACAGATTACCTAACTAGTGCTGATCAGGTGACTCCTGACTCATTTAAGATCCCATTTCTGGGAGAGCTGAAACAGTAAGTGTAGTTTTGGTAATAGGGGGCTTAGCAAGCAACTCCATTTTAGGAGTGTTGTCTTGTTTTTAACACGGAAAATATCAGGGGCATTCTGACTAAATTGACCTAATAGGATTCCTGCAGCAGGCAGGCCAGGATGATCAGATATGACTAGGGTACAGTGAAAGATGAGGAATGTGATTGAATATCGAGGGTGATCAGATATTGAAAAATGGGGGATTCTGGATAAACTTAGTAAGATTCTTGCTAGAATTAGACAATGCAAAGAAACAGGGAAGTCCAAAAGTCAATGCCTAGTTGAAAAAATGCTCAGAGGAACCTGAGCAGAATTTGTTCAAGGAGTGAATCTTTTTGTTATTTCATTATTTTAATTAAAAGTTAAACATCCAGGCACCTCGGTGGCTCAGTCGGTTAAGCCTCCAACTCTTGATTTCGGCTTAAGTCATAATCTCAGGGTCTTGGGATCAAGCCCCAAATTGGGCCCTGTGCTCAGCAGGGAGTCTGCTGGAGATTTTCTCCCTTTCCCTCTGCCCCTCCCCCTGCACTCTCTCTCTCTAAATAAATAGGGCTGAGCGGGTGGCTCAGCCAGTTAAGCCTCTACCTTCAGCTCAGGTCATGATCCTAGGGTCTTGGGATCCAGCCCCGTATTGGGCTCCCTGCTCAGCAGGGAGTCTGTTTCTCCCTCTGCTCGTGCTGTCTCTCTCTCAAATGAATAAATAAAATCTTTGAAAATAAATATCTTTAAAAAGAAAAATAAAATTTAAATGTCAGTATTGGGTAGCACCGCTAAAATTTTTCTAACCCTTCACATTTCTTAGGAAGATTATGTAACAAGATACTATACTACTATAAGCAATGGTTTACCAGCAATGAATTAACTCAATTTGAAGAGCGATGGTTTCCGCAACTAGTGTGTTTGTGCTGTAAAAGATTGTTCTTTTTATAGGTAACATTAATTTTTAAGTTGTATGACGTTTACTTAACAACATGTATTCGCCGTAACTCCAGGAGCGGTTGCCTCTTGTGCTATACCGGTTTATTTGGCACAAAACCCTCAGGCATACAAGAGCTGGCATCTAGGCTGGTTTATACTCTCCGAGGGAGCTGAGACATATGTTTCAAAATTGGACACAGGTCTGTAAACTGACCTAGATGACCTTTAAATCAAACGAAAATACTGCATTAAAAAAAATTAAGACTAAAGAGAAAAAGAGAAATGGGATAGCAAGAACTAAGGAGGTCTTCCCAAAGGACTTTCTCGGTCCGCTCCATTCCCGGGAAACTCGCGGTACTCTATCTCCTCCCCGGGGCCAGTCCGCTCACGCCCAGGAAGCCGGTCACCTAGCGCCGAACTTCCCCAGACAGCAGCCTCTGGGTGGTCCCTCGGCCCCGCCCTCTCTCCACCTGAGCGCCCTCTGGACCACGCCTCCTCCGAGCGCCCCGCCCCGCCGCCGTCCGACTCTCGGCGGCGCGAATCGGCGCGCTGACGTCCGACGCTCCAGGTACTTTCCCCGCGGCCGGCCGAGCGAGGCGTGGGGGCGGGGCAGGGCGCGGAGCGCGCATGCGCCGCAGCGCCAGCGCTCTCCCCGGATCGTGCGGGGCCTGAGCCTCTCCGCCGGCGCAGGCTCCGCTCGCGCCTGCTCGCTCCCGCCGCCATGTCCGCCACCGTCGAGCGGGAGTTTGAGGAGTTGGATGCTCAGAATCGCTGGCAGCAGCTATACTTGGTGAGTCGCGGGCTCGCGCAGTAGCCACAGTCCTCACCGAGGACCCGGGCTCGCGCCCGCCGGCTCCCTCCCGCCTCCCCCGCCTCCTGCTCGGGGCGGAAGTGGCGGCGCGCGGGCCGCGTCAGGGCCGCGCCTGCGCCGACCGAGTCTCTGGGGCCTTCTGAAAAAAAGACCTTGGGCGGGCGGGGGTGCTCCTCGTGCGCGCAAGCGCAGAGTTAGTTCTGGAAGGCGGCTCCACAGCGGCGCCTGGTGGCGGGCGAGGACGTATTCCGCCGCCCGGGCGGGGGGGCTACCTGGGAGGTCGGGGGGGTACCCGTGAGACCCGCGGGCTGTCGGAGAGGCCGAGGGGGGCCGAGAGAAGGGCGGTGAGGCCGAGGGGGGCGCGGGCGGGTGGCGGAGATCCAGCTGCACCCTTGAGGTCTTTCGCACGGCCTGGTGGCGGACTCTGCCCGCGGACACCTTTTCGCTGCCCAGGTGTTCTGTGGCTGAGCTGAGGCCGGCCGGCACCCATTTCCGAAGGCACAGCCCGCTCTGGCCGTGCTGTTACGGGTGGCTCCGGGGCCTCTCGAAATGGCAGTGCCTAAACCGTAGTGACGGCGGAAGCTCCCGGCGAATCGGCAGTGTTCATGTTTTCAGAGAGCCCAGTGTCTCAGCGCGTGGGTCGGCCTCCACAAACAGCTTCCAGGAACGAGAATATCTGGCTTTGGTTGTGTTAAGAGAAAGAATAAGGTTGTTCTCTTTTAAATCTACTAAGGAATACTTAACATACAGTAAAACACAGATTTTTTGTATGAAGTTAAGCGAGTTTTCTGAATGTATACACCTGTGTAAGCATCAGCCAGGTCAAAATGAAGAACCTTTTCATTACCCCGAAGGTGCCGTCCTGCATAGACCCACTGTTTTGATTTCTTACCGCCATGCAATAATCCTGCCTTTTATCGAACTCATATGAGTGGAATCATGTAGTTGAGTTCTTTTGTGACTAGTTTCTTAACATCAACTGGAGAACCTTTCAATTCATAAAGGAATTTATCTCTTTGAAAATGATTTAGTTGCCTGCTCTGTACTGCTTAATTATTAGCATATTGTTTCCAAGATTAAATTGAGTGGTTGGTGAGTTAAATGTTGCTTCTGCTGTTCGGGTCACTATACAGAAAAAGAAAGGAAAAAAAAGGTTTTCCCGTAAATCTGGATGATCCTGGGCTTCTCCCCATTTAAATTCATTTAATTAAAGGACAGTAAAGAATGTTTGTCATTATGATCAGAATGTAACATTTTTTTCTTGAACACATTAGCAGGAAGTATAATAAATAACCTAATTCACATTAGTACAGAGTATGTTAGAGTACTAACTTTTAAGAAAGCTAGTAATGGCTTTACTGATTATAGTATATTTTAAATGCACATTCTAGTAGAAATCTTTATGTGAGAGCCTGCTAGCTGTGTCTTCTCCAGTTACATTTGTTTAAACAGAAGCTACGGTCTCCAAGTTGATAGTGATATATCAAAATACGGATTTGAGAAGAGAAAGGTGAATGCTGCAACTTCAGCTTAACATTTTGGGTAAGCAGTTTGATTGGGGGGGTGGGGATAGCATTAATATCTTTGAAAATTTAATGAAAACTGTAATCCCTCTCACCAGAAAAATGCACTTTCTTATATCCACTGAAAATTTCACATTCAATTTCAAGGAATTCAGGAAACCCTTCCAGGGACTTATGCCAAGGAATCCTTTAGTAGGTTAGTCAATGCTATTATTATTTTTTCGTAATGGAAGAAGAGCATTAGTTTGGTCAGTAGAAATCATGCAAAACATACTGGTGTTATAATAAAAGTGGGTCACAAACCAAGAAAGTTAGAAATGGAAAGCAAGACTAGGAGAAGGTTTTCCTTTGACTCTAGAATATACATTCAGCCATACTACAAATATGTACTGAGCACCAGTGTTGTGCCAGTCCCTGCTCTGGGCCTTTGAGATTGGGCAGAGAATGCAGCAAAGTTCTTCTCTTGAGGAGCTCACAGTTCTAGGACTTGTTCTTTTGATGGCCTCATCGCCATTCCCTGTTTTCATTCATTCACTCCTAACACATCTATTATGTACCATTGTTAGACTGAGTCCCAGCTCTCAAGGATCCAGCCTGATGGGAGTAGTAAATGGGTAGGAAGATTGAAACATAAAAGTAAGAAATGCAAAAGCTAGTTTTAAGCACAGGGTGTTATCTGATCACCCAAAGGGGTGCACCTGGGAGTTCTGGTGGTGCTTCCTGCAGGAGGGATGGCCTTACCTAAGTCTTGAAGGACAAGTTGGCTCGGTGAGGAGAATAAGGGAGGGGGAAAGAATTAGTGTTCCAGAGAAGGAAGGAATGTGTGTAGAGGCTACCAACAAGTTAGCCTTGTGAGGAGTATGGAATGAAGTTGAGGTGCTGGAGGGATAAGGCTGGAGAGTAAGACAGAGCCTGTTAGGTACCTGTAGATCAGACTACGGAATTTGAGCTAGTTGATAGGACTCATTGAGGAATTGTAAGCCTGGAAGTACCATGCTCATGCTGTATTTACTTTTTTAAAAATTTTTAATTTAACTTTATTATTATTTTTTAAAGGTTTTACTTATTTTTTGTGAGAGCCAGCAAGTGCACAAGCAGGGGGAGCATCAGGCAGAGGGAGGAGCAGGCTCCCTGCTGAGCAAGAAGCCCGATGCGGGACTCACTCCCAGGACTCTGGGATCATGACCTGAGCAGACGCTTAACCGACTGAGCCACCCAGGCGTCGCTTCACTATATTTACTTTTTAGTAAGATCGTTCTACTAGTTAGTGTGATTGATGGGGCCATCCCTAGGCAGGTAGTACAGGGAAGTAGTCTGTTGGAAAACACCTGGAGAGGACTGTTGACCTCCTGAACTAAAGCAGTGGCAGGAGGAATGAAGGGGAGATACAGATTTGAAGTGGTAAGGGGATAAGATATGTTTGGTTTCGAAATTGTTCAGTTTGAGATGCCTGTAAGACGTCAAAATAGAAATAGTTTAATATATAAATATGGACTTCAGGGTAGGTCTGAGCTGTGAATAGGATTTTGGAAATCATGAGCACATAGGTGGTGTTTGAAGTCCTAGATATGAATGCGATCATCTAGGGAAAATATGGAGGGTTTGGAAATGCCAACAGCAGAAATCTTGACCACCACCAACAATTAAGGGCATAGGTAAAGAAAGGAGCTTGCAAAAACTGGAGAGGAATAACCATGGAAGTAGGGAGATAATTGATTGTGGGTGTGAAGGGAGTTGATGGCCAGGAGGGCCACATGCAGCAGACGGGACAAATAAAGTCATAACTGAAAGGGCCCATTGACTTAAGGAGTGGGTGATCAACAGATACCTTTATTTTTTATTTGTTTTGTTTTGTTTTGTTCTTGTTTTTTTAGAGAGGGAGAGAGAGGGAAGGAAGGAGGAGGTGGGCAGAGGGAGGAAGGGAGAGAGAGAACCTTAAGCAAGTTCCGTGTCCAGTGTGAAGAGTGACCTGAGGCTTGATCTCACAACCCTTGAGATTTTGACCTGAGCCAAAATCAAGAGTCGAAGCCTGACCCACTTCAGCCACCCACGTGCCCCTAGACGCCTTTAAAGAGAACAATTTCAGTGGAGTACAGAAGTCAGATGCTGGGCATTGAGAAGAGAAGGTGGGAAGAAGTATAACCAGGTAAGTGTAGACCATTCTATTAGGAAGCCCAACTTGACTGATGGAGTGGGTAAGGTAGCTAAAATGAAGCACAGTTATGTCCCTTCTTACTGAAAACCTTCAGTGGTTTCCCACTTCTCATGATGTAAAGTTCAGATCCTTCTGTGGCTCACAAGACCACATGGTCGGCCTCCCTATATGACTGACTTCCCTCTTGCCACTGGGTTCTATTCCTTGAAATATGTGTCCATTCTTCCCTGAGGGTCTTCATAATTGTAGCTCTCTTTGCCTTACCACAACTTATCCCCCTTTTTTCCCCATTAACTACCTCCTACTCATCCCTGAAGTCTCACTTCCTTGGGGGAGGGGGGCTTCCTGCCCCTCCCCGCAGGATATGATCCCCTGTTACATACTCCGTAGTGTTCCACGACTTCCCCTTTCATAGCATTGTGTTGAATGTACTGCACAGCAGATTATTTAGGGAACACAAATTTGCATTACTGTTACTTGAGTAGGGAAAAAGTGCTTAAGTGGGCTCTCTGCTTTGTCACAAGACTGGGTGATATTTGTGTTAATTTTTTTTGGCAGTGCTAATTGGATTAGGAAAAGAAAAGCTTCGCTCTTGGGCAAACACTGGATACAACTAAACGTTGGACTTGCTTAGTGGTGTGAAAACTTTCACTTTACACCTTATTGAAAGTCTTTCAGGAAAGGAAAAATGAATTGATTATTTTGAGTCTGAAACTCTTTGGCCCCTTACTCCGTTTTACCCAGTTTTGAACAGTTGCTTTTACAACGGAGCTTTTGGTAATAGGAGGTTTCTTGGGAATGAATTATGGGGTTAGAGCAGAACAGACTATGAATTTCTCTTCTGCGCTATCATCAGAGCTTCATGGTAGCAGTGCCAAGGCCTTGGACAGCATCAGGCACTTACTAGGTACATGGGAAATATTTGTTGAATAATGACTTCTTATCAGAGAAGGCTGAGTTGATATGTTTTCATTGGGTGGGGGGCAGGAAGGATAAGCCTAAAGAGAGAGGTTGGAAGTTGAAGAAATAGAAGAGATTACTGTTGGTGCCAGCAACCTTGAAAAGCAGGTACTTGATGGGAGCAAAAGCACACAGATGGAAGAACTGGCCTTGAAAGGGCACAGCTGGCAGAAGTGAGATTGCTGGAAAAGTCTAATTTGGCTTGACTGACAAACTAATGACATTAATGTAGTCTCAGGTTAACTGCCTTTTGAGAAATGTTCATGACTGCTTTTTTGCCTTGAGTCACTGCTGATTGCTATCTGAATCAGGCTGGGGCATGAGAAGGGCAGAGAAAAGAATGAAGTTTTGTGAGCTTTCAGGGAAGGGAGTAAAACTGTAGGGAAATGGCAAAAAACCCCCACTAAGCCATGGAATAATGTTTCTAGTAAACGGTGGCTCAGAAAGAATTTGGTTGACTAATCAGTTTAGGAGCCATGAAACTCTTAACTGGTCATTTTTCTTTATTAGAAAGCTGTAGTTCAAATGCTGTCGGAGTAAGAGACACTTGTGAGTTAGCTAAATTTTAGGAGTAGGGCATCAAGGGAAGTCTATTTTTCTACTATTTATAGTGGATAGCCATAGGATAAACCAAAGCTTTCTTATTCTAGAACACTTTCTTTGCAGTGGTTACTGCACATTGTCCTACAATTGTTTAATCTTACGGTTTGGGGTTTCACATGGTTGCATGTGCTCTTGCTATACAGACTCCTTGAATTTCATTGAAAATAGCCTGCTTTCTCACACTTTGGAGTCTTTATATATGTTGGATATATTCTGAGCCTTCCTTATCTGTCTAGGAAACCTCTTCAAGACTAGCCGCTGGTCTCCTTAGGCAAAGTTATGTGATTCCTGAACCCTCTATATTCTTTTATTAGAGTATGAATCACTGCTCCCCTTTTAAAATGTCAGCACCTTGGGGTGCCTGGCTGGCTCAGTTGGTGGAGCATGTGACTCTCCATCTCAGGGTTGTGAGTTCAAACCCCACGTTGGGTGTAGAGATTACTTAAAAATCTTTAAATAGATAACATGTCAGCACCTTGGTTTATTCCAGCCCCCTCATTCACAGCTGAGGAGATGCCTGTCCATCATGAAGTTGGGACTTGCATAAGGTTACCACCATATCCGACAGTGACACAGATGGGACCCAAATTTAGTCTTTATGATTCTTATTTCTATGTTATCCCAATTTGCCAGTGTGACTGCTTATATTGCTTTCTCCTTAAGATCTACTTGAGATTAACGACACCGAGGGAATCATTTAAATTTTTCGTAGCAAGGAGAGAACGGAATGTGTTATGATAGGTGGGGTCATTTTGGGATTGGAGGCGTTTAAAACAGTATCTGGGATCCATGGATTGAAACTGTATGCTAAATTATGTGTATGTGTGAGTGTATTTGGGTATTTTGTTTCTAGGTGATTCCATAGCTTTTGTTCTTATGTGGATCTCTGTGACTCTTCAATAGGTAAGGACTACCACTTTAAGGGAAAGCAGCCTTGGGAATGGTGCCCAATAGAGAATATATAACTAGAAATTATAACTGAGTTTTGCCTCTTATGTATGTTCTGTAGTTATGATACCTGCCTGCAGTTGTGGAAATCCAGACTGTCACGTTTGTCCTCTAGCCTTTCTAGCTTGCTTTTTTCAATTTCTTGATTGGTTGATTTTTGAGGGAGGGCAGAGGGAGCAGGAGAGAGGCTCTTACGCAGGCTGCATACCCAGCATGGAGCTTGATGGGGATCTCCATCTCACAACTCTGAGATCATGAACTGGTCAAGATTCAGACGCTCAACCAGCTGAGCCACCCAGGCGCCCCTCACTTTCTTGATTTTAACTGCAATCTCCGAGAACTCTTTGACTTCTCCCAGATTGCTACTATGCTCATAACCTGTTCCCAGTTAGAGACCTGTTACAGCTCTTGCAGTCTCCTGTTCTCTTGTCGTTCTGTTTCCCTGCTTGATCTCTTAGTGCTCTGTTAAGTCGCTGTTTCTTGGTAAGCTGTTAGGGCTTGTTTATTTTTTTTCATTTTTAAAAAAGATTTTATGTATGTATGTATGAATGAATGAATGAGATAGCATGAGCAGGGAGGAGCAGAGGGAGAGGGAAAGAAGCAGACTCCGTGCTGAGCATAGACCCAGATACGGAGCTTGGTCCCATGACCCTGAGATCATGATCTGAGCCAAAATCAAGAGCTGGACACTCAATCAGCTGAGCCACCCAGGTGCTCTTGTTGGGGCTTGTTTAAACCAACTGGCACCAACTGGCATATTAGAACTTTTATAATACTCTCCATTATTTTGGGAGGCATGCTTAGCTATGCACTGTTTCAGTTTAGCATGTAAAATTAAAACATAGTGGCTGATAACTGAGGAAGAAATATGGCTCAGCAGGATACTTTTAAAAAATATAAATTCTGACTCTGCTATTCTGGGTAGAATACTAATTAATGATGTTGTAGCTTGCCTGGCTGTTGTCTGAAATAGCTGTTAAAAATGAATGTAGTGCTATTTTAAATGTATTTAATGTAGTTCTAATTTAATGTTCTGTTTATGGTATCATAGTAGTAATGTTCAGTTGTTTTGGCTTAACAGTGAAATCCTTGCTTTTAAAGATTTTAAACATCGGGGCACCTGGGTGGCTCAGTCAGTTAAGCGTATGCCTCCAGTTGAGGTCATGATCCCAGAGTCCTGGCATAGAGCCACAGTCCGTGTCTCTGCTCAGCAGGGAGTCTGCTTCTCCTTCTCCCTGCCTCTCCCCCCGCCTTTGTCAAATAAATAAATAAAGATCTTAAACATCTTTAAACACCTTTAAAATGAAATCTATGAACAAGAAGAATGTCTGCATACATAAAATCCTCTAAAATTTAGCATGTGATTTCAAACTGTTGGGGTTGATGACCTCTGGGAAAGAAGTCCTGGTCAAGAAACTGATTTTAGGTTAGACACTTTTATCTGTGGATTTCTGGTACTTTTTCAGTGTGGTATTTTCATGTTTGTTTTAATACTCTTCTTACTCCTTTTGCAACCAATATGTCTGATTTAATGTGCTCTTTGTTCTGTCAGTTTAATTTGGTTTATGTCACTGATCATTTCTAACTTTGTTTCAGACTGCTTTCATTCCTTTGAAGAAATTCTCATACTGAATTATTTTATTGTTTCACTGTATTTGAACAGTTTTATACTCTGAAAGCTGTCATTTCCTCTTTGCAATATCTAGTTGACCCTTGAACAATACAGGGGTAGGGGCACAGTCAAAAATCCACATGTAACTTTTGACTCCCTAAAACAGGTATTAATAGCGTACTGTTGACTGGAAGCCTTACAGAAGACATAGTCAACAAATATTTTATATGTTATGTGTATTATATACTGTGTTTTTTTTTTTTTTAAAGATTTTATTTATTTATTCGACAGAGATAGAGACAGCCAGCGAGAGAGGGAACACAAGCAGGGGGAGTGGGAGAGGAAGAAGCAGGCTCATAGCGGAGGAGCCTGATGTGGGGCTCGATCCCAGAACGCTGGGATCACGCCCTGAGCCGAAGGCAGACGCTTAACCGCTGTGCCACCTAGGCGCCCCTATATACTGTGTTTTTATAATATAAGCTAGAGAAAAGAAAATGTTATTAAAATCATAAGGAAGAGAAAATACCCATTTTGTTCAAGGGTGAACTGTACTTAATAGTGCTTCCAGAAATTCTTTAGATGGGTTGGACTAAGGTTGTATGGCTCCCAGAGTACATATCACTCTGTTCCTAGTCAGGGGTTGGTATGCTGGGGTCACCTTAGAAAACTGCAGTTACTCCATGACAGTGAGAACCGCTTCTGCAGTCATCTATGTTTTAACCATTGCCTGCTTCCTTTTTTCCCTCCCTCTGTCTGTTGCACCCCTATGAAACAAATATTAGCACACCGTTCTACACCTTGATTTTTTCACTTAATCTGTTATGGGAAATCCTTCCATCTGGATCATTTTAACAGTTTAATAGTATTTGTTAACCATTCACCTGTGGACCTATAGGTTATTTCTAGTCTTTAGCTATTAAAAACAATGTTGCCATGAATAACCTTCCGAAGAAGTTTATATCAGTGTACACTTCCGTCAGTGGTATGGGAAAGTGATTGTTTCCTTTGACTTCTATACCCAGTTATAGTAACAACTTTCTGATCTTTATCTGAAAGGTGAAAAATAGTCTTACTGTAGTTATAATTTGCAATTTTGTTGTAATGAGTGAAGTTGAACAGCTTCTCTTTTTAAAAAAAAAGCCATTTGTATTTCCTTTCTCTTTTTGATGTATAAGAGTTCTTTACAGGGGCGCCTGGGTGGCACAGCGGTTGGGCGTCTGCCTTCGGCTCAGGGCGTGATCCCGGCGTTATGGGATCGAGCCCCACATCAGGCTCTTCCGCTATGAGCCTGCTTCTTCGTCTCCCACTCCCCCTGCTTGTGTTCCCTCTCTAGCTGGCTGTCTCTATCTCTGTCAAATAAATAAATAAAATCTTTAAAAAAAAAAAAGTTCTTTACATATTAAGGAAGTTACCTTTTGACCTTGTTTATGGTATTTTTCATATAGAAAATTTAATTTTTAAGAAATCAGATTTATCAGGCTTCTCTAGTTTTTTGTGTCATGAATTAGAAGACCTTGTCTAGTCTATGATTACAAAAAATTTTCTTCAGTGTTTTCTTATACAATTTTATGGTTTCTTTTTTTTAATGTTTAAATAATTGCTCAACCAGGGCTTTATTCTGATGAAAGGAATGAGGTAGACATCCAATTAATTTTTTTTGTGGTATAATATTATATAAGAAAATGTTCCATTTTAGCCATTTTTAAGTGTACGATTCAATGTCATTGATTCCATTTATAATGTTGTGCAACCATCACCACTGTTTCCAAAACCCTTTCAGCACCCCAAATAGAAACTCTGTACCCATTAAGCAATAACTCTATTTCCCCCTCTCCCTGGTAACTTCTGCTCTACTTTCTGTCTGTGAGTTTGCCTATTCTAGATACCTCATACAAGTGGAACCGTACGATGTTTGTCCCTCTGTGTCTGGCTTATTTCACTTAGCATCATGTTGTCAAGGCTGAGCTATGTGTTGTAGCCTGTTATCAAGTTCATTCCTTTTTATGGCTAATATTTTTTTGTATGTATATACCACATTTTGTTTCTCCATTCATCTGTTAATGGATACTGAGGTTATTTCCACCTTTTCACTATTGTGAATAATGCTGCTGTGAATATTGCTGTGCAGATAGCCACCGGAGTCCTTGTTTTTTAATTCTTTTGGATTTGGACCTAGCAGTGGAGTTGCTGGATAATATAGTAATTCTGTGTTTAAGTTTTTGAGTAACTGCTAAACTTTTCTGTGGTGGCTGCAACATTTTATGTCCCACTAGCAGTGTTTGAGGATTCTAATTTCTTCATATCCTCACAAGCACTTGTTGTTTTCCATTTCTATAGTTATAGTCATGCTAGTAGGTATGAAGTGGTTTAGATTTGCATTTCTGTAATGACTAAGGATGTCGAGTATCTTTTTCCTGCATTTATTGACTAATTGGGTATCTTAGGAGGAATGTCTATTCAAGTCCTTCCCCTATTTTTCCTAAAACGACTTTTTTTTAATTTTTTTTTTAAGATTTTATTTATTTGAGAAAGAGGGCGAGCACAGAGGGAGAGGGAGAGGGAGAAGCAGACTCCCTGCTGAGCAGAGAGCCCAGTGTGGCACTTGATCCTAGGACCCTGAGATCATGACCTGAGCCAAAGGCAGACGCTTAACCGACTGAGCCACCCAGGTGCCCAGGACTTCATTTTTTAAAAGTAGTTTTAGGTTCACGGCAAAATTGAGGAGGAGATGCAGAAATTTCTCATATACCTCCTGCCCTCACACATGTATAGCCTTCCACATTATCAAAATCCCCCACTAGGATGGTATGTTTGTTATAATTGATGAACCTACGTTGGTATATTGTAAATACGCAAAGTCCATAATTTACCTTGGGGTTCCTTTTTGGTGGTGTACATTCTGAGAGTTTGGACAAATGTACACGTAACCATCATTATGGCATCATATATAAAAATTCAGTGTTCTCCCTATTCATCCCTGCCCCCTTCCCTAACCCCAGCAACCATATTGTTCTTTTTACTGTCTACATAGTTTCACCTTTTCCAAAATGTCATATAGTTGGAATCATATAGTAAGTAGCCTTTTCAGATTGGCTTCTTTCACTTAGTAATATGCATTTAAGGTTCCTGCATGTCTTCATGGCTTGATAGTTCATTTCTTTTGAACACTGAATAATATTCCATTGTCTGGATGTAACATTGTTTATCCATTCATCTACTGAAGGACATCTTGGTTGCTTCCTAGTTTTGGCGGTTGTGTGTAAAGCTGCTATGTATCCGGTTTTTGTGTGGACATAAGTTTTCAACTTCTTTGGGTAAATTGCAAGGAGTGCAATAACTGGATCATATGGTAAGAGTATATGTAGTTTTGTAAGGAGCCACTAAACTGTTTTCCAAAGTGGCTGTACCATTTTGTATTCTCAGCAACAATGAATGAGAGTTACTGTGCTTTATATCCTTGTCAGCATTTGGTGTTAGCAGTGTTCCAGATTTTGGCCATTCTAATGTGTGTCTGCATATTTTTACATTGTTTGTCCTTTTGTTGTTGAACTGTAGGAATTCTTTGTATATTGTGGTTATTAATCCCTTGTCAGGTATATGATATGCAAATATTATTTCCCAATCTCTGTGTTTCCTTTTCACTGTATAGTGTCATTTGATGAACAAAAGTTTTTAATTTTGATGAAGTCTAGTGTATTTTTTGTCACCTGTGTTTTTGGTGTCATAATTTAAGAATCCATTACCAAATCCAAGATCATGATGATTTTCAGTCCCTGTGCTTTCTTCTAAAAATTTTATAGCTTTAGCTCTTAAATTTGGTCTTTGATCAATTTTAGTTAATTTTTGTCTGGTAAAAGTCATCTTTATTTTTTTGAATGTGGGTATCCAGTTTTCCCAGCACCATTTGTTGAAAGACTTTGCACGTTGAATGAATTTGCTTTTTTGTTGAAAATCAAATGACCATAGATCTGAGTTTATTTCTGAACATTGTATCCTATTCCATTGATCTCTGTGACTGTTTCTATGCCATACCACACTGATACAATTACTATAGCTTTACAGTAAGTTTTGTAATTGTAAGTGTGAGTCCTCCAACTTTTTTATTCTTTTTCAAGATTGTTTCGGCTATTCAGGGTCCTGTGAAATTCCATATAAATATTGCGATGAGGTTTTCCATTTCCGCAAAAATTGTCGCTGGAATTTTGGTAGAGGTTACATTGAATCAGTGTATCACTTTAGGTAGTTTTGTATTCTTAGTATTTAAATCTCCAATTCATGAATACAGGATTTCTTTGTATTTATTTAGGTTGTCTTTAATTTCATCTGTGTTTTGTAGTTTTCAGTGTACAGATCTTTCACCTTTTTGGTTAAGTTTATTCTGAAGTATTCTTTATGATTCTCTTGTAAATGGGGTTGTTTTCTTAATTTCCTTCTTTGGGTTCATTGCGAGTGTATAGAAATACTGATTTTTGTGTTTGCAGCTTTGCTGAATTTGTTTATTAGCTCTAACAGGTTTTTTTTTGTGGGGGTGGATTCTTTAGGATTTTCTACCTATAAGGTCATGTCATTTGTGAATAAAGATAGGTTAACAACTTCCTTTCCAGTTTGAATGCCTGTTTATTTATTATAGCCCAGTTGCTCTGGCTAGAATTTCAGTACTGTGTTGAGTAGAAGTAAAAGTGTGGGGTGCCTGGCTGGCTCATTTGGTAGAGCGGGAGATTTTTGTTCTTGCGGTTGTGAGTTTGAGCCCCAGGTTGGGTGTGGAGATTACTTAAAAATAAACTCTTTAAAATAAATAAATAAAATCTTGGGGGGGGAAAAAAAAGAAGTGGTGAAATTAGGAATCCTTGTCGTGTTCCTGACCAGTTTTTTTCCCCTAAATAACTGTCTGCTTTTATTATACTGTTTGCTGAGTATCCCATCCGTCTTTCCTCCCTCTTCCCGCCATTTAGAGTACCATCTATATAATTTGCAGAGTTCCGATACATGTATTGGGCGAATGAAACATGAATAAATGCCTGTATAATTTCATCTCTATGCTTCTTCATCCTCATTTCTTGCATTTTCCTCTCTTGTGCACCACGGGTTTTGTGCTGCTTATACTTCTTGCAAGACATCAGTTATTCATTCTTTCATTTGTTTATTTTTTTTTATTTGTTTATTTTCATGTACTTTCACATCTTAATGACTTTGCACAAGCTGTTTTGTCTGCTTAGACCTGTCATTCTCTATTTGTTTTTGGGGGCATACTCCTGGTCGTTCTTTTTTTTTTTTTTTAAGATTTTTTTTTTTTTAAGATTTTATTTATTTATTCGACAGAGATAGAGACAGCTAGCGAGAGAGGGAACACAAGCAGGGGGAGTGGGAGAGGAAGAAGCAGGCTCATAGCAGAGGAGCCTGATGTGGGGCTCGATCCCATAACGCCGGGATCACACCCTGAGCCGAAGGCAGATGCTTAACCGCTATGCCACCCAGGCGCCCCTAAGATTTTCTTTTAAGTAACCTCTATACCCAGTGTGGGGCTGAAACTTTAAATCCTGAGATCAAGAGTCGCAAGCTCCACCAACTGAGCCAGCTGGGCACCCCTCCTGGTCACCTTTTAAGTCTATTCGTGCACAATGCTCTTAACTTTCCCAGGTGAAAGTAAATCCACTTCCGTGTCTATTTTATATTTGTGTGTGTGTGTGTATTTATTTATTTGAGATTTTATTTATTTATTTGATAGAGTGCACAAGCAGGGGGAGCAGGAGAGGGAGAATCAGGCTCTATGCTGAGCAGGNNNNTGGGGCTCCATACCAGGTCCCTGAGATCATGACTTGAGCCAAAGGTAGATGCTTAACCATCTGAGCCATGCATGCGCCCCTCTGTGTTTATTTTAAATGTGAGCGTACTTTTCTTATGGCACTTATGATAGTCTCAAGGAAAATTCTGAGGTCTGATTACCAAAAAAGAGAAGGTCGTTAGATACAGTTGTATAAATAGCAGTAAACATTGACAACAAGAGTAATGATAGATCATGAGAAATGAATATAACTTTTCAGGTCCTTAGTCCCATGCAATAGAGGCTTTTTTGTTGTTCTTATTTATCACCGAAATGACCAAAATGCAGTGATAAAAAAAAATCTACATTATTATTTGGCACTAGAGAAGGGTCTTACCCATATATTTGAGACTTAGAGGACTTTTTTTGCAGTTTTATTGAGAAATGATTGATACATGTCACTGTATACATTTAAGGCATACAGCATGATGGTTTGATTTATATGTATTATAAAATGATTACCACATAGGTCCTGCTAACATCCATCTTCTCATACAAATAGAATAAGAAGAAGACAGGAAGGAAAACGATTTTCTCCTTGTGATGAGAACTTTTAGGATTTAATCTGAGTAACTTTTCTCTGTATCACACAGTAGTGTTAAGCTATAGCCATCATGTTGTACATTACCTCCGTATACTTATTTATCTTATAACTGAAAATTTTGTCTTTTGACCAGCATCCTCCAATTCCAAAACTTAGGGGATTTTGATATTAAATAGTGTGAGCATCCACAAAAGCTTGGGTAAGAGTTGATGCCTGCACTTCCTGTGAGGATGAACAAACAAATGTTAGGCATATGGAAAATTCAGCACTTCAAGAAAGTGAGACTAGTTGGGTCATTTAGAGCACGTGAAATAGTGTAAGAAATAGGGAAAACTGGAATTCAGATTCCCAAAACAAGATCAGGTTATGAAAATAAACCGAGAACAGGAAAGAGTTCTTAAACTTATAAAACATAATTGTTAAAAAAATTTAAGACTCGCTCGCAAAATAATGCAGAATACCAAGTTAGTGTGAGAAAAATCTCTGAATTCAGGGAAAAGATACTTAAGGTGAAATTTATGAGATTATATTTAAAACACGTAAATGTCTCAAATCTCTGTGTTACATGGCTCTGAGAGAGAGAACAGAGGACCCTGAGATGAAGCAGTGACCAAAGAAATAATGGAAGAGTGTCTCTGAGCTGAAGAAAGCCTTGAGTTTCAATATTAGAGGGGACCACAAAGTCTTCACCAAGAATATATTAAAAAACATAAAAACCTAGGTGTGTCTTGATGAATTTTCTAAGTATTCAGGATAAAAGAAAAAACCCTGTAAGGTAGAAAAACAAGTTACTTTTAGAGAAGAACCAGTCAGATTTGCATCAGACTTACGCACTCTGACATCGGATGCCAGAAGAGAATGGAGAAATGTCACTCAAGCGCTGAGAGAAATGAAATAGTTATAGAATCAAGGTTTGGGCAGTGAAGCCAAGTAAAATCTAGAGTTAACGCTAAATAATTATTGTTGTAAACCTTACTGCAAATGATAAGAAATTAATTTTGAAATAATTGAGAATGTAAAAAATAGGGATCCGGAGTTCTAGATTATTTCAAGAAAATATGGGGGATTGGGCTGTAGGAAGAGGGTAGTGAAACCTATGATAATTGTGCCATAGATTTTGCAGTAGGGATTTTTTTTTTAAAGATTTTATTTATTTATTTATTTATTTGAGAGACAGAGGGGGAGAGAGCACAGAGGGACCCAGGACCCTGAGATCATGATCTGAGCTGAAGGCAGACAGTTAACCAGCTGAGCCACCCATGCTCTCCTCCCAGTAGAGATTTATTGATAGATGCTTTCACATTAGCAGAAAAATACAAGTTCAGACATGCTTTTACAAAATTTAAGACTAATCCCCCGTAGAATAGGAATGGTACTTTTACTTCTAAATTACTAGAGGGAAAGAGGAACAAATAAAACTTGATTAATACAGAAAAAACGGGGGGAAAAGGAAATAAGGAAGCATAACATATAGAAAACAGCAGCCGTTACGAATCATTTTTGGGTAAAAGAAGAAATCAGTATGCCATTAGAAACCTAGAAAATAATGGCATGACGCTCTTCTAAACTTAACAGGATTTGACCGGTCTTTAAAGCAAGGAGGAAAGAAAAGGGTATTAATGGGCTAAGCATTTCATCCAAGCTAGAAAAACAATAAAATGAAATAAAGTTTTAAAAGGACAGATACAAAGGAAAGGTAAAAATAAATGAGTTAGCATCTTCTCTTCCCCTTCCAAGTAGGCAATTTAATTTTACCTATGATTATAGCCCTAAAATTCTAATGTGTCATCGACAGATATTATCTAGAGATACAGAACACCATTCCCAAATTTATTCTGGAACTATAAAGATGGTCAGCACAAGGGAGTGTAATACTGTGTAATTCATCCTCGTTGATTAAAGGAGGAAAAAAGTGGTCATATTGAGATCAGTTGAAATAACAAAATTTTTAAAAATACTTAAGAATAAACTTAAGAAATGTGTTGGGTTTGGGCATCTGGGTGGCTCAGTCAGTTAAGCGTCTGACTCTTGATTTCATCTCAGGTCATAATCTCAGGGTTGTGAGTGAGATCAAGCCCTGCATCAGGCTCCATGCTAAGCATAGAGCCTGCTTAAGATTATCTCCCTCCCTCATCCCTCTGCCCCTACCTCCGCTCTGTGTTCACTGTCTCTTTCTCAAATAAATAGTCTTTGAAAACAATAAATAAATATTATGCATTTTTAAAAATAAGTTACCAGTTATTTTGAAATTTTACTTTTAAAAGTATGCCAGATAAAGCAAGATGAATGAAATCTTAGCCTGTTAGAGTTAACAAAATTATAAAGGAAATTTTCAGTCCATTTAGGAGACTAACATTTTTATGGGCGCATCCACTTGAAACTAAATATTTTAAAATATGTAACTTAAATCATTCATAAAGACATGTAGCAGAAAATTTCTTCCTATTTCAGTTCTAGTAACCATAGGCACTATAATGAATTTTTTTCCCCGAAGAGTTTGTAATTTAGACTTTACTTAGATTAATAGGTTTATAGTTTCTCTAGAAGAAATGAAGAGATAAAATATCAAACCCTGCTTGGTCCAGAATTTCTTATTAATCTTACAAAACGAATAGGTTTTGGTGTGTGTGTGTGTGTGTGTGTGCGTATATGTGTTTGGTGCACAATGATGGTTTATTAAAGCACGGAGACAGGACCCGCGGGCAGAAAGAGCTGCTGCACCGGGGTTGTGAGGGGTGCCTGATTATATACTTTGGGGTTGAGGGAGGTAAGGAAAAAGGGAGATTTCAAAAGAACTTTCATATGCTAAAGAGGACCTACAAGATACTGGAAGCCTTGCATTGTCAAGTTAAGGTGGTTTTCTCCTCTAGCAGGGCATTAAGATAGTTGGGAGATTCTGGGAAGAATGTCACACATGTCCCACCCAGGGGGGGTGGTTGCAGGGTCAAAATGAATAGTCTTTAAAACCATTTTTTCCCTTTTTGTTCAAGACTTGTTACTGTCTTATATCCAAGAAAACAAACTTTTTATTGAGCTGAATGGTTTGTACAAGCTTGACATTCAATTTCTGTCAAAATAAGAGCCAGAGTAATACAGTCAGTGATAATCGTAATAGCAATGTAAAGGGACCGATGGTAGCTATGCTTATGGCGAACATAGCGTGATGTATACTTGTCCAGTCACTAAGCTATACATCTGAAACTAATGTAACATTGTGTGTCGACTGTGCTAAAAAAAATAAGAGCCATAGTTTGCTCTTCATTGCTGTGAATGGCATTTAAGGGTGTATGTCCGGGATAGGCGTGGCTGTTTATGAAGTGAAGAGTACTTAGATGATTAACGAGCAAGTGCCTTACTCCATATCAGGCTAGCCTTATTTGAGCATCGGCAAATTAGAGTCTGTTAGTAGAGTCAGTTTAACTCCTCACTCAAACCAAATGTCAAAGTAAATATCAAGAGATTAAATGTTCTGTGTATAAAAATATTAGGTGAAATAATAAGAGAAAGTCGGTGTGTTGAAAGTAAATATCTTCAGAATTTAAAGTTTAGAATCTTCTGCCTGGATATAAGTTATAAGGCCATTGGTTGAAGTGGATTATTTTATGTTCCCGAAATTAGGCTTCTTTGGAAAAGGAGATGATGGGTAATCTTAATAGTCAACCATATATATATATATATTACAAATATGCTGAGGAGCTAAATGAATTTTTCTCCCAGATAGCAAATAGTGGCTCCGTTCCACTTATTGATTTTGTTATTTCTTTGTTTCTGTCCTGTATTATCATTCCAGGAGACTCTCTGAGTTTATGCTACTGCTGAGATGGTACGAGGGCCCGACTTTTAAACGGCTACATTATATTCAGTTGGATGGACCACTGTTTTTTCAACCAGTCTTTCCCCTGTCATTGGACATTCAGGTTATTTCTAGCTTTTCAACATTATAAATAACTCCATGAAAGCGATCTTTGTTACATGAGTTACCCACATTCTGGATTATTGCCACTAAAAGAGAAATAACTAGGGAGCCAATTAGTCCTAGCCTTTTTTGAGCAAAAATCACAAAATAAATTGGATTTTTTAAAATTTTTGATTAAATTACTCTTCAAAACAAGATCTCATTTAAATTAGCTTTAATTAGGTAAGAGTTGGTATCAGATTAGAACAGTGGTTTTCGGTTCTTTTTTTTTTAAGATTTTATTTATTTATATTCATGAGAGACAGAGAGAGAGGCAGAGGGAGAAGTAGGCTCCCCCGCCCCCAGCAGGGAGCCAGGTGCAGGAGTCGATCCCAGGACTCTGGGATCATGACCTGAGCCGATCTCAGACGCTTAACCAGCTGAGCCACCCAGGAGCCCAGAACAGTGGTTTTCAACTGGATATCAGTGGCGTATATTTGTGGTGGGGTTTTTTGTCCATGGAAATTTGGCAGTGTCTGAAGAGGTTTGTCACAGCTGGAAGAAGGGGTGCTACAACGTGACGTCTAATGAGTAGAGGCCAGTGTTCACTGTTGCGACACATCGTACAGTGCACAAGACAGTCCCCATAACAGAGAATCATCCAGCCCCAAATCTCAGTAGTGCCGAGTTTGAGAAACCTTGGGTTTGCAGGTTTTGCTGCTGACAGGAGACATTCTTGTAGTCTTTCGGGCTACTGTTTATGGGTTTTCTTTGCTCTAGGAGGGGAATGTTTTAGCATCAAACACCAGTAGAGGCTGATTTTGCCAAATACAATACAGACCTAGTAAATTCAACACCTATCTTCCCATTCCTGTTTTGAGAAACACCATGTGTTTTATTGTTTATACAAAGTACGTAATAAAATTATTTATTTTTGTGTACTAGGTATTCTTGAAAATGACTCTTTCGGTGTCGGACCTAGTTACTGTTGAGATTTGGCCATACTGTGTGTACTAGAGATCTGCATTTAGCTGCGTGAGGAAGAAAATCAGGCAGTAGCTGACTTAACAGAGGCTTATTTTTCTGCTGCAGTGACAGTTCTGGAGAAAGGAGTCCAGAGTTGTTACTTTGGCTCCCTGATGTCCTCAGTGACCTGGTTTCCTCTATTTCTGCTTAGCCTTCCTTAGAATGTGCTTTTTTAACCTTGTTGGCACAGGGTGTCTCCTCCCCATTCCCACCCCTTACCCCCAACATCAAAACTTGTTCCCAGGGCAGGCAGAAGTGAGGACAATCAGCAAAGCCAGCCCTTTGGATACAAGCTTTCCTGCAGTCCAATCCAGTGATTTCTGCTTGTTCTCATTAGCTGGAACTATGTCTCATGACTGTCGTTACCTGTATGGGAGGCTGGGAAATACAGGATTTTAGTTGGATTAACTGTAAATTAGAAAGTAAAAATTAGAAACTTTGAGTAAGAAAGAATGGATATTGGGATGGGCAACTAGTATGTATCTCTGGAGCTGCTTTTTAAAGTATCGGGGGGTTCTGTGTTGACTCTAGTATGGCACGGTGAAGGAAAAAAGGTGTCGGGGCTTCTGGTCTTCCTAAATGCCCTGAAATTAAAGAAACATAAAGAGGAGCAAACATTAGAAATTTGAGAGCATGGACTCTTACAGAGCTATGTGGGTTGTTTTTGAATTAACTGAGAAAATAGAACGTATTTCTTATGAATGTATTTCTTAATCCTGAGAACTTGGCTGTTTTATGGTGTTTTGGAAATTAAAATCTCTTCACTACCCCATACTTGATGCTCAACCGCCCCCTTTTTTTTTTACAACATCAGTAATGACTTGTTATAGTGTACACAAATGACTGTTTCTGTAAGCTAAAAATGGGAATCAGCAGCTGAGAGATGGACTTAAGTGTGGAAAATAGGTGTATATGTGTAACACAAGCATTAAAGAAGGGCTAGTGTAATATAAGAACCCTCTTTGCCCATTAAAAAATTGTTTTTAATTGGAATTTTTTATATAATCTGGATAGCAATCCCTTGTCAGCTATATGATTTGCAACTATTTAAATATCTCCCATTCTGTGGGTTGCAACAACTTTTCAGTGTGATTTTTAAAACTATGTAGCATTAGGATTGATATTATACTAGTATTTATTAGTATTTTAGCTAGTTTATTTTAAAGTAATATATGAATATATGGTTTGAAATCCCAAGAGCACAAAAAGTGTCCAATTAAAAGGAGTTAAAAGGGCCGGTTACTTTGGAAAGCAGTTGGGGGGAGGGCAAGGTAGGGGAAAGCCTTTAGTTATATCTGATACGTGGAGGTTTGTTTTTGTTTTTGTTTTTTTAGTTATATAAGTTTCAGGTGTACAGCTTTATAGTTTGATATCTGTATACACGACAAAGTGATCACCACCACAAGACTAGTTACCATCCATTGCCATGCAGTTGGCATTCTTCACCCATTTCATCCACCCTCCAAACCCCCTTCCCCATAGGTAACCACTAGTTTGTTTTCTATATCTGTGAGTTTGTTTTTATTTTGTTTGTTGTTTTGGATTTCACATATGAGTGAATCATGCAGTATTTGTCGTTCTGCTGTGATTTATTTCATTTGGCATACCTCAAGGTCCACCCATGCTGTAACAGATGGCAAGGTTTCATTCTTGTTCGTGGCTGAGTAGTAGTCCATTGTTTTGTGTGTGTGTGTGTGTGTGTGTGTGTGTGTGTGTTTGTGTGAATTACATCTTTATCCTTTCATCTATAAATGGACACTTAAGTTGTTCCCACATTTTGGCTGTTATAAATAATGCTGCAATGATGTGTTTTCTTTCTTTCCTAAAAAAAAGAGATTTGGGGGCACCTGGGTGGCTCAGTCGGTTGAGCATCTGACTCTTGATTTCTGCTCAGGTCATGATCTCAGGGTCGTGGGATTGAGCCCCATGAAGGCTCCATGGTTAATGTGTAATCTGTTTGAGGATTCTCTCCCTCTCCCCCTTGCCTCGCTTGTGCATGCACACACTCTCTCTCTAAAGTAAATAGATTTTAAAAAATTAAAAATTTGAGGGGCGCCTGGGTGGCACAGCGGTTAAGCGTCTGCCTTCGGCTCAGGGCGTGATCCCGGCGTTATGGGATCGAGCCCCACATGAGGCTCCTCCGCTATGAGCCTGCTTCTTCCTCTCCCACTCCCCCTGCTTGTGTTCCCTCTCTCGCTGGCTGTCTCTATCTCTGTCAAATAAATAAATAAAAATCTTTAAAATTAAAAAAAAAATTAAAAATTTGAAGGAGATATTCAAAAGTGGCAGTAAGTGTTTAATCTCACTTATGGTAACACGAGTGTGATATTATCTGTGTTTTTCTGTGTGAAGTATTTCATAATGAAAACAAATTTTTAGTTACATAAATCTGTACTAGATTTATTTATCCCTAGATGTTCAGTCTTCCCCCCCCCAAAGTTACTAATTTCTCATGTCCTTCTAGAATTATTCACTGTATTCTAGGCGTGTTTATGTTTGAGTGGATTGTTCCCTCCCCAACATGAGTGCATATTCTTTTGTATTTTTTTCCACTGTGCAGCGTAATTGTTCATTCGTTGTTTCTCTGAAATTTTTTCATATCACTGTATGTAGCACTTGTCCTTTTTCCTTGTTCCCATGTATTCTCCTGCATTGGTGCTTTATAATTTATCTCACCAGTTCACTCCTAAGATCATTTACATTCTTGCTAATTTTTCACTCTCATGTACAGTGGACATCCTTGTGCATAAATCTTTGCACACAGGTGTGTGGCTACATGATATAAATTCCTAGAGGATAAAATTGGCATGTCAAATTTATGATCTTATTAAGTCGTTCTCAAACATTGTTTACATTTTGCAGTAATATATGAGAATACTACTATCTGCGTAGTGTTATCAGAATTTTTTATTCTTGCCAATTTGTTTTCTCTACACTTAATACAGAAAAGCTATTAACAGAAAACTGTTTTAGTATTCTTTGTAATTTTTAAATTTTTTTAAAAAGATTTTATTTTAGAGAGAGAGCATGAGTGGGGGGAGGGGTAGAAGGAGAAGCAGGCTCCCCGCTGAGCAAAGAACCCAGTGTGGGGCTGGATCTCAGGACTCCCGAATCATGACCTGAGCTGAAGGCAGATGCTTAACTATCTGAGCCACCCAGGTGTCCCTGTTTTAGTATTATTTTAAATAAATATTTTTCTTTTATATCAGTTACTAACTTACAATATAAAATTCCTTGTACTTTGTAGTGTTTCAGCTCTATAAAGTGTGAAGTTATGCAAATAAATATAAGCCTAGACCTGAATGTGTTTAATTTTACATATGAAATTTATTACTTAACATTTAAAAACTTAATAGACGTAATATGTGGAAATAGTTGACACTTTTTCATTTTTTCAGCTAATTACATTTGTTATGTATGCTTTCATTGAAAAGTATTTGAAACTGAAAGGTAATATTTCTGTCCAAATTAATATATGATGCTGTATAACTTTGATACTAAAACTGAATAAATCATATGAAAATAGAAAATTAGAGGTCAATTTAACTTAAAAACATAGATGCATACATCTTAAATAAAATAATGGTGGTACATCTAGACAATGGGCACTAAAAAGTGCCCAGCACTTTTTAAATCAGCACTAAAAAGAAATGAGCTATCAAGTCATGAAAGGACGTGGAGGAACTTAAAAGGAAAATGTGTAAATTGTAATTCAACACATACCTGAGTAAAGGAGAACAGCTATAAGATCACTTCCATAAATGCAGGGAAAACAATGAATAAAATTCAACACCCCCTCATGATAAAAAATGTTTAGCCAACTAGAAATTGAGGAGAACCATTTTAATTTGAGAAGGGTGTCTATCGATCAGAAACCCAAAGCAAATATTATGCTTAGTGGTTAAACCTTACAAGCAGTTTTTTCAAAATCGAGAAAAAAATATATCTATTTGATATTGAATAGGCAATTCTAGCCAATGGAATTAGATAAGAAAAAGAAATAAGTATGAATAAATAAGAAATACAAAATATAGGAAAGAGAATTACCACTGTTTGGTAATATCGAGAAATTCAGAGCCACTACAAAATATTAGCACAGCGAGATTGCTGGATGAGAGAGAAGCACTAAAAAGTCAGTAGCAACAATTGCAGTGTGTATATGAATGTGTTTCTATTGCATGTTTGTGGCAGATTGCATTTTCCAAAGTAGCTCTGCCAACACAGGTTGTGTTCCACATGCTCTTTGCACACACAGTGTGACTGACATTCCTCCCGAGTGAGAGATGGTCTGTGTTCCCTACTGTTTTCATCTTAGAAGGCCCAGTGGGTGAAAATTAGAAACTTACCTCTTCTAGGGCTGGTGGTATATAAGAGGGCGGGGAACTCATAGGAGGAGCATTTGTCAAGAAGTAACTTGAATAATTTATTTATGCTTAATTTATACAATTATGTGGTGCTTCACTTTTAAAATGCTTATTCTTACATGTGATAGGGTGAGCAAAAACCAAATTAATTTTTGCTGTTGATGTACCCTTTTTTTTGTAGTGTTTCTGTTTTTACCTGCATTCTCAGAATAATGTGTTCTGTTTGGGTAAAAAAAGCTGTTCATGCTAGATACACCAAATAGCTGAGTGCTTAGTGCAGCCATGTCCTCACGGGATTTCTTCCACCGTGGAACACAGAGAACTGTAAGGGTCCTAAAATGAGCTTCTGGCCTAGTGGTGGTTGCTAAGCATTTATGGCTCTAGAAATAAAATTTGAGGATATTTCTGGACTCAAAGGCACAGTAATATGGTGTGAACATGAAGAAATAGACGAAAGTTTTAAGATGGAAACTCCAAAATAGAGGTAGATATTATCGAGAGTTTAGTGAGAAATCTGAGTATGATGTGGTTAGCCTGAGATACCCCCATTGCATTAGTTCTGTGTTACATAAAGTGTTTAATGTTGCTTGTAGGTGTTGAATATTGCATGGCAATATGTAAATACATCCAGAGTGCATGTGCCTGAAAGACCTTGTTCAGTTCTGGGGTCTGCCACTTACTGGCTTTATGATCTTTGGCAGATTGTTGAACCTCTCAAACCTGTCATCCCTCACGTATAAAACAGGATGACAGTTTTTCCTATTGGTGTTTCAAGAATTGAATGAGAGAACGTAGACAATGAGCTTTGTGTTACACTTGGCTTGATAAATGTTACTTTATACTGGCTGGTAAAGTATCTGTTTTGCTATATACAATTTAAGAGGAATATTAAAATGTATTTTTGTTATTTTAAGGAAATTCGCAATGAGTCCCATGACTATCCTCATAGAGTGGCCAAGTTTCCAGAAAACAGAAATCGAAACAGATACAGAGATGTAAGCCCATGTAAGTACTTGTGGGTTTGTGTGCACGTGCGTGTGTGTTGGTTTGTTCCAGGAGGCAGAGTACAATGAAAAAGGTTTGGGATCAGGGTTGATAAGTACAGTGGTTTTCTTCATATTAATATAATACACATTCTTTAAAGAAAAACTTCAAGGCACAGAATAGTAGAAGGAAGGAAAATTGCTCATATTTATTGCATCCTTCAAACACAGCCATTGTTATTTTGGTGTATTTCCTACTGACTTTTTTTCCTTAAGCATAATTTTCTTTCTTTAACATTAATTGTAATCATACATGTTTTTTATGTGTGTTCGTATATGTATATGTTAATATTATTCCATAACCTTTTAAAAATTCTTAAAATATTTATCAGTGTAGTTTGCTTTTTTCCCCAAATTATAAAAGTAGTATGTACTCACAGTAAGAAACTTTTAATACAGAAGTATGTAAAGGAAGAAACCCCATTATTTAAAAACAAATTAAAAACTTTTGGATTTATATCATTTTTGTATTTTTTCTGAATAAACATATATACACATTCTTTTATTTATTTTTATTTTTTAAATATTTATTTGAGAGAGAGCGTGAGTGCGCATGTGAGCAGGGGGAGTGTAGGGAGAGGGAATCTCAAGCAGGCTCCATATTGAGCTCCAAGCCTGACGTGGGGCTTGATCTCTTGATCCTAAGAGCATGACCTGTGCCGAAACCAAGACTCAACTAAGAGTCGGATGCTTAACCGACTGAGCCACCCAGACGCCCCTATACACATTCTTTTAAATTTAAAATTAGAATCCTTCACATATTAATTGTAGTTCTTTTCCGTACCTCACAATATCTTGTAAGCATTTTCCTCTCATAAGTCTTTCAGTGGCTTTGGTAGTGGCTTTGGACATGCCATTCTTTTCTGTAACAGTTCCCTTGTGGTTGAACATTTGGATTCTGATGTCTATGCACAATTCTGTGAACAGGTGTCATACCACGGTTTTAAAAATGTGTTTATCCTGAGGTGATTTTTTGTTCCGATTGATACCATTTGTTCAAATACTAAATTAGGCTGCCTTGCTATTCTGCATGTTAGCCCATGTTTGATTTTAGTGGGCATAGGTATTTTCTTTAGGGCTGACTGTTAGTAGGGATGTTAAAAAAAATATTGAATCTGTCCCATTTCGGTTCCTGCTTGTTTGTGGTTCTTTCCTCTAGTCGACAAGGGTATGGTGCTCGTGTGCTGAGGCCTCCTGTGTCGGCTGAATAATCTCCCTCAAGGCCACAGATTGTATACCCTTATATATGTTGTATTCCTTGCTAGGAGGGTATGGATATGCCACTGAAAATCTGATTACCGGGGGAAAGATCCATACTTTCTTTTCTTAAAGGAACAGAACATTCTTCTTTCTGTTGACCAAGTACACTTCATGAAAAGTGTATTGGCTGGTTTTGGACAAATCAAATGAGAAGTAATCTCTTAAAATATTTCATGTTTATTATAAATTACTTATTAAGCATGTTTTCCTTACCAGTCAGTAGTGTTTGTAAGGGTCAGTCGCCAGCAGAGAGGGGTTTTCTGTTCTTCTTCACTTGCAGCACGCTTGAAGATAGGACAAACTTCCTCTGAAGTCTAGCTCACCATGGCAACAGTTCTGGTGTCGGTGTGTGTGCAGGGGGTGGGGTGTGGGCAGTGGTTCTGATACTTAGGTGCCCCTTCACCCTCTCCACATTTCTGTTGAGTATCATTGAGCTAGAACGCTAATCTCTAGTGTTGGCCATGAGTTTTGAAGACATTGTGTCCCAGTTGTACACTTGCTTTGTTGCCTCTAATTTAAAAAAAAACACAAAACACCAAGCTTCATATTTTGATAATCGTAGATCTGTATGCAGTTGTGAGAAATAGCACTGAGAGATCCCGCGTACCCTTCCCCTGGTTTTCCCCAGTGGTAGCATCTTTGCATAATTGCAACCAGGAAATTGACATGGATGAGATCCATCCACATCTCCACAGTCTTACCTGCGCTCATTTGTGGCTGTGTTCAGTTCTGCTCAGCTCGGTTACATGGTAGAATGTGGGGTCTCCACCACAGTCTGGGCACAGACCAGTGGAACAGCTCCGCCTAAAGATCCCTCCCTTCTGTGGCCCCAGCCAACCCGCTCCCTTCCTCCTGTGCCATGCCCTGAGTTGTCTTTGATTTTTACATAAATCTGTTGTAATTGCAATCTTGGGATGTGATAAATTATGTTTGAATCCCCTCATTAGTTTGATCAAATTGACCTAAATGAGGAATTGTTAAAAATTGGAACTGAGACTTAAAAGTAAGACATTTGCGGGGCGCCTGGGTGGCACAGCGGTTAAGCGTCTGCCTTCGGCTCAGGGCGTGATCCCGGCGTTATGGGATCGAGCCCCACATCGGGCTCCTCCGCTAGGAGCCTGCTTCTTCCTCTCCCACTCCCCCTGCTTGTGTTCCCTCTCTCGCTGGCTGTCTATCTCTGTCGAATAAATAAATAAAATCTTAAAAAAAAAAAAAAGTAAGACATTTGCAACCTAAATTCTTCTCAAGTGTACAAGTCAGTGAAACTCTTGTGATTTGTCTCTTAAATGTTAGACTCATGTACCCCACTGCCTGTTGGACATATCAGGTTGAAGGCTGCAAGGAGAGCTCCGTTTACAGTGTCCTTACTAACCCCACCTCCATCCTCACTAGCTTGGGCTCTTTTTTTCTGTATGTCTTCTGAGGAAGAGGGCCGTTGGCCTGGCGTAGGTAGCTAGTATGCCTCAGAGGAGATGCGGCCCAGTGCCCCCTGCTGTCTTTCTGGACGCTGTATCTGTGGTGTGCCCTGGAGCTGCGCTCTTCTGGGAGCCTGTCACTCAGCGAACCCTCTCCCTCTATCTTCTCCTCGTTGAAGTCTGGCGCTCCCCTGAGTAAAGTACCTTTCTGTCTCTCTCAGGTAGAGGCTGCTTGTTCTTGCTTCCCCCGTAACCAGAGTTTCCTAACTAAGCCCTGAGTCTCCAGCTTGCAAATTAAAACGATCCGCTCTGAGGCTTGTGCCACCCAGACACATCACATTACCGCTCTTGCGTCTGTCCTCACCTGACTTCACAGCCCCTGGCTGCAGCCTCCTCTCACAGGTTTGAATGCTCACAACCCATTCACTATCTTCCTCTTTGCCCTCTTCTCTCAGTACCTCTTTCTTTGTGCCTGGATGGGATTGTGTCTCTGAGAAGGAACCACGTGATGCCATAGCCTTACAGTTCTGGACCTCGTCAGCTCTCAACCCGAAATCTTAAATGTGCTACCCTGAGGGCTCCTTGGCTACTTTCTGTCTTCCCAGCCCTTTGACTGCATCAGGATCTTTAGTTTATTGACTTTTTCATTTATTACAGTGCATTACTTCCTCCCCCACCCTACTTATTACTTAATGACTTTCTTGCTGTTCTAATATGTGACAAAGATAATCTCTGTGGCTCTTTAATTCTATCTACCCTGAGAAACCTAGCGTCAGATAGTCGTTCAGCTTCTGTAACTTTGGGCTCATGTGTGTGCCTTGGGTGGGCTCGGTTACTGGCTGGGCCTGGGTGCCCTGATATCCTCCTCTGTGCCCTTGTCACTCCCACTGGTCCTCTGCTCTGGCTTGTCCCAAAGGAAACTGGCTCTCAACCCACCCCCACGCCCACCACTTGCAGAATGTGATCTGCCTTCAGTTCTGCAGAGAAACATTTTAAAAATCCGGAAATACTCTTCAACTTCATGTTCTGCCACCCGGAAACTTCTTTCTCTCTGCACTCATGTTTTCCTGAAGTCCCAGGAAAAAAAGCCTTCCCCCTCCTGTCCTAGGTTTGTATCCTGATGCGTCATTCCTCCTCAAGGGCCTCATTCTCTGTCATCACCATTCTGACTCCTGTCTTCAGCCTCTTTCTAATAGCTCCTTTCCCTTACTATGCAAATGCGCTTCAGCCTCTTCTCATCGCAACCACCTTATCCCACTTCAGCTCCACTTACTTTGTGACCCGTGCGGACGTGAGCACGTGCACGTGTTTGCACGGAGTCTTAAAAAAAAGACACCATATTATTTGTCTCTCCATCCTCATCACCTCTGCATTTTTCAGTCCATGGTTCTGCCCCAAACTCCCCACTGAAACTTTTATTCTGAAGTACTGTTTTCAAGCTTTCTAGTTTTCAAATGCAATGAGGGACTTTCCATTGGTTTCTTTTCTTATCCCTCTGACTTTTGACATTGTTGACTCTGCCTTCCTTCCCTAAAGCCATTTTTTTCCTATTTTGCTATTATTTCTCTGGTTAGTCAGGCATTTTCAGAGCTTCTCTTCCTCAGTCGACTATCTTCTTAAGGGTTCTGTCTCCCCCTGCTCACTCTTCACACTTCTGTGAATGGTCTCATCTTCTGTGGGTTTGGTGTGTTTGGTTACCATGTGCTTGTCATCCTAAATCTCATCTGTAGCTTAGGTCTCTCTTAGCTATAGACCCATTTATGCAAGGCACTTGTCTCTTTGTGGATGTCCTGTAGCTGCCTCAGACTCGGTACGTCTAGATGCAGATCTAGCATTCCTCCCCACGCAGTCCGTCGGTCCCAACCCTGAGACCTGCTGTTTCTGCTTTATTCCCCATATTCATAAATGGTACTGCTATTGACACATATGCTGCGGCTAGAAACTCAGACTCCTCTCTCATGCAGCTCCCATATCTGCTTGATAACTAAGTAATTATAATTCCATTTCCACAATGTGTTTTATTTTTAAATTAAAGTTGTTTGAGAAAGAGCATGCATGTGCACTGGTGGGAGGGGGAGCAGAGGGAGAGAGAGAGAGAGAAGCCCAAGCAGGCTTCGCGTGCAGGGCTCGATCTCACAACCCTGAGATCATGACCTGAGCCAAAATCGAGAGTCAAATTCTCAACCAACTGAGCCACCCAGGTGCCCCCACAATGCGTTTTAAATTTCTTCTTCACTGTTTGTACTGGCTTGGTTCAGGCCCTCACTCTTGCTCTTCTGGATTATTACAGTGGCCTCTTAACTTGTCTCCTTGTCTCTATTCTGTTCCCATTTAGTCCATTCTCCATGCGGTATCCAGGGTAATCTTTGTAAAATGGGCATGTTTTCCACTCTCCCCTCCAGTAACATTCCACAAGTTTTATGAGAAATTAGTTTTGTAGCATTATCATACAAGACCTTTTGGAGACTGACCTTTCACATACCTCCTGATTTTTTCTGGCCATTTTCTCACAAATTATTATTATTATTACTATTAAATATTTTATTTATTTATCTATCGGAGAGAGAGAGAGCAAGCACAAACAGAGGAAGCGGCAGGCAGAGGGAGAAGCAGGCTCCCCACTTGAGCAAAGAGCCTGATATCGGACTCGATCCCAGGATCCTGGAATCATGACCTGAGCTGAAGGCAGATGCTTAACTGACTGAGCCACCCAGGTGCCCTGCTTACAAATTATTGATTTTGGTAAACGTGAATCACTTAGAGTTCTCCCAGTGTGACCAGTTTCTAAGATTTTTATTTTTATTTATTTATTTATTTATTTATTTATTTGCTTATTTTTCATTTTATTTTTAAGTAATCTCTACACCCAGTATGGGGCTTAATTGAACTCACAACCTGGAAAGCAAGCATCAGATCCCCCACCAACTGAGGCAGCAAGACACCCCCCAGTGTGACCAGTTACTAGTAACTCAGTGTCTTTGACTATATCATTCCCTTTTTGAAACATCTTCCTCTTTCTGACCCACATTAGTCAAAATCCTCTTCTTCCAAATATCTTCACCACGACTTCCCCTTGGGTATTGTTCTCACACACTGGAGGAGGTCATGGAGGTGACCACTCTCATTAAATATTGATGGACCCAGGAATGTGTATTTTTTAAAAAGCTCCCTGGATTATGCGGATATACCTTTACTTATGGATAGTCATTATAAAATTTAAAAATGTATTTCCATACATAATACTTCACAGTTGTTGGTTTGGTTCAGAAAACATGTATTGAAAACCAGCTGCACAGCTGACTCACACTATGCTATGCACTGAGAATACCACGAATATATGTACCCTGCCCTCTGATAATTCACATTATAATGAGGGAGCGACAAACCTGTCGTGCTGTTTTATGTATCATGAGATAGGACCATGTGTATTGGTGGAGCTGTGCCTAAGGAGTTAGGGATAGCTTTTAAGAGAATACGTGGTAACCAGCTAGGTAAAGGGGAACTGAACATAAATTACTTTTTTATGAGTCCCAGGTTTTTTCTAGATTTTGCATCAGTAGGTCTGGGAATCTGTGTTTTTAAACAATCTCCTTACATGATTCTTACATATCCAGTCTGGCCCCGGTCCTAAGATTGACATATCGAAACTACATTTGGAGGTATGAATATGAGAAACATAAGCAGGGATATTTTGAAATAGAAAGAATTTGAAGAAGTCCACAATCTTCTTACAATTGCTATGACCGAAAGATGCCTCAGTTGTCTCAGTTAACTGTGAGACAGTTGTGAAAGAGACAGGCAAGAACTTGGTTGGTTGAGAAGAGAGTAAAAGAGTTTAATAATCTCTGAGAATTATGCTTATACTACTAGAGACTAGTGCTAAATTGTGAAATTTTCCTTACTTTGTGCTTTACAGGTAGAAATTCTATAAATCCTATGTTTGGTCTATAAGGAAGTGCCAGCAAGTCTTTAATAAACTGTTATTTGTTTTCACTGACTCTGAAACAGTTTTTTTTAATTGTGGTAAAAAAGCACATAACATAAATTTACCTTCTTAACAATTTTTAGGCGTACACTGTAGTATTGTTAACTATATGCATGTTAATGTACGACTGATCTTTTCATCTTGTGTGACTAAAACTCTGTACCCATTGAACGACAACATCCGTTTCCCCTCGCTCCAGCCCCTGGCAACCACCATTCTACTTTCCGTTTATCAGTTTGATTTCTTTAGATACGTCGTGTAAGTAGAATCATCCCATATTTGTCTTTTTATGACTGGCTTATTTCACGTAACAATATCCTCGAGGTTCATCCATGTGAAACTGTCAGTTTTTAAAGGAAAGTAACACAGAGACTTTTGATTCTGGTAGTATGGCAGGTTAGATACAAAATAAGATTGGTGCTACAAAATGAGATTTTCAGTAAACATACTTTATAAAAAGTTTGCCGGTGTGGGGCTCCTGGGTGGTTCAGTCGGTTAAGCGTCTGACTCCCGATTTCGGCTCAGATCCTGATCTCAGGATCCTGATCTCAGGGCCGGTGAGATTGAGCCCCATGTTGGGCTGGTTCCCTGCTCAGTGGGGAGTCTGTTTGAGGTTTTCTCTCTGAAATAAATAAATAAACTAAATCTTTAAAAAAAATAAAATAAAAAGTTAGTAGGTGGGGAGAAAGTAAAGAAAACGTCCAGACCTCCTTTGCCTGCCCAAATGGCATAGCTACTCTGAATGCAAATGCCAGTATTAGCTCTGAGATTTGTATAATAAATTAATTTGTGTAAGAATAAAATAGCCTCAAGATATATTAAGCAAAACCAAACAGAATTATAGGAAGAAATAGACAAGTCCATGTTCTTGGCCTTTTAACAAGGCAGAATATTAGTAAAAAAATAGAAGATTTAACCACACAATTAAGCTTAATTTAATAAGAAAAATATATAGAACCTTATGTCCAAAAATTGTAGAATACATTTTCTTCTAGGACTTTGGAATATTTATAAAAAATGGGCCATCGACTTGGCTGCAAAGTAAATCTTAACAATTTAAGAATTGCTGTCTTACAGGCCGTGTTCTTTGACCAGAATGCAATTCAATTATAGATTATTAATAAAAAGATAAAAAGTCACATAAATTTGGAGATTTAAAGATTTCTAAGTAATTAATGGGTCAAGAAGAAATCATAAAAGACATTTTAAAATGCTTAAAAGTGACTATGTAAAATACTACTTACCAAAACTTTCATAAAGCAGCAAAAACAGTGCGAAGAAAATACGTTGACTTGGGGTGCCTGGGTGGATCAGTTGGTTAATGTCTGGCTCTTGATTTCTGCTGAAGTCAAGATCTCAAGGTCCTGGGATTGAGCCCCAGGTCAGGCTCTGCACTCAGTGGGGAGTCTGCTTCAGGATTCTCTCTCCCTCTACCTCTCCCCCCGACTCACTCGCTCGCACACTTTCTTTGTAAAATAAATAAGTAAATCTTAAAAAAAAAAAAGGAAAAAAATATGTTGTCTTAACTGTTTTAAAACAGAATAAGAATTAATGTGCTAAGAATAGGCCCCAGTTCTTTCTGTGAGCTTGTTATAGAACTTTGACAACCAAACCTGAAAAGTTTAATAAGAATAAAAGTTACAGGCATATCTCCCTCATGAATATAGATGTAAAGATTAGCAGACTGAATACAGCAGTCTGTACGTTTATTTTAGGAATATAAGGGTGGCTTAACATAAAATCTTTTTTTTTTAACATTAAAAAAATCTTAAAAATGTTGGTTCACCACAACAACGAGGTAAAGGAGAAAAAGTCATATGAATATTTCAGTAGATGCAGAAAGATTATTTAAAGTCAGTGCTTGTGGGGCGCCTGGGTGGCGCAGTCATTAAGCATCTGCCTTCGGCTCAGAGCGTGATCCCGGCGTTCTGGGATCGAGTCCCACATCAGGCTCCTCCATTGGGAGCCTGCTTCTTCCTCTCCCACTCCCCCTGCTTGTGTTCCCTCTCTCGCTGGCTGTCTCTGTCAAATATATAAATAAATACTTAAAAAAAAAAAGTCGGTCTTGCTCATGATTAAAAACAAAACACATTGCAAACTGGAAAGAGGGGAACTTCTGTAACCTAATATAAGCTATCTAAGAGACGCCTACAATAACATAAGTCTGAATGATAACATGTGAGAACCCCTTTTTTTTTTTCTAAACAAAAATGAAAGAACAAGACAAGGATGCCCACTATTACCGCTTCTACTTAACCTCATGCTTTAGGGCCTAGCCTCTACAGAAAAAAAAATAAGAAATAAAAGGCATACAGATTAGTTTAAAAAAAAAAAAAAGAAACAAAGCTGCTATTTTATCTGGTGCTATATAACAAACCACCCCAAAACAGTGGCTTAAAACAACAGCAGTCATTTATCATCTATGCAAATCTGGGGGCTGATTGGACTCAGGAGATTCTTGCTCAGGGTCTTTCATGAGGTTGTAGTTCAGATGGTAGGTGGGGCTAGAGTCACCTTGAGGCCTTCCTTACTTAGTTGTGGGCTGTCAGCAGGAACACCTACATGGAGCAAGACCGTATGACCTGAGCTTCCTTGCAAATAGTAGCTGGGTTTCAGGAGTGAGCATTCTGAGAGAGCTGGCTGGAAACTGCATTGCCTTGTACTGCCTAGACTTAGAAGTCCCATCATTTCCATCACATTCTTTCCATTAGTGGCCATCCAGGTTCTAGGGGAGAGGACTGATGCTCTACCATCAGATGGAAGAATTCTCAAAGAATTGTGGACATGTTTTAAAACCATCACAGTTACAGATGATACTGTTTTCTTTATAATCCAGAAAATATGCAGACAAGTCAAAGAATTGTGAAGAAACGTTTTGGTAGTCTCAGAATTATAAGACAACAGATCTCTGAATTATTAAAACAGACCTTTATACATGACAGGAATCTGCTTGTCATCTTTCTTAGTAAGCAGATTTGGATAAAAGTTGTTGTATAATAGTAATCCGAACAAGTACAGATAGAACTTAAATTTTATGGTAACTCTTATGTGAATATTTGCTAACATTCTTCCTTATTCCATCTAAAGTTTAGAAATAAAGACCAAGTGCACTTCACATTCTCAAATCCATTCTGTTGTCAACTTTTTTACCTAAAGGTTTTTTCAGTTTTGTTAGGACTTTGACCTTTGGTTCTGTCTTTAATTTTGATTTTTTTGTTGTTGTTGTTTTTAATCTTCAGTTTTAATTAAGTCTAAATCAAAGCTATTTGGGACCTTTTTTTTTTAAAGGTTGTGTTTATTTGAGAGAGAGTGGAAGTGAGAGAGATCACAGAGGGCAAGGGAGAAGCAGACTCATGGCTGAGAGGAGAGCCCGATGCAGGGCTCCATCCCAGGACCCTGAAATCGTGACCTGAGCCGAAGGCCGACTCTTAACAGACTGAACAACCCGGGTGCCCCTGTTCTGGACTTTTAATAATTGATTTCTGCAGGTCACTGATGCACTGGAGTGGATCCAAGGAGTAAGAATTCTTAGTGAAGAAGCTAGAATTGATGAGGTGGGGAACGAGAACTGTAACTGAACAACCTGGTACCTGACTTCAGGTACTTGAGCTGCACATGGCAAAAGGAATTCATTGTCCTCTGTTAAGCTTGAACAATAGAACTACAGGTCACGAATGAATGACACAGTTGATGAATTCAGGTCACCAGCTTTTTGAATCATAGAGGGTTGGTTAGATAATTTTGAAATATGTCTGATATGCTTCACTTGTTGCCTCATTCCTCGTCTGTTCCTCACTTCCCCCATTCACCTTTCTCTCCTCTTACACTGTTGATTCCTTAACAGGTGCAGCCTTTTTTTTTTTTTTTAAACTGGACCACCTGTTTCCCAGTAAAGTTTTGTTCATCTTTCAAGACAAAGCTATCATTCCTCTGAGAGGTACCCACTGGAAGTTACTAGTTTGCTTCTATAGCATTTTATTTCTGTATTCTGGCACAATCTTACTGCCTTATAATTTTATTTATTAAGTTTACCCTGTAGAGGAGTGACACTCAATAAGGGTGTTTACCATCCCCTAGAAGACATTTTAGAAATTTATAGGGGTTTTTTTCCTCTGGTGTATTTCTGTTCAACTCTTTATATATATTAAAATAGATATTATCTTATTATAAACTACTTTCCATTTATTTTCTTCTATATTTCAGTTAGGGCATTATTGATATTTAAAAAATTATATATAGTTTCTGTTATCTCTAATAGTAGGCTAGTAAAGGAGCCGTTAAAGACATCATTAAGCTCCCCTCTCTCCTCTGAATAATTCAATCTAAAAGCCCTTGGGGTTGGGGATCAGCATGTGGAAGGCTTGTAAATAAGGGGGAAGGCATGCTTAAAGGTGGGGGGGGCATGTTTGAAGAGTGGAGGAAAGGTAGAATGAACCCTGTGATGTTAGATTAGAATTAGTGTATGAACTCGTGGTTTTCAGTGAATATGGATATACAGATATGTAGAAATGTAGATGTGTGTGTGTGCGCATGCTTGTATTTCCTAGCCCTGACCACTGAGAAGTCTTGGGAACAATGACACCCTCTTAGTGTTGGACATACCTGGCTTTTGATATCCAAATTTCATTCTCCACTAAGAGGAAAGGGGCTCCTTGAAGAAACGTCTGACCCTAGGGCTGGGGCAGGGAAAGTATAAGAGTAGCCTGGAATGTCTTGTAGCCCCAGAAGGTAAGGATGGTCAAGAAATGATGAGGCTATGTCAGAAGGACACAGAAACCATCTTGAAGCCCATGGGCCAAATCTGGGGGTGATTTGAGCATTTTAAATAGATAATGATTATAACCTGCTGAATAAAATAGGAATCAATGAGTTTGCACTGATGTAAAGAAATGTGAATTAATAAATGGGGAGAAAGGAAAGATCTACCTTAGTGTAGGATGGCAAGTAATAAATGTTGAAATAGATGGTAAACTTGGTGGGTGAAACTTTGATGAAGAACAAAAGATTTACATAATCTTAAAGTGCCCTTATATAATAATACTTACTAAATACAAGAGGGGAATAGTAAATGTGCAGAGGAGGAGTTTGGCAGACACCAACCTTAAACAAGTAATCATGACCAATAATGGGACACATCACATTGAAATCCTGAACTGCCCTGTCGAATGCAGTGAGTACAGAGTATCACTCTGCTGAACTTGCCAAGTGCGCAACCTGAACTCATTCGTGGGGAATATCAGACAACTCAAATGGATTGACACTCTGTAGTCTTCAAAAGGTTATAAAAACCCTCCCAAGGGAAAACTGAGAAATGCTTCTATGTTGGAGACTAAAGAAATATGACATCTAAACCGAACAGTCTGCTCAATTTTAAGACTTATTGTATAACTATGGTATCAAGATGATGTGGTATCGGCAGAGGAATAGAACCAGAGATTGGTAAACCAGAACAGGAGGCCTAGAAGTAGACTCACACAGGTGTGGTGAACTGATTTTTGATAGAGGTGCAAAGCAATTCAATGGCAGAAGGATGATTTTTTTCAACAGTCATTACTGGAGCAATTGGACATCCACAGGGGGAAAAAAACGCTCAACCTAAACTTCCTTATACAAAAATTAAAGTGGATCATAGACTTCAATATAAAGTGTAAAACTTTTGGAAGAAACAGAACATTCAGGACCTAAGGCTAGGTGAAGAGTTCTTAATGTGACACAAAAAGCACAGTCCATGAAAGAAAAAAATCAGTAAGTTGGAGTAAACCAGAACTAAAAGCTTTTGCTCTGCTAAAGACCCTTTTAGGGTGTTGAGGATGAAAAGATGAGGACAGACTGGGAGAAATTATAAACCACAAAGAATTCATACCTAGAAATATACAGAACTCTTAAAATTCAACAGTAAAAGACTAAACCATAAAACCAAAAGAAGTCCTGTTAGCAAATGGGCAAAAGATTATGAGCACAGATGGCAGATAAGCACATAAGCATATGAAAAGCATCATTAACTGTTAGGGAAATATCATTAACCATTAGGGAAATGAAAATTAAAACCATATTGGTGAGGAATCACTGCATACCCACTTTAACAGCTAAAATAATGAGGCTACAATATTCCAAGAATATAGAAACTGGATCTCATATAAGGCTAGTGAGAACATAAAATGTATGGCCACTTTGGAAAATTGTTTGGCAGTTTCTTAAAAGGCTAAACATACCTTGTATAACCCAGCCATTGCACTTTGGGCATTTATCCCGGAGAATTGCAACCTTCTGTCCATACAGAAATGCATTCATGAATGTGTATAGCAACTTTATTTGTAATAGTTCCAAATTGGAAACAGCTCAAATGTCCATCAGCTGGTGAGTCGTTTGCAAACTGGTGTATTCATACCATGGCATACTACTCAGCAATAAAAAGAAATGAGCTATTGATAACATGCAACAAGTTGGGTGGATCTCATCAGAGGACTCATGCTGAGTCAAAAAATCCAATCTCAAAGGTTACATATTGTATGATTCCATTTTTACAGCATTCTTGAAATGATAAAATTGTAGAGATGGAGAGAAGATTAATGGGTTAGGGACAGGGCTGGGGGAGAGTGCGACTCTGTAGGGGTTGCACAGAGGATCTTTGTGGTAATGGAACAGGGCTGTATCTTGATTGTGGTGGTGGTTACACAATCTCCACATGTGATAAAATGGCATAGAACTGTGCACACCCACACAAATGGGTGCCTGTAAAACAGGAAATTGGAGTACAGTCTGGGTTATACCAGCATCTTTCCAGGTTTCTGCATTTGATGCCTTCTTGAATTGGGTACTTGTAAGGGTACTGTGCTAGGCAGTGGGAATACATGGTGAACATGACAGGGTCCCCGGCTACAGAGAGCTTAACTCTAACAGAAGGCTGCAGATGGCTGAAGGTGTTGGCGCTGCTGCTGCTGCCCTGTGCGCTGAGTAGACCAAAATCTTGCCATAATGTAGCCTTCTAACAGAGGGCCCCGCTGTGGCCACAGCTCATCACTTGGGCAGCTCTGCTGTAGGGTACTTACGCTGGGGATTGGAGGGAGGAGCAGAAGTGTGTAGGGAGGGAACTTAGTGTCCTGGGGAAACGTGGCACATCTTCCAGGACCACTGATTATGCTCGGAACATGGGAAGGGAAGGAAGGTGTGGTTGCTTACGTTAAAATACAGATGGACAATGAAGTAAAATTTTTAAGTTCCTATAAATTTTTCAGATGAAATAAGACTTTTCAAAGAGTTTTGTGTTAGGTACTTTTAGGATATTAAGTGAGGGTCATTCATTAAAAATAATTGAGAAGGGTTGGTCTAGTCTAGCCATTTCATCTTACAAGAGAACTGAGACTTCGCGACCTCTTGGTATCACCGGGTGTAGTGGCTCACTAACTTGGATGCTAATAATGTTTCTCAAGTAGCACATTACTCCTTTCTATATAAATCACAGCTGTGTCTGTGGTCACATAGATGGGTAGAGCCAGGTGGGGCGCCTGGGTGGCGCAGTCCTTAAGCGTCTGCCTTCGGCTCAGGGCGTGATCCCGGCGTTCTGGGATGGAGCCCCACATCAGGCTCCTCTTCTGGAAGCCTGCTTCTTCCTCTCCCACTCCCCCTGCTTGTGTTCCCTCTCTCACTGGCTGTCTCTCTGTCAAATGAATAAATAAAATCTTAAAAAAAAAAAAAATCGGTAGAGCCAGGACAGTCATCGGAATCTACGTCTTTAGGCCCCTTAGCATTCCCTCACCCGTTTTCTTTCATCTGTGCTGGAGTTCCAGATATCTATACTGAAAAGTTTTGGAGGTGTCTGAGCTCTTTCTTTTTTGTGAATTAGGTCACTCTTCAAGTCAGTTAACGTAATCTCATCTCCTGTGTTGGTTTCAGAATGGTTTAATAGTGATTTGTCGTTCTAACAAAATTCTACCATAGTTTAATAATTTGAATATGAAAAATTTCTGGACTTTATTGTATAAACAGTGTTGAACACTTGCCAAGCTAAATTGTTTAGGACACTCTTCCAGGTAAACTCTAAGAAGATGGAAGTACAAACTCTTTTTCTCTAAGATGAATTTACAAGGTGAGACGAATGAATCAGTACAGATTTTCTTGATCTCTGAACCTGAATTGCAGGCTGCTTCTCTTCCCTTTGTTCGCTGGGCTCGAGCTCCATTACTTGTGTCCCTCGGACATTTTAGGCACATAGCCACCCACCTTAAGGTATTTACTCCATGCTTGGAACACTCCTAACCAAAATAGTCATATGATTGCTCTCCTCCACGTCTTTGCTTAAATGTCACTGTCTCAGTGAGGCCCACCCTGCCCACCCTATTTAGAATTGCAGTCTGCCCCACTCCCTAGCACGACTGTTCCCCTTCACCCTGCTCCCCCCCATAGCATTTGTTACTGTATAAAATATAATTTACTTAGTTGTTTCGCTTATTGCTATCTTCCTTTCTGAGAAGGTAAGCTCCACAAGGGTATGGATGGGTCCTTAGTGCCTAAAACAGTCCTTGAATGTAGAAAGAATTTAATAAATATTTGGTCTACTTTGTTTCTGTGGTGTCCCATGGACTTTTGGATGTAAGGAAAGTACTTTCCCCCCAACTCCCTCTACCCTCCATGTTTTAGGCTCTGTCTTTTCTTAAAGGAGGGATTCTGAGTTTCAGGGAAAATGGTGAGGTGCTTATTGGTAAATTGAAATTTAGTATATCTTATTTTATACAAACTATTAAAGAGGAAAGATATCCATGTTCCAATGTACATTAATGGATAAATTGATTTTTATGCATTTTTAAAGGATACTTCCCAGGTGTTCTTTCCATTGCAGAGACTCTTAGGGATAGATTAAATATCGATTTTCAGAGGCGCCTGGGTGGCACAGCGGTTAAGCGTCTGCCTTCGGCTCAGGGCGTGATCCCGGTGTTGTGGGATCGAGCCCCACATCAGGCTTCTCCACTGGGAGCCTGCTTCTTCCTCTCCCACTCCCCCTGCTTGTGTTCCCTCTCTCGCTGGCTGTCTCTGGCTCTGTCGAATGAATAAATAAAATCTTTAAAAAAAAAAAATAAATATCGATTTTCAATTGGGAGATGTGTGGAAGTGAGATTTAATCACTTAACATTGTCCTATCAAGTTTAGGAAATTAGAATCTTGATGGATTGAAATAGATTGAAGTCACAGATAAGTCAACCTATTGTTTGAAAAAGATTGAGCCTTCTGGATGTTTCTAGAACAGCACCTGCTTGGTTAGCAAGTTGGTGATGGTGTGTCCCTGGGACATGCTTCATTGTAACTGTCTCCATTCCTGCCACTATTTGGTTCTGTACTCATCTCTTGATTAAACTGTTAGTGTATCAATGTGTTAAGTTGTCTTCCTTTTGTTCCAATCTGTCCTCCATAGTGCTGGTAGTTACTGTCTTGAAATCAGACGTGCTTGTATCAGTCCTTCAAAGAGTTTCATTGAGGTAGCCTGTGCCTGGAGTACAGCACACAAGGCTCTTCAGAGTCTGGCCTTAACATGTTTTGGGACCTCTTCAGGCTTTTTGAATTTGCTGGTCCTTCATGATATACCATTCCCTTTTACTTCTTTTTGTGTGTGTGCTCCTTCATCTTCGTAATGAAGCCTTCTCATCTCACTCGGACTCCTCAGGCATCAGTTGGTCAGCTTTCTTCCCACAACACATAGCCCAATAAAGATGGTACTAGAAATTACTACTTAATAGAATTTTTTCTCTTTTTCTTCTTTTTAAAATTAATTTTTAAAGTAATTTTTAATTAAAAAAAATTTAAGCCCAATGAAGGGCTTGAACTCATGACCCTGAGATCAAGACCTGAGCCAAGATGAAGAGTTGATCACCCAACCGAGCCACCTCTAGAATTTTTTCTTCTAAAATTTTTTCTTTTTTAAAAAGCTTTATAAATAAATTATGTGTTATTTTTATATCATTGTTGCCTGGCTCCTAAAATTTATTTGTTGAATGAAAATTGTATATAAAGTTGTTGAAGGATTTAAATGTAAAGAATGGACCTTCGCGGTGAGGGTTCCTTCAGAGAGGCTGTTTGAGCAGATAAGTCATAGTCTGGATCTTCATTGAAGTGAGGTTTGTGTGACAGAAGTGAAGGTGAGGGTTCCTTCAGAGAGGCTGTTTGAGCAGGTAAGTCATAGTCTGGATCTTCATTGAAGTGAGGTTTGTGTGACAGAAGTGAAGACGGAAGTCATCCTTGATGCAAAGAACAGTGTGAAAGGTGATGCCAGTAAGAATTTAGGGTGTGCGGAAGGAATGGTACAGGAACCAATTTGGACATATCAGAGACAACGTAGTGTGGGAAATACATAGTCTCTTAAGTCCTACGAACCTAGTTTGAATCTCCTCTTGTGCATCTCTAGTGTGTGTATGGTAATGACTTGATTCCCCGAGTGTCAGTACAATGAGCATGATAATGTCAACTTCATAGGGTTGTAAGGATTGAGAGCAGAAATATAGTAAGGTGTGTCATACAGTACCTGACATCCTAGGCACAAAATTCTGTACAGTGGGTGTAGTTGGTTATGTCGTTAATAAAGGAACCAGTCGTCAAATCTAGTTTTATTTTCAGAAGAAACTATTGAAATGTTAATAATCTGTGTTTACTAAGGTGTGTGTTTCTTCATTAATACGGTAGTGCTTTTATGGTGACTTGGATTTTAGTTCTAACTTTGCTTTTGGCTCATTGCTTGATTCAAGAGAGAAATTAATAGTATTTATGCCTCAGGTATTTAGCTTGTAGAGTCAAAGAGGGTCAACAGGGGCGCCTGGGTGGCACAGCGGTTAAGCGTCTGCCTTTGGCTCAGGGCGTGATCCCGGCGTTATGGGATCGAGCCCCACGTCAGGCTCTTCCGCTATGAGCCTGTTTCTTCCTGTCCCACTCCCCCTGCTTGTGTTCCCTCTCTCGCTGGCTGTCTCTATCTCTGTCAAATAAATAAATAAAATCTTTAAAAAAAAAAAAAAAGAGGGTCAACATATCTATGAAATGGTTTGCATTCTTGCAGGGAGGTAACCTACAAATATAGACATCAGTATTTGAAAACTTACGGTTTCCCTCTGGTTGAGAATAGGAGAATTAAAGGGGAAAGCCTTTCAGTGCTGTAGTAATGGAGCCAGTCTTCTCCTTGCCCAGTTGATGATAATGATTGTTTATCTCTGCCTTGGAGGATGGTTATGATGAGTGTGAATCCTTTTTCCTGTTTGACCTGGAAGACTTTCGAAAAGGAGATCTTTTTACAATAATGATAAAAGGTGAACCAGTGAAGGGGGGTAGGGGGTGTTAAAAAAAAAAAGGCTTATTGTGACATTGTTGAAAGAGGAAGCTAATCTGTATTGTCAGCTCAGGCCACAGCTAGAGCGTCATTTCTTGACAGATGAAACCATTTCTCAGAAAACATACTGTTTGAGGGTGGGAGGTGAAGGGAATATTCATCAGAAGTTTGCTCAATTTTTATCCAGTTTACAAGCTGCAATTCTATTGGATATTGCATTTCTTCATTCACTTTGGGACAAGAATTAAGAACAGATGGTGCCCCCATTAAATATATGTATGTATATATTTATGTATATATATATATTTTTTAATATATATATATTTTTAATATATAATATACACATACACATACACACACACACATATTCTTGATAGTTTAGCTTTTGCTGTTACTAGATGTTGAGAAGTAAGATTTCCTGTGATTGCTTTTTGGTTTCTCATGCAGTGTAGTTTGAACTGTCTTCATTTTTCTCCCTTTGCTGGGTTTTTTTAAACATAAGAAAGAGGGAGATAACCATATACTTATTTAGAAAGATGATAAAGTACTGGGGGCTTTGGGGCTTAATATTTAGAGCCCAGGGGTTATAGGACTCTGTCTATTCGATAATCTCATTTCAGAGGTTTCTGGGCAGAATAAACTCTGGGAGAGGAGAAAGCATTTAACTTTCTGGTGTTTTTGTTTTTTTGTACTAATTCAGAAGTCAGAAGTTTGGTTTGGAACGAACACTTCACAGATTTGGGGCTGACTGATAGCAACGGGGCAGAGAAAGGGACCTTTGACTCCCAGATTGTGAGGGGACCTGTGTCCACTCTCACAGATATTTTAAACCATACATGAAGTGGTTCTTAATTGGAGAAGAGGCATTGTCTGTTATTTTTGCTAGAGAATATAAATCATAAAGTCATATTTGCTCATAAAAAGGCATTGATAGTTTCACTTCCTGAAATGTACTGTATAGTTACTATCTTTGTAGATAGTTTTAACATGATATATTTTACTTATCGCTGGAAACTCTTTTTTTCCTTACGTAATCAATGTTAAATACACTTTAAAGTTTTTATTAATCTTCTTGATAAAGCAGAATTAATATAAATTTCTAATAATGTAGGTGAAATTCAGAGGTTTTTTTTTTTTTTTTTAAGATTTTATTTATTTATTTGGGGGGGGTAGGCAGAAGGAGAAGCGGACTGCCTGCTGAGCAGGACCCTGGGATCCTGACCTGAGCCAAAGGCAGACACTTAACTGAGTCACCCAGGCGCCCCTAGAGTTTTGTTTTTAATTAGTCCTGAGGAGAAAATATGGGTTCAACCAACATTTGTAGCCAGTTCCAAATAGCTAGAGAGTTTTCCCAAGGATTACCTTCCTTTTTTAGTCTTAACCTGCTAGCAAAATTTAAAAAAAAATTGTTTTTTCCCGAGAAAATTCAGTGTTCCTTTGCTTTTGTTGACTCTATAAATAAATGTTAGAGGGAAGCAGGGTCACCATTTGGGGCCAGACTCTGGAGGACCTGGGTGTCCTTTAAGTAGCACCCTGCTCCCCTTCGGTCAGACCCTGGGATTCCAGGAAATATATTTGTGCTTTTACCATTGTGTGATTCGGAGTTTTCAATGTATTGGAGTGACAGCTGGTGTAGATTTTAAAGCTAGAGGGAAAATAACTGAATTCTTCTTCAAGGTCCTGAGGGCAGGGTGTCAAATACTCTTAAAAACAAACTGCTGAAGGTCTTTCTCTGGGCTTATTTCCTCCAGAACTTTGGATGGCAACCTGCAAGGTAACTCAGTTCCCAGTGCCCTGGAGAGAAACCTTCCTAGTTTTTATGGATTCTTGCTTCTGTTGGCCAAATTGCTTTTTTTTCACTTGTGCAATAGATATGATTAACCTTTGGGGTTTGTGTTCTTTCTGTAATTACAACAGGAGGAAATACATTCCTTTGGCATTATATTCTCGTGGAACGCGAATTTTAGGGATGGTGTACCATTCTAAAAGCGGACATTCTCCTGATACGTCAGTGTTATCTAGGAGATATATGGTCTTTGTTTTGCTGATTAGGTAGCTGACCTTTTACCGGCGCACGTAGTTTAACAGTTAAAGGATGATTAAGCTGTTTAAAAAAAAAAAAAAAGTTACTGTTTAAAAAAAAAAAAAGTGCTTGCTGACATCATCTTTCCGAGAACACTAGTATAAGTGATTTACTATAACAAGGTCTTAGTTTTTCCTGTTGGCAAATGACATGTAATGTTTACAGAGGTCTTGGGTTCAGTCCAGCAGAAACATCTCAGATAAATTGATGTGTGAAACTGTAGCCATTTAACATTTTCTTTCTTTCGGAGATAATGTGCACAGGTTTTTGTTTTTGTTTTTTTGGTTTAAAAGTGGGGAGAAAAAGAATAGTTAGTATAAAGTTCCTTCAGGGGAGCAGTTTAAATCTAATGTGGTGTCCAGAATTAAATATCAAACATGTATTCGGTTTATAAATCAGTTACACTCTTCTGACAGTTGCATATTTCGGATACTAAGCCAGTGTTAACTTTGTTATTATGCACATGCCTTCTCTCCTTGAGAAAACTCCTTTTCCATCAAAATGATACAAGGTAACGTTTTGTAGTCTACATATTTAGATCAGCATAAATTCTAAATCTGTGAGATTTTTACTTTTTTCTAACCCCGAAGGATGATTTTTAACGGCTCCATTCAAGTAGTATATCTTTCATATATGCTGTATTTTAACTGTTGTTGGACATTTTGGAAATTTGTGTTATTTCCCCTTTTGTGTTACTGTTAATCCCTGTGCCTGTCTCTGTCTATATGCATTGGTTTCATTCACAGAAATGGGAGCCTTGGATTTTAAATGATTTACACCTGTTACTCTATTTTTTTTTTAAGACTTTTTATTTATTTGACAGAGATAAAGACACAGCCAGCAAGAGAGGGAACACAAGCAGGGGGAGTGGGAGAGGAAGAAGCAGGCTCATAGCAGAGGAGCCTGATGTGGGGCTCCATCCCAGAACGCCGGGATCACGCCCTGAGCCGAAGGCAGACGCTTAACCGCTGTGCCACCCAGGCGCCCCCAAGATTTCATTTTTTATACTTCCTTCAAGAAAAAGGGAATAATTTAGAACTTGACTCAACTCTCTTGTGGTGCTAATTTAATTTTGTTTGTTTTGTTTCTTCTATCATTTTATGAATACATAGAACTTTAATATTAAAGTAAAAAAGAAATGAGAGGTTCGAAGTGACAATTCTGGTTTATCATTCTCTGTTTCAGATGATCACAGTCGTGTTAAGCTGCAAAATGCTGACAACGATTATATAAATGCCAGTTTAGTGGATATAGAAGAAGCGCAAAGGAGTTACATCTTAACACAGGCAAGTGATGTGATGCAGGCAAATGCCTTGCACGGCAGCTGTCGTGGTTGGTCTGCTTTGAAACAGCTAAAAGGATGTCTTCTTTTGGAAATGAAATGCCATTTCAGTTTTTTCTGTTGCTATGTAGTAAAATGTGGACGTTTTTGTATGTGAACAGAAATTAAAGTTGAAAAAGGGAAATTTTTAAGGAGTGGCTTAGGCCAGTTCTTCTAAGGCAAATTATCTTCCTTGCTTTATATTGATACAAAATGTTTGTTAATGCTTTGTTAAGTTCTCTTCACATAATCTGTATCATAACGAGAGGCCCTTTGAAAGCCCTTCTCAACCCCCTTCTCTGGCTAGTATTTTCAGAGAATATGAACATGCCTTTGATGATATCTGGCCTTTGTTCAGAGTGAGGGTGGTAAGACCAGGTGCCCAGAATACTGGCTGGGAGGCCACAAAGTGTGAGGATTCTTTTTTTTTTTTTTTTAAGATTTTATTTACTTATTCGGCAGAGAGAGAGACAGCCAGCGAGAGAGGGAACACAAGCAGGGGGAGTGGGAGAGGAAGAAGCAGGTTCATAGCGGAAGAGCCTGGGGTGGGGCTCGATCCCACAACGCCGGGATCACGCCCTGAGCTGAAGGCAGACGCTCCACCGCTGTGCCACCCAGGCGCCCCAAGTGTGAGGATTCTTTGTGGTATTCTGCCCGATTGCTTCTTGGCACATTGGCCACACCCGTATTCCAGCACTACTATTCTTTCGTTCTTTGATAATAGAAATTATTTTGATTTATCCACACCAGCTACCCTTTATCAAATGACAGAGACTTAATGAACAGTGCTGTTATATCCCCCAGTAAATGATTTTTAAATTCAAAAGATAAGCTGTATGTTAATATTTGAGCTTTTTAAAAATTTGGATCAGAATAACCTGTTATTGAAAGAGACAACATATAGTCTCATAAAAGAGACAAGTCTCATATAGTAAAAAGATATTCTATTAGATTATTTCTAATTGGCAGGAAATGAAAAATAATTACTTCATTTTACTTAAAGTAGCTGTTATATGTTAAAAAAAAAAGAAAAAGAGAAACTGTAAAAAAAAACTGGCAAGGAACATAAATTCACAGTTCAAAGAAAAATATAAAGGTAAACAATACACCTATGAAAAGATACTCAGTTTTTCTAGTCATTAGGGAATATAATTTTAAACCAGTGATCTGGTATCACTTTTCACCAGTGAAAATAGCAGAGACTTAAAAGTTTATAATACTCAGTGGTTAAATATGTACAGACATAAACATATATGTGAGGGTGTTGATTGCAACTTAATTTTAATAGCACAGGACCAGAAATAATAGGACAGAAGTAATCTGTGAGGGACTGGCTAAATAAATTACACATATACCATTAATATTGGTTATTTCTAAGAATTAGCAATAATCAGACTTTAATTGCTCTTCTCTGCCTTTTTGTAATATTTGGAGTTTTTCGTACTAGCATTCATGACATTTTTAATAAATTGACTTTTAGAATTTCAGTTTACTTTCTATTTGAAATAACTCTAATGTTCAAAAATAGAAAAGACTGATTACCCTAAATCCCTTACACGCTCCTTTCATCCTCTCTCTGTCCCTTTTTCCCCAGTCTCGTTTATTGGTTCTTTTTTCTCATCATAATCCTAAATTTTGTAGGTGCTTCTCAGGATTCTGATTTAGGAGCTTTCCCCCTTTTTCAGTCTACCCTCGAGACTTCAGCTCTCTGGAACCATATGTTCAACCTTTATGTCTTAAGAGGGTATAGACACTGGAGTCACAGCATCTGTGCCCAAATCCTGGTCTAACTACTTCATTGGATACTCATTTGTCTGACAAAGATTTATTGAGTACCTACTGTATGGTAGGCATTGTTTAAATAAAACAGACAGTGGGGCACCTGAGTAGCTCAAGGAAGTTAAGCATCTGACTCTTGGTTTCAGCTCAGGTCATGATCTCAGGGTTGTAAGATCCAGCTCCGTACTGGGCTCCATGCAGGGTGTGGAATCTGCTTGAATTCTCTCTCTTTCCCTCTCCAAGTGCCCCTCCCCCCCTTAAAAATTTTTTGAAAAAATTAAATAGACATTAAGTAAAACCCTGTTATTATGAACTTTACATCATAGTAGGAAATAAAATTAACAGCAGTTTTGTAACCTTATTCTGTACTTTATGTGTTTTGTATAATTTAAGGCTCAGGATAACTCTCTCTGGTAAAAACTGTCATCACCCTGGTTTTATGCAGGAGGAATTATCTAAAGAGACCAGGAACATTAAACAACTTTATCAAGCCCATACAACAAGTGAGTTGAAGCCAGAATTTGAAGCCCCATTGACTCCATGGGTCATGCTCTTAATCATTCGGTTCTACTACCATAAGATTGCTGTGTGACCTTGGACAAGCTACCTAACTCCCCAAGCCTATATATATATATATGTATATATATCTATATTATAGATATATACTTATCTGTGAAACCATGCTGAGCGAAGCTCTTATAGTTCCTGGTACTGTGGTAAGCCCTCCATGGATTATTTGTTGTGGCATTTGTTACTGCTTTTTATTAGTAGTAGTAATAGTAGTAATAATAATCCTCTTATAAAGTATTGTAAACCCATCATGATAATGAAGATTTTTACTAATTGTGTTTCAGTGCCCTGTCCCTATTAGACTGCTCTATGTGACCTGTCAGAGCTCCATGCATTTACAGTTGGAGGACTCAGAAGGCTGTCTTTAGCTTTTTATTCTTTCCTGAATTTTCCCCCTATATTTTCCAGGTCTTCACTGGATATTATTACCCAGATGACCCATTTACATTGTAAATTCTGCATTTTCTACATCTAACTCTTTTTTTTTTTTTTAACCCAGCCAGCCCCCTTCCTGTTTTTCTCACCTGGGTTAAACCTATGCTCATCATCCAGAGTCCTAATGCAGTTGCTTTTTAATTGTTTCTTTGCTATCAATCCCTTCCTTCCTAATCCATCTTTAGCAATGCCTAAATTATTTGTGTAACATACATATTATTTTTGTAACATGCAAATCTCGTCATATCACTTTACTTCTTAAAGAGTTTTGTGACTGTTTCCTGTATTGTGGTTTCCTACTGCATGCATACCTCTACTTTGCACTCATTGATTTCTTTGTCTCTCAAATGTACCTTATACTTGTACCTGCCTTGCCCTATGCTTCGAATGGACCCTTACCTGCTCCCTGTCCTTCCACAATGTCTCCCTGTATCAGTGACCCTCCTCATTTGTAAGGCTTGCTGTAGCATCCTTCCTACTCCCAAAGATCTGATGGTTTTCCCCTTACTCTTGTGGCACTTGATATGTTTCAGTTAGTAGGACAAGGACTTCTCCTTGCCTCTTAGTAAGCTCTTTGAAGTCTGAGAATATTTTACAGGACAGAGAAAACTAGAGATGCTGAATGTTTATTAAAACCTTAGCTGTTCTAATTGTCCTTTGTTCTTCTTTTTGTCACCTTTTCCCTCTGAATTAAAAAAAAACATATATATCAGTCCTTGTTATCAATCTCCATTTCTTTTTTTTTTTTTAAAAGATTTTATTTATTTATTTATTCGACAGAGAAAGACAGCCAGTGAGAGAGGGAACACAAGCAGGGGGAGTGGGAGAGGAAGAAGCAGGCTCCCAGCAAAAGAGCCTGATGTGGGGCTCGATCCCGTAATGCCAGGATCACGCCCTGAGCTGAAGGCAGACGATTAACCGCTGTGCTACCCGGGCGCCCCTCAATCTCCATTTCTAAGAAAAAAATTGTTAGTATTGCTTGTAGGTTGGAAGAGCTGAGAGAACCCCCCCCCAACCCCAACCACCTTAGAACCACTGACAGAATGTGTTTTGTGTTTCTGCATGTATACACACTAAGGAGTGACTTCTCTGGTGAATCAGGAGATCCATTTTTTTAGATGAAAGAAAAGGCATTCATTTTACTGGGGATTTTCATACTTTGTTTTGTCTTAGAAGTAGATCAAGTAATAGATAACATACACTGAGTGAGGAAAACAGTATCTTCAAACATTTGGTTGTCATTACTCAGGATTCTAAGTATATTTCTGGCCTTTTTATAGTTTAGAAGCTTAGAGTTTATTAATTTAAATAATATTAATAGAGCATCTGCTACGAACCAGGGAATACAGCTGCCCAAAAGATGCTTTCACCCTCAAACCACATGAATCATCCTGTTTGACATGGGAAGCTGAAGTTCCGGAGACCTGGCCTGCAGCCCCCGAAGCTTCCCCTCCCTCTGTCCTGGGAGGAGAATGCTGCTGACTTGTGTTAGCTGCAGTACAGCCTCGTTCATTTTCACCTTTAAAATTAGTTATAATTTGATCATGGCCTTTTCATGTCTTACTTGCCCTAAGCCTTGTGCTACAGCTAAGCAACACGTGAAGATAATTGGATTTGATTTTTTTTTCCCCTGTGGCAGTATTGTAATATGAACCATTGCCCCTTATAAGTCTTCTATTGAGGTCGCACTTGTTGTGGTTTTTGCAAATTAACAGCTTTGTAGTGGTTCAGGCACTTTGAAATTTCCGCTTTTTCTGGAAATCTTTTTCTGGTTCACTTGGGGTGGTCGGTTGGCCAGTGATGGCACAGATTTCCTCTTTTGTAGGACTGCCGTGATCCATGGCAGGCAGGGCCTCTCTTCCTGCTGCGGAAGCCGAAAGGGACAGAAATTTCCTTTGCGGCTAGAACACGACCAGTCAGACATTTCTGCCCATGATTTTGACTCTGGTTTGTTTATAGGTTATGTGTGATTGCTATAGCCCCCTTCGTGTGGCAGTGCCAGCAAAGTGAGGTGATAGTAGTGCCAGCGTCAGGAGCGCTGTCCCAGCTGACTCCTTTGAGCAGAATCTTGCCTTGACATTGGTTCCCACTGAAGCCTGGCTTTCCAGCCCTCAACTCTGAGTCATCTGATAGCCTGAAAAATTCCTTTTCTGCCTAAGTCAATAAAAGTCAGTTTTGATCATTTATAAGCAACTAGTACAGACCTATTTTTTAACTCAAGTGGATTTAAAGTCATGATTTACTTATTATATATACATTGTTCTTTTTTTTTTTTTAAGATTTTATTTATTTATGTGACAGAGAGACAGCCAGTGAGAGAGGGAACACAGCAGGGGAGTGGGAGAGGAAGAAGCAGGCTCCCAGCCGAGGAGCCCGATGTGGGAATCGATCCCGGAACACCAGGATCACGCCCTGAGCTAAAGGCAGACGCTTAACGACTGCGCCACCCAGGCGCCCCGTATATACATTGTTCTTAAACCAGAAGCATACTTGAAGGAATTTTCCTTGAACCTTGTTCCATCTCCTTTCTCTTACCTACTTTTTCTTCTCTGTTCTCACAGGGTCCACTTCCTAATACAGGTTGCCATTTCTGGCTCATGGTTTGGCAGCAAAACACCAAAGCAGTTGTCATGCTAAATCGAGTTGTGGAGAAGGAATCGGTGAGTAACACTTAATATTCGCAACTTAGTGTACTGCCTATATCATTAGCTTATAAATGTTCTCATATTTCTTTTGGGATATTCATTCAGTCACTGGTTTTGGCCTTGAATTGCTAAAGGCTAGCGGTCAGGCTGTTTCTGACCAGAAGTAGTATATCCTTTTCCTCTCTTGCCTTAAGTATTTAAATAATAGTTGTACATCACTACCCTCCAAGATGTAAATATAATGAAACAAATATTGACCAGTGGTGACACAGATCTTTGGAATCCCTAGGCTTCATTAGAATTTTTACAATTTATTATTATCAAAATCTTGAAAAGTTTGTAAAAGATTAAAGTGAAAGGTTTTTGTTAGCGTATATGAGTTTTTATGGACTCTTCGGTCATGAGACCGTGAGTTTGGAAATGTATAAATTTATCGAAACTTGAGGTAAAGTCTAAACACAGTGCTAATTAGTTGAGTCTTTTAACTTTTGTACCTTTAGATTCTTTTTCTGTCAAAGAAGCAAATTGGAAGGTATTGTCAGTAAGGTCTCTTCAGCCCAAGATCTTCAGATTCCTGATTCTTACTTTTTTCTAAATTCATATTTGGTGGCTTTCGATGGTTTTGCGAATTATTCTACTCTCTTTCAAATCCTCAGTGGCATTCACATACCAGAATGTCCAGCAATGTTAGCATAGTTATTTACAGTGGCTTTTTCATTACTTAAAAATTAAGTGATGGTGACATTGTTTGAACACTTTGAGCAGCTTTACAAAGTAGATGGTTTATAAGTTTCATCGCTCCTTTTGTTGTATAATTACTATATGAGTAAGATAAGACCGCCACTAGAAATTAGAAGTCATATTTATGGTGGCTGGATCTAGATGCTTAATAAGATTCAGGTTTAATTATTTTGGGGAAGATGACTTCATGGGTGATACTGCTTTGTTTATGAAGAGGCCCATAAGGTCTGATTATCTTTCTTTTTATGGTGTTAGCAGCCATTGCTGGTCAGTGCTTAGTTCCTTAACTAATTAGGGGTTACAGAATAGTGATATTCCAATTTTATCATTCCTTCTTACATTTTTGTTGGAATACTTCTATAGAAAGAAACTTTCGTAGCGCCTGGGGGCAGAGTCAGTTAAGCGCCTGCCTGACTCTTGGTTTAGGCTTATGTCATGATCTCAGGGTTTTGATATCAAGCCCACGTTGGGCTCCACACACAGCATGGAGTCTGCTTAAGTTTCTGCTTGAGTTTCTCTCTCCCTCTCCCTCTGCCTCCCCCTCTCTTTCTCTCTTTAATAAATCTTAAAAAGAAAAGAAACTTCCCTTCTAATTAGCTGACCACTTTTATATAGGAAAAGCAGTTTTCAAAATAGTTGATTGCCTAGCGTCCTCAGCAGGTGACCAGTTAGGATTTTTTGGTGTGGGGGCAGCGGCAGGAGGGGATCAATTGTTATGAACTCATAGATTTAAACATATTTGATGTACTTCATTCCATCGCAGTTATTATCCATCTTAGTAATTGAATTATTCCTCTGTTGGCTAGAAGGAATCTCTTCAAGTTGGGCTCTGAATCAGAAACCTAAGACATAAAACCAAAGAGTCTTTAATAATTTTCTTTAGTCTTTAGTCTCTAATAATTTTCTTACTATCTGGAATGACTACTTAATCTCTACTCCATAGAATCCATAGAATCAGCCATTTCTGTAAGGAACCTTGGTTTCTTTTATTGGGCAATGGTATTTCAAGATGTCAATAAAAATAAGGATGTTTACTGATGCTGGGTTGATCATTGTTTTTAGAGGTTTTTGGTGAATAGAGCTAAGGAAAAAATATGTTTGTGCGTTAGATAACATACTTCAAGTGTTCATAATGATACTTCCAGTTCAAATTTAGAACTGTAGGTGGTTGGCTTAACCCTTTCTATCTTATATCTGTTGCCTCCTTTTTCCATACCATGAATCCTGCTTCTCAAAGACACTACGGATAAAGAATATCTTATGATGACTCATTTACTTTGTCCCATATTACACACCAAAAATACTCATAATAAGAGTATCGACTCCATCACCAAAATAATTACTGAAAAAGTTTCAAATTTTTTGTTTTTCCTGTCTCTGTTTTTAAGTTGTACTTTACCTGCCTTGTTCGAGTATATAACATACTATAGTCTCTCTTTTATGTCCCTTGCGAAATCTTAGTTCTACATGTAAATATATATTTAATTTACACTGTTGGTCTTACTGATGTCTCTCCCGTTGTTCTGTAGACAGCTCATTCTGTAGCACATCCTTAAAAAGGGCCTCATAGGCATTATAGTTCCTGATGTCTTACCTGTCGGTGAGAGTTTAATCTGCTGTCTTCATTCTTAAAAGTCACTTGGGCAGGATATAAAATCTTGGCTGACATTTGCTTTTCTTTGAGCAACTTAAATACATTACTCCATTTCCTTTTGGCATAACAGATTACTGACAAAGTCAGTTGGACATCTGATTTTATTTCCCTTGTAAGTCATGTGTTCTTTTTATCTAGGTTACCCAAAGGCTTTTTTTCCCTCCCAAATCCCATTAATTTTACCAAAATATGTCTTAGCGTTGGTCATTCTGGGTCAGTTTTTCCGGACGCGTAGTATGCTCTTTCAATACGTGATTTTTTTTTTTTTTAAAGAAAAATGTATTGATTATTCTTGTTAGTGTTTACTGTTGGCTTGCTTTAGTGTTCTTCTTTGGGTCCGCCTATTATACACGTTAGATTGTCTTTGCTTATTTTTGTATTTGTCACTTTCTCTTAAGTCCTGTATCTCCATTCGTTTTTTATTTAAGAAATGTCTTCCTTTTCCTCTTCTTTTTTTCCTAGGACATCTTCTGTTGTGTTTATTCATGCCTCTCTGTTCCTTTTAGTTTAGTCTTCATTTCTGAAATGATATTTCAGATATTGATTTGTAATTTTTTTCTGTCTCCTATCACCTCATTTCTGAGTTGTTCTCATTCTCATTTATGCTCTTTCACTTCTTGTATCATATTTAAAATGTCTTTTAGCACCTTTGGAAGTATCCGCTCGTAGTAATTATTTGTTTGGTGGTGGTGTTACTGTTGGTGATTTATAGCTGTTCGTGATTTGGAAAAGAAGAAATGACCATATTTTATACGACATTTTTGTGGTGTTTTTTTTCCTAAAGAAGTGGCTCTTCATCTCACCTTGCCACGGTCTGTTGGCCTCATAATTTGGCTTTTGGGAAGATGCTTTTATTGTCACAAATAGGAATTCCATATTAGTAGTTCTGCCAGAATGTACCTAGATAAAGGGGGCTTATCTTCTTCTTCATTTAAAGATGTTATTTATTAGAGGGAGAGAGAGGGAGAGAAAGCGTAAGCAGGGAGAGGGGTAGAGGGAGAGAGATAAGCAGGCTCCCTGCTGAGTGGGGAGCCTGACATGGGGCTCCATCCCAGGACCCTGAGATTATGACACCAAGCTGAACGAAGTCAGATGCTTAACTGACTGAGCCACCCAGGCGCCCCAAAGGGGGCTTATCTTCTGATTCGTTCCCCTGACTTAATTTTAGTAAGTGAATATACAATGTTATTTCTAGATAAATAGTATTTGGTAGCAGATTCATAGGTATTTGTAGAAAATACTTGTAAAATAAAGCCCTTTCCATACTATTTGAAGAAAAGATTCTTACAAGAGGTTGATAATTTTAGAAATGTAAAGTGAATGCCAGTATGATGTTAAAATATAGGTTATCATGCTTTGGAAATGACAGATTCACTTTTATGAACATATCTGTTTATGGCTTTTTTAGTATAAGTTATAGGAACATTTTACAAACCTTTTATAAAATGTCAATCTTATTAAAATACATTGAGCCTCAAATTACAGTGCAATTGTTCATAGATTTGGGTACTTGAAAAAATATAGCATATATGTGTATGGTTTGTCTTCCTTTCCCCGCTTTTTAGGGTTTCATAATGTCTATGAACTAATATCTACATATTCTTAAATTTAGGTTAAATGTGCACAGTACTGGCCAACAAAAGACGATCAAGAGATGCTGTTTAAAGAAACAGGATTCACTGTCAAGTTCTTGTCAGAAGATGTGAAGTCATATTATACAGTACATCTACTACAGTTAGAAAATATCAGTGTAAGACTTTTCATGCCCAAAAGATTGGACTTTATATTGCTGATTTCCAGAATTACTTTTTGTCATTAGATTTGAAGTTTGAGGCTGCACGTACATTTCGATAGTATCTACAGTAGTACATAGCCATGACCATGGTGTTTACATTGCGTTTCCTATATGCAGTAGCTCTCTGAGGACTCTTGAGAAGACCTAGAAACTAAGGATTTTGAAGTTCAGGTTGATAGATGAGGATTGAAGATAATTTATTAAGATTACTTGGGGATGAGGAGAGAGAGCTTTATAATCAGGCTAACGTGGATTAAAATCCCAGCTCTGTTGTTTAGTAGAAATGCCCTTGGGACCTGTTCCTCAACGTCCCTCGTCCTTTGCTCATCTGTAAAGCAGAGATTGTAATAGCGCCCCCTCAGGGCTGTCATGGAGATCAGATGAAGATGTGTATGCGGAACACGGGGTGTAGAACAGTTGCACATAATTGGTGCTTCTGAGGGTGGCAGGCGAGTCAAGAAAATAACTTACTGGAATGTTGTTAATTCAGATGATTCACCACAGAGACATTTGTCCTTACTGAATTGAGGAAAATGGTGAAATAATTTAGCACATGGTCCCAAGAACGTTTACTGGGCCTTTGCCAGAAATACAAGAATTGTTCCTTATTTCTTGGTTGAGATACATGGACATGGTGGGTTGTGAACCTGCTGTTGTCAGGTTGGGGATCAAAGCATTGCTCCCCCTTTTACCACCTACCTGTTTTGTCTTCTTTGTGTTGGAATCAGGGTAACTGGGAAATATGAAATGAGATAAGAAAACTAGAAAATAGGAAAAATATTTGCGAAAAAATGATTTCAGGAATGTATCTAGTCTATATAGTGAGATACTGTTTTAGTTAACCATTAACTGAATGAAATGATTAACATGGGATCATTGACCAAAAGAAGTTTTCTAGAGAAGGGATATAGAAAGTGCATCTCTCTCACACACACACACACACACACACACTCTCTCTCTCTCAGAAATGTAGAAATACATTTTATGGTGGATCTCTTCGAACACCTCTGTTTTTTGCGGCCGACTGCAAGCACAGGTGCATACTGTTGAGGCCCAGGCCCAGCTTCCCATGACGTCCATAAGTAAGCTTTTTATGTGATCTCTTAGGTTATCTAAGAAGCCTCAAGGTTGGGAATTACAGGACTTAGATTTATTTATGAATTTCCCTTATTGTAGTTTTTTGCACCAACTATTCCATTTACATATGTCTTAAGCCGCCCCGGGATACCTCAACAACTGTTTGATACTAGATCGTGCGTTCCTTATTCCCAGAAACAGAACTGCTTTTCTATAAACTTCTCATGGTTCTTCGAATCATCTTCTCTTGGTATTTATCCCAGGTACCTCATCTGCTTCTGGCATTAAAACTGATTTGAATGGAGAAGGGCATAGATGTTTTTCCCTGTTTCTGAAACCTATCCTAATTCAGAGTTGATCCATACCTTAATAATAAAATCAAATGAATTTTGTTATTTTGTTTCTCATTTTGCAAAGCACTTTTACATATATATTATTTGACCCACAGCCTTCCTATAATGTGATAGAGTAAATAGTCTTAATATTTCCATATTTCCTGTATTTTTTAAAAACCTAAAATCCATTAGGTTATAAGATTTTTCCTGTAAATAGATTACTCAGCTAATAAGTGACAGGCCAGAACTCAAATCCAGATCTCCTGACTTGGAATGACATGGGGCTAAGTCTTTTGAAAAAAGTGCTAATTGTCCTAGTAAAGGAAGATTCTTGGTTCTAAAGCATCTTTCTGAATTGAAGCATGTGAACTGGCCAACCACTGTTTTAGTTGTTAGCAACTGTGATTTCTTATTGGCCTGGGTTCAGAGTCCACCATAATTAATAGCAACGGTCTGTTTACGTTCTACCTTAGAATCTTTAGTAAGAACTAGGAATGTTAGAAGAACAAAATAGCATTTCAGCATAAGAAGCAGAATTGCATTTGGTTAAGTATTTCCATTCTGGATCCAGATTTCCTGAGTTTAAATCCCAACTGTACGCCTTCTGGCTGTGTGACTGTCCCACTATTTACCCTCTGTGCCTAGTTTCTCATCTACAGAATGAGGATAAGGACACCCGTACCTCAAAGAGTTGCTATAAGGATCAAGTGAATTGATGCTGAAACAGGCCTGAGACTCCTTGCGGGATTCACAATTATTAGCTTTAGTTGTGCGCATCTGTTACCTTTGTCATATCAATGAATTGGGAAGGACTGCAGGAACAAAGGCAGTTGAACAAGTTGAGGGAGAAAGAAATACCAAATGAGGGAGAGAGGTGATGCTGCAGGTGGGGGGTGGTCACCAGCCTCACGGGGAGCTGCAGAGAACTGGTTTGCTGCTAAAGGAGTCTAACTTGTATGTATTAACAGGTCTGGGGCCAAAGCTGTGAGCTGTGTGGGCCCTGCTCTTTTACAGACCTCTGGTCTAAGGGAGCAGGAAAGCTGCACACCAGCAGCCCTTTGCAGTGTCTTCATTAGAGCTAAGAGTTTGAACTCTTGCCCCTGAATGAAGAGGTTCCATCTCCGCTTTTAAAGTGGCCCGGTGACTTAAGCTACGGGGAAGGTTTTGCAGGGCTTTTAAAGTGTAAGGTCATCTAGAGTGCTTATTTGTCTTTCAGGATTTTCTTTTTAGTTGCTCTTCACTATTTTCCATAATATTGTTGGCCAGCTTTGTGTTTCTCTAGTTCCAGGAATACTGTTGTAATGCTGGCTGCCTTCTATTTCTCTGTCCCTGTAGATTTGCCCAAAACAGGATGAGTGCCTAATTATTATCATGCTCAGCTGGGATTTGATTCAAAATAGTTTAAACAGTTTATCCTACCTGGAGTGTCATCCTCTCTTCTCTACCTCTTTATATCCTGTGCAGCCTTCAGGACCACCTCTTGGCCCATTTCTTACTCAGGTCTTTCTTAATTCATCTATGATGCATTCATTCCCTTTTTTTTTTTTTTTTTAAGAATTTATTTATTTGACAGACAGTGAGAGAGAGAAGAACATAAGCAGGGGGAGGGGGAGAGGGAGAAGCAGGCTTCCCGCTGAGCAGGGAGCCAGACATGGGACTGGATCCCAGGACCCTGGGATCATGACCTGAGCCGAAGGCAGACGCTTAACGACTGAGTCACCCAGGTGTCCCTGACGCATTCATTCCTAATCGCTGTGATCTTACACTTCTTGCCATAGTTTAAATTTTACCATTTTACTGGCTTATTTAGTACTTGCGCATGTATGTACTTTGACTCCATAACAAGGTTCTCAGCTCCCCATGGGTAGTCCTTACCTGTTACGTTTGTGCTTCCCTCTGCCATTGCACCGAGTGAGTGGTTATTCTAAAACACAGGCGTGATCCTTCCACCCTGCCCTAAAATATCTTTCTCTGTGGCCGATGCAGAAGTCCAAGACCCAGCCCAGACTGGTCCTTCCTCCTTGTCTGCCACCACAGGCACTCGGGGTTTGTTCTTGCTGACAGTCCTACACTTCTCAAATAGGCTGATCCTTGGGGGCCCGACACCTCTGTGTATTGCTTTTCTCTCTGCTTAGACGGCAAGCCCCATGCCTACCTGTTTCTGTCACTCTCCTCTCCTCCTGATCTGGTGAGTTTTGTTCATCTTTCAAAATGAATTACAATAACTAATTATTTAATACAGACCATATAATGATCCTGGCAAAAAATTGTTGAGGGACCGAACTGAGGCACTGACGGTGACCTACAGATCTCGTATAAATTTGTATTTAGGAAATAGGGTTCACAAACTTTGCTGCTCCTTGGTGTAGAGGAAATACTAAGTGAAGCAGCTGAAAATGTGGAGAGGTTTACAATTGATTGGAGCTTATTAGAGGCTACGATAGAGACGATTAGTATAATTGTTTCAGAAAAGGTATTTGTTAAGTATTTACCATATGCAGGCATAGGTTAGGCACTTTACATTCACTGTTTCATTTATTCCTCACAATAGCCTTATAAGGTAAGTACTGTTTTTAACCATTTACAGGTGACAAAATTGGCCTTATGATGAAAGTCTTGGAAATACAATCTTACTACTTCTGTAAATGCCCGAAGTGTGAAAATAATTGGGCCTAGGACCAAAGAGCTGCATAGATTTCTTTGTAAGAATTAGAAAATTTATAATCTTATCTATCTGTATAAAATAAGAGTTAACTTTGAATTTGAATGGCTTTAGGTGGCATACACTGAAATTGCTATAAGCCTGCTGTTGCCCATGGTCTTATACCTACTCAGTTCCTAGCTTATCTTCCTGGCCTCCATATATATTGAATTAGATATCCTTATTCAAGGATAGAATTCTCCTTCAAAATATATAAATAAGATTCACCTTAAAAAGAACAGTGAACCACTGACACTTTGTGCAGAGTGTGGTATATATAATGCAGTGTTTTACAAAGAAGATTTGGCAGGCATGTGCAGATGGGGACAGCCATGTAATTGCGAATGCAACCAGGTGTGCATGGGTGCAACCAGGTGTGCACGGGGTGTGAGGTCAGCAGTGGGAGGGGATGGAAGAGGACAACTGGGCATCACAGGAGGACTGATGTGATTTAATGATCTGGGAGAAGGAAAGGGGCCTTCAGCCAGTTTTGAAGTAAGGAGTTTGTCAAAAAGTGTAAAGTCTGCATGTAGACCTTGTTTGGAATAAAGATGAATTTTGATTTAGCTCTCTAGCCTTTGGCAATCCTTTTTTCCCCCTCTCATTTTTTTTCCAGCACAGAAAAGAGAGAGAAGAGGCCCAGTCAAGCATATAAACAGTTCTCAGTAGTAAACATATGGATCTTACTGCTTCATGAAGTGTTCCTTTGGAAATTGTATGATTTTTGTGAGCTGTGATTTTGAATCTTGTTTCAGTAGGGACACATTAATAAAAATTAACTTCTTAAGAAGTTCTTTAGTCTGGTCCTGTTAGGGGAAGAAAAAGACTGATTCTCAAAAATCTATTAGTGGGGAAGACTGCATTATACAAACAGTCGTGAACGTTTCTGGGAACTGGCTTTGAGTATCCCAGACAGCGTGACCTGAATTCGAAAAATATCAAGAGACTGCTAGTCTTGAGCCAAAATCATACAGGCGCAAAAAAAGCAAGCAGTTGTTCAGGACTGTGGGTTAATTCTAGATTTTAAGCCAGGAGGTGATGCCGTAAGTGAGCATAAGGGAGTAAAAAACTGTATGGGAAGACTGAGCCATCCCTTGCAGAGCACAGCTCACAGGTGAGCAGGGTTCTAGCACCACCCCTCCCAGACCTGGGAGCACCCAGGGGACCTGATTTAGGCTCACAAAGCAAACTCTGGCCCTGCTGTGCAAGGTCAGCACTGCATGGTGGCAGATGACCACAACAGGGCAGTCGTTGGGGATGGGGTGGGACCACAACACAGCAGTTGTTGGGGGTGGGGTGGAAGGGGGTAAACACTCCCCCTGGAATCTTAGACCCTGTTTAAAGGAAGATGTGACTTGGAGTTCTCCATGCCCCTGGGCTACAGCAAGAGTAGCCACTTTAGCCCATTCCCGTGCTGGTATGATGTTGTTACCTGTCCATTTATGGCTTTGTAAGAAGAAACTAAAATTTACCTGTCTTATTTTGCAATGTTTTCAGTACCTATTTTTAATACAGTAAATTTAATTTTAGATTTACTCCCCCCCCTTTTTTTTTACATACAGTAGCTATAATTTTAGAAGGAAATGTTTTGAAATTTAGCAATCCCAGTGATCATTTTAATTCTATCTGCTAGTACCTTTAGTATGTTGAGAACCTGTGGATCAGTGTATTTGGAATTGTGAAAGCTGAATTTTAAGAAAATTAGTCACTGAAAGTATATAATGTGAAATTTTTAAAAGAATTTCTGCACTGTATTTTATCACTGTTATACCTCATATAACCAAGTCTGGGACTTAGGAGTTTCTTTCTACTAAAAAAAGGGGAAAGTTTATTTTTAAAAAAATGAAAGTGAATTTTGAAAACTTGTACCAAAAGCAGGATGTTGTAATAATAATCTTTAGCTGTTAACCATTAAAATTATTATGTGGGGTTTCTTTTTTCCCCCCTAATGTTGCTTGTATGGCTTCTCCCTCCAAAAACATCCTGCAATGAAACTGAAATTGCACGGAGATATGTTAGAGGGTTATTGTTTCGGTTTGCAAAAATGAAGACTAGAAGGCATCAGAATGCTTCTTGGGGCAAAAGGCAGCTGGCAAAAGCTTAGGAACATTTTCATAATGAGTTAGTCAGAAATAAAGCTCATCAGGAATATCCAGGAAGTGATAGTGAATGCCAGGCAGGCTTTAAGAGACAGGAAGCATTTAGCATATTGGTAAACCATTTTAGCACATCAGCAAAGTCATATAAACAGTTTTAAGATTGGAAATTATTACCGTGGGGAAAAGCGGCAATTAGAGAGCAATTTCAATTAAAAACGTAAAGATTGTTTCTTTAAATTAATTCTTGAGTTGCTCCTCTGAGCCTGTGTAGCAGAGTCTACAAGATAACTCATATAATGAGAAAAATTGTATGTAAAAGTGTTGGGCCTTCTTAAAAAGGAAACCATTAATACACGTAAAATTACACTGGTAGGATTTTTTTTTTTTAATAGGAAGAAAAAGGAACACTTATCATGATGTATGAATTAAAATGTTGGCCACATGGATGGTATAGGTCGGTGGTTAAGAGCTTCCCAGTCAGGCTCCGCCATTTTCTCAGTGTGTCGCCGTGGGTAAATTGCTTAACCTTTGGCCTCTGTTATCTCATCTGGAAAAGGAGTTTTATTAGGATTGTTGTATGGGTTGAGTTAATACATAAAAAGCTTAGGACATGACTGCAAAATAATATTTTAGAAATGTTAGCTATTATTAATAAATTCCAAATTCTCCTGAAGAACTCCAAACTGGTGTGAGTGATAATCAAAAGCCAAACAAAAAAAAAAAATCGTGGTACAAAAGTCCATAAGGACTAAAAGCATTACACAAAACACATATTCTTTCTGAAGTAGTTTTTTCAAAGAAAAGAAATTAGAACTAACTTTTCCCTTGATTTTCACTTTTTAGAGTGGTGAAACCAGAACAATATCTCACTTTCATTATACTACCTGGCCAGATTTCGGAGTCCCTGAATCACCAGCTTCATTTCTCAATTTCTTATTTAAAGTGAGAGAGTCTGGTTCCTTGAATCCTGAACATGGGCCTGCAGTGATCCACTGTAGTGCAGGCATTGGGCGGTCAGGCACCTTTTCTCTAGTAGATACCTGTCTTGTTCTGGTAAGTGCTTCTTATGCTCTAACTTTAGTCTTGTTTAATTTTTTATTGTTTTCCCTGGCAGAAGTAAACTCTAATGTCGGTATCCCAGAACTGTGATATTCAAACTCAAACTTCTGCCTTCTTCAGAAAAATCTAAAAAATTTCACTTATACCCTTTTAACTGCCTCTTATTTGTGAGTGGTGAGGCTCTGTCCAAGATGATTTTAGAGATCTCCAAGAAGACTTTTTTTCCCCTGGTAGCTTTATATTACAAAAATAGTACGTCTTCCCCTTTCCTTGTTTTTCGAATATAAATGATATGTATAATACTGAATTCCTTCCAACTCAAACAAGCACGACATTTCTCTTGCCCTGAGTTTCCTTATTTACAAACTAAGGATAATGATACGATTTTCCTCACAGGGCTGTTTCAAGAATTACATGAATTAATAGATTTAGAACACTTAGAACAGTCCCTGGTATTTTCTAAGCACTCAATAAATGTTAGTATTATTATTCCCCTGAGATTCCGATCTCTGCCCCCCAAGGGCTGTATCCTTTCTCCACCAACCCATTCCCAGCCTGGATACAGGCCTGTGCCTTTTCTTCTTAGAACGTCCATTTTTCCTTACATGGGGCATAAGGCATCTCTAGAGTATAGGAGTGATTGAGTCTTAACACACTCACTGTATTACTTAACTACTCTGCCTGTAAGTAATATACTTCAATCAAAAACTGGATTGTTACAGGGTGCCTGGGTGGCGTAATCGGTAGAGCATGCAACTCTTGATCTTGGAGTCATGAGTTGAAGCCCCATGTCAGGCATAGAGCATACTTAATTTAAAATTAAAATTAAAAAACAAAAAAGTTTAAAAGAAAACCGGGTTGGGACACCGGGATGGCTCAGTTAGGCGCCTGACTCTTGGTTTGGGCTCAGGTCGTGATCTTGGTCGTGCAGTCAGTGCAGAGTCTGCTTGAGATTCTCTCCCTCTCCCTCTCCCCCTCCTGCCCCACACTCACTCACTCTCTCTCAAATAAATAAATTCTTAAAACTGATTGTTCTATTAAAGTGAACTTTGACACGTTTTAAAAAAATTCTACTGTCTATTCACTTAATGGTGAATGATTATTAAAAACCAGATTGTGTGTTTGTGCCTATTCCCTGCCAGACGTAACTTCCACCTTTTTTCTTTTTCAGTTGGGGTGAGGGTTATGCTGGTTATAATACGAGATCGATAGTCCGGAGCTGGTGCAGTGACTTAACAGTGTCATTGTGGATCTAGGCTCTTACTGTCTTTCTTCTCCACCATCTTTAGATGGCTGCTGGACACAGACATGAAGGCGGAAGGGCGCTGGGCAAAAAAGATTTACTTCTGTCAAGACCTTTAAAAAAAAAGAACACTAATCTCAGTGGATTTATCTTTACATTAAGCCAGAACTGGTCATAAGTTCTAACTTAGACAAACACTGGCCAAAGTAAATAAGATTAGTATGATTGGTTTGGAATCAGTTGTATATCTGCTAACAGCCTCCATCTACTGCTTGAACAGTTGAAGTGTGGGGAAGGTGTTGGAATGGGGTAGCTGTTTTATACAGAAAGAGTTATAGCTGCAGTGGTAACTTGTTCTTGGGGGAGACACACTGCACATTGCAAAATGCTTAGCAGCTAGCTATCCTGTATTGCTTCTCTTTCCTGGGCTCTAACAACAAAAGGCTTGAATAATTTTTACCTTTCTTGCAGATGGAAAAAGGAGATGATATTAACATTAAACAACTGTTACTGAATATGAGGAAATATCGAATGGGACTTATTCAGACGCCAGATCAACTCAGATTTTCATATATGACTATAATAGAAGGAGCAAAATTTATAAAGGGAGATTCAAATATACAGGTAAACTTTTTTAGGGAAATAAATAATACCTGTGTATTATATATGATTAGCATCAAATATATTTAACTGCACTCCATTGAAGCACTTGTTTTCTCCCTTCCTTCCAAAAAGCATGTTTACATTCATGCGGAAAACCCAGCTGGCCATCTTAAAATTGTAAAGCCTAAGCTCACTTCCTCATACATACCTCAGCCTCATTTTAAATTTTGCCTGTTACTCAAAAGCCCTAGTGGGAACAAGATTTTATTAAAGAAAATGGAATTTTCATGTAAGGAGGTTAGTTTGAGCATTCAAGCATTAAAATAAACCAGAGAATTTTGGTAATTTTAGTACATAAAAGCTTGACCTGCAGTTATAGAATACTTAATTTATGTAATAGATACTTAATTTTGTTAACAGTGAGCAGCTCGAGTACTTATGGCAGACATAACGAAATTCCAGTAGAAAGTTATATTTCTCTGATTGTTGGCTATGCTTTCATGAAGACGTTTTTATTCCACGTTTGCAAAAACTAAGTTGGAAGACTGATTATCAGAAATTGTTATGTACTAACATAAAATATAAAATAGAAACAGAAGTAACAACAGACCCGCATTTCTTGTCTGATCTGGTCACATAGTATTGGATATAAATAAATTAAATCTCTTTATATTTCTCTTATGAACACATACACTGGCCCTTTAATTTCTGTGATTACTGGGCAAGACAGAAATATTCTGACTAAGCCTCCTTTATAACTCAGATCAGACCACCTGTGATAATGGAATTATATATGTAAATTTCAAAGACAAAATATTCTTAAGCAATTCTGTTTCTCAGCTAACTTTTGTTCTGATCATTAGTAGTATTGTAACTATTCAAGAGAAACTATTATCAGTACAATTTTAAGGTCTTATAATCTTGCCACTTGCAACAAGATGGATGGAGCTAAAGTATTATGCTAAGCAAAATAAGTCAGAGAAAGACAGTTACCATATGACTTCATTCATATGTGGAATTTAAGAAACAAATAACCAAAGGGAAAAAAAGAGAGAGAGAGGCAAACCAAGAAACAAGAGTAAATCTTTAATGAAGAGAAACATGGCCATCTGTCCATAAAGTACTCAGTATGTAGATTAGGCCCACAAAACACTGAGACCCTTCTTCAGAAGTGAGACTTTGGGAACACTGGGTTTGCTTGGCAGTGAACAGTGATTCAGAAGAAGTAAAAGATACCTCAAATGTTTAAGATTAGGAAAATGTCTTTTTTATTTTTAATCTCTGTGAACTTCTCTCCAGTTTGAAGTTGAAAAACTCCAATCTGGAGTTGGAGAAAAGTTAAATAGTTAAACCAAACTTTTTTCACACACTTGTAGCTTCCCTAGTTGTTCATTGCTTATTTCCTGGACGTTCTTACAGACTAATTGTAGGGAAAGTGTGCTGTCCTTTGGATAGTATCCCTCCCTCCACTTTAGAATTTTTTGAAATTTCCTTAGTTTCAGAATATATACTCACTCACTTCGAGGATCTTTTTCACTCCAGAGATGAACTTCATGAACATACTTTTTTGTGGTCTTTATTATTATTACAACAGTGTAGTTTTTGGCTTGGGAGAGTTTTTTCTGTCTCAGTTTATCTGGTATGTTATAGCCATCAGAGTTTCCATATAGTTTCAGCCAGCACTTCATGCAAACCCAAAGCATTCTCTGCCCCTTCTTCAGGTAGGATGTTGGAAATGTCTCTGTATTTTTCAGGTACTCAGGATCAGAAAAGCCTGTTACCCATTTGGAGGGGTCAGTTTCCACAGAAATGGTCTAAGGGTTCCTGTGCGATGCTATAATTTTTTTTATTATAAGGATAATTAATGAGTAAATGTATATGGATTTGTTTCTTTTACGTAGATATTTTTCTCTGGAACTTTGCTATCCAGTACTGTAGCCATTAACCGTATGTGTTATTGACTACTTGAAATATGGCTAGTCTGAATCGAGATCTGTTTAAAGTATAAAATACACACCAGATTTTGAAGATTAAGTACAGGGAAATAAAGTATAAAATACCTCAATAATTTTTAAAATATTATATGTTCAAATGACAATATTTCTTATATTGAGTTAAATAAAACATATTGTTAAAATTCATCTTTTTTTTAAACACAACTACTAGACATTTGCAAATTGTGTGTGTGACTCCCATTATATTTCACTGGACAGTACTGTTGTGGAACCTTTGCTTAAAATAAAAATTTAAGAGAAGTAAAGCTCTCTGAAATCCTAAACCATAAGATCTAAAGTTAATGTAGAAACCTCAAACTGCATGAATATAACTGACCCCTAAAAGTATCTTTTTTGACATAGAACGATAAGGTAACCAATTTATAAAAAGACTCTTCTTTCTCTCCATATGGCTACCTCCTCCTCTTTACTCTGAATTTTGGAAGAAGTTACTATTTGTAAGAAGAAAGAAGGGAGCTTCTTTCTGGTGTGAACCTTGTGGCCAGGGGTGTGGGAGGCTGATGCTTCTTGAACCTGTGTATCTCAGGGAACTGTCTGTTCAGCAGTACCTGAGCCATATTTCTGTGTTTCTGATACTTTTTCCTAAAGGGGACCTCTGTCTTCACAACCTTCAGTCTTCATTTGGATTTTATATTATATGAGTGGTATTTTCATTATTGGATACAGTTTTATGTTAATTTTTCTGTGAAGATTTCTGACTTATGTAGAAATAAAGTGATTTAGAACCTGTTGGGATAAAGGAGAGTGGTTAATATTCACAACTAAAGCAGTTGTTTCTGAAATCAGTAAATAACATGTATGTGCTTATAATCCTACAACATGCATTTATTTTTGGAAGTTGCCAATGATCTTGACCTACCCAGATAAATACAGATAATTTCTAGTTGGCTCTGAAAATATATCACAAGGCTGGGCATAAAAAGACATCACTCCCAGTATCCATGATGACGTCTAGATTGGCAATTCAGAACTGATGTTGTAAGATCTCTAACTGGTAATTTGGCACTACTAATAAAGTAATTATAGCGGGTTTTGAGTTTAATGACGTCACTTTAAGTGCTCCTTCAAGGGACTTTCTTCAGTGAGAAATGGGTGGGGTTGCAGGTGGTGTGCAGGGTGTTGCTCATAGCAGCATGTGACATGCGGGAGTGTGGTTCAGCATGAGCATAGATATAGGAAGATAAGAAACTCTCAGTCCAGAAACTCTGTACTCCAGGCCTCAAGATGAGAGAGCTTGAATGAAGTTGTAGCTGATGGATTCCTTGGCTTCCCCAGGCAGCAGTGACAAGCAGGCAGGTGACTTTGGAGTGCCTGCTTGCTTGTGGGTTACAGGGAAGGCAAAGCTGAGTGAGTTTGCTGCCCAGAGACAGGGCAAAATGACACTGCCTTTTTTTTTTTTTTTTTAATTCACTAGCATTAAATACCTCCTTTTCTCCAACCCCCCCCCCCGCCCCTTTTGCTGAGTCCTTTTCTTGTTGACAGATTCCAGATTTGTTGCATATTCTGGGAAGTGGTCCAGTAAGATTTGATTTTTGTTATTGTCTTTTGTTTATTGATGTTGTTGAGTTTTGTCCAAGTATAAGGCCAAGTTGTTATAACTGGGTCCCCAGGAAAGAATCAAAATTAAAAAAAAAAAAAATCAGCCTAAATTCTGGAGACAATTTAGCAATTTTTATTGGGTACTTTCTTAAATGATCTGGTATCTGAAATCGATGAGCTTTTCAGAGATACAAATAATCATGAGGGATTGTAGCATGAAAATTTTGGCCCTTCTGTTAATTAGCTGAATAGCCTGGGCAGGTTACCTCTGTTCTCTCAACCCGTCTCCTCTGTAGAAGGGGGATGATAATATAACAGTAGTAGCTCCTACGTCCTGAGGTTCTTCTGAGGATTGAGAGCTGGTGCATCTGAAGAGTTAGGGCAGTGTGGGTATAGTAAGCGCTTGAGGAGTTTCCCCACATGCATCTTCAATATACAAAATGCTGTCTGGACTGAGTAACAAAAAGGTTAAACGGGAAGAAAGAAAACTGACGTGGTCCTCTAAAGTGAGAACATCTTGCTCTTATGTTCCATCATGGCACTTTCTCAGGTATGGGCAAAACACTTTCTGGGTATGGTTTGCATCCTCTTAGGTCCTTGCTCAGCAAAGGTGGGTTCCAATCCATTGTTTCTTAAATAAGTTGAGAGATTTCTTTCCTTGAGGTCTGCTTCCTTTCTGGCCTCATCTCTCAGAGTCAGGCTCTGCATGTTCTTCATCTTCTAGTCAGATAGATCAAACTGTCCTCCAAATGTAGCAAATTACAGAATGTTATATTCTCTAAATTTTTTGTAAATCAACTGTTATAAAAAAGATACATTAATTATGCATCTTAGTAAAATAGTTCTATATGGGAAGGGTAGAGTGTGGTAAAATGCCTTTTTCTTTTTTAATCCCTCTGTTGTAGGATAGTGAAATAACTTAGAAACGAATTTATCAGGGTATCAATGAATTTTCCAAAGATTTTTTTTTTTTTTTTACAATCTTAATATACGCGCGTTGTTTTTAACAGCGCCATTTTGTAACCAGAGCAACTCCAGGGAAAGCGTGTTTCATTAAGTTCCAGACACGTGTAAATTGCAGTGTTACATCTGTGTTCGAAATCATTAAAATCCTCAGGCAATAAGTTACAGAGTCTCTTATTCATTAGGTTCTAGACTCCTTGCTTCTGTGGTAAGATCTTCAAAGAGGGCCATCCCTGTCCATAGCAAGTCATTCTGCACCAGTGTCAGAGTCATGCATAATCAAAACCACTGGCTCTCACTGCCACGTTTCCTACTCTTGTTATTAGCTGGGAGATGGATGGTTGTGTTCGCAGCCCCTGAAGGACTTGAGGAGCTAGAGGTCCCTCGTGCCCAGGTTATACTTGCCTTCTCCCTCTCTGGCTAGCACTCTGTCACTGCCTTCATCTTCCAGGGGCCCAGATATACTTCGCACCTCTCCTTTCGCTAGGGATGGTGGCAGTGAGGGCAAAGGAATCTAACATTTGCCAGACGATGCTGGGCATGTTATGTCATTAATCACAATAGGCTCTCAGGGTGGGTGATGACAGCCTGTTGCGTAGAGGAAGGAAATGGAATTCTCTTCATCTTGGTCTAAATCCTGCCTCCTGAAGTCTAGGCATGCGAGCAGTTTTGTCCGACCTGGTGGTGGGCTAGCTTACCTGGAGCTGGAAAAAAAACGAATCACGGTCCTCTGGCCAGAGAGACCTGCCTGGAGATCTCACTGCTGTTCCTCGGTGAGACCAGCCTGGCAAGGAACGAGGAGGTGCTAGATCATATATCCAAGTGCCATGTTGGTCACTGTTTCCGGTGTTAGCAGAGTCTGGCTCTGGCTAAAATCTCACTTACTGTGCCTAATGTTTTGGTGAGGTCCTAATATGGTTTGTCTCAAGTAGGTTGAAGTCCACTTGATTTCATTAAGATTATTATATTCAGCTGTATAGTGATGTACATAAATATTAAATGCTTTATTATGTTTAAGTTTTAAGCTTAAAATAGGCACACCTGGAAGAGGTTTTGGTAAAATACCTTTTTCATTCTTCTGTTAGCATCACAGGGTTCTCATAAAGTTGACTATATAATTTCAATTTGCATATCCTTTTTATTTAAAGAAAAGTAAAATTTCAGTGTTTGCATCTGTTTGTCACTTCTCTTCCCTACCTAGAAACGGTGGAAAGAACTTTCTAAGGAAGACTTATGTCCTGCTTTTGATCACTCACCAACCAAAATAATGACTGAAAAATACAATGGTAATAGGATAGGCCTAGAAGAAGAAAAACTGACAGGGGACAGATACACAGGACTGTCCTCTAAAATGCAAGATACTTCGGAGGAGAGCAGCGAGAGGTAAGCTTACGGCAATAACGTGCTTGAAAAGATGAGACTTTTTTATTTTAATCAGTTCAGTGGATATGAACTCGTGTAGGCCCTTTGTTTAAATTGAATTTATGGAGCTATTCATTTATTTGTTACCTAAGGGTATTTAAGTAGTATGTGGTGACATCATTGATCTCAAAGGGCTTTCAGCCCTATTAAGAAGCCAGTACTTACAGACTGCAACCAGTTGGAAAATGGTTTAACTCAATACTAATTCGAGTGCTAAAGTTAATATAATTAGATGCTAGAACATATAGTATGATACAGAAGATAAGTGGTATGAATACCTGCCATTTGTACAAGTATCAGCGTTCGTGCTGTAGTTGTAATCTAATGGACAATGTGCCTTTAATGGAGTTATAAAATAATTTAGTGAGTATTTAAACTTCATTACATTATTGGAAGGGGAGAAGTCTTTAAAAAAAAAAAAAAAAAAACCCAAAATGCCTTTTTATATTTTTCGAGTTTTGAATCCGTATGAATGTGTAAACGTTCTAAGTTTTTAAATTAAAACATTTACATTTCTAAGGCTCTAGTTCTCTCCCACCCATTAGGAAGCTGGTATCCTGAGGTGTGAGGGAATGAGCGTGTTCACTTCACCTCTTCAGCGTCTCTCAGTGATGTTTTCTTTTTGTCGAATATAGTTTTTATTTAAGTGGCACATTTTATGTTTTAGTCCTGTTTGTTACATTGGGATGTTGTGGCACCGTGGAAGTCGTTGAGGTCCCCTGTATATTATAGTAGCTTCACTTCTGTATTTCCCAATATAAAAATTACCTGAAATATGTGTTACGTATTATACTGAAGAGTTTGTTACGACTTAGCAGTGTTACTCCCTTATTTATGGCTCTACTGGTTTTAAACTGCAAGTTAAAGCATTAATTTGCTTATTCCTTCTTTCACCTTAAGTATAATATTTTGAAATGAAGAAATCAGGTTTTCAATTACGTTATCTTTCTCAGTGATAAGATTCTCAGGTTCCTAATGGTGTTTTGGCTAGTACCATGTGCAGAATTAAATGGAAAATAGGCTCGATGATTGAATTGGTGTCCTTAGTATTTCAGAGGTGTTGGGTTTTAATCTTTAAGGACACAGACCCAACAAGGTAAACCACGAGTTGTCCAAATTTCACAGTTCCGAGGAGATCCGGAAAACCACTCAGGAGTTACAGAGTGATTGCAGAGGTGGTTTTATTGGGGGCGGGGAGGTGGTGGGTGTATATATTGTTTGCTGTCTCCCCGCAGCCTTCCCCCAGGAGAGAGGAGACCAGACCATGCTTGAAAGCAGAAGCAAAGCCCCAGTAGGAAAGTAAGGATTGTAAGCAGAGAGAACTATTTGAGGGAGCAGGTTGTAGAAAAGTAAAAGAGCATAAAATAAAGATTGCTGTGAAAAATTGTATTGTTCAGTCCTAATAAATTTTCATACTGATCTATAGCTTTGCATTAGGGAGGCTGATAAAATAAATCAAAATCTTATTGAAAGAATTTCCGTTTGAAGGGAGTAGGATACAATACTTTGTTTTCTTTCATTATTAAATATCCTTCAAGTCAGTTTTTTCATATTGAAGGTCGCATTCCCATAGTCACGAAATCAATTTAGTGAGTTATAAAAAAAAGCATTTTTAAAATAATAGAATACGATAAAATAGAAATTGGAGTTTAGAGAATAAAATAGATGAGAGTATCACAGATAATAACTATTTTAACATTTTTATATATGTATATATAATATATAAATTCTGTATATTGATATATATATTGTGTGCCTGTATAAATATGTCTGTGTGTGCAGTTACATTGTTGTGATGGTAAGATACTTCTTGCTGTTAAGGTTTACCATCAAAGTTTAAAAGCCAATGTTTGCAATTACGGTGCAATCCATAAACCCAGATCACTGAGTGGAGAACAGTTTGGATAAATGAGAAGTCAGGTTATTTGGATCCTGTGCGTTTTCATGGTGTGAAGTATGCCTCTTGAAACACGTATCGGCTATAGCCTGCTGGGTGTGCCATGGTGAGGAATTCCACATGATCCTCCATAGGCAGAGGTCCACAGGAGTCCTTCCGTGCCAGTTTGTGGCTTCTGAATTAGATAACTGTGTAGGAAAACCTGGGCAGGTTATTACATGGATGTAATTTCCTTAGGCCCAACTAGGTAAATAAAGATTTTATTGTATCACAACTTGAGAATAGTTTTTACTTCTTTGGAATTGGCGTTCTTAAACTAAGTGATGGCGTCTCTTGGTACTTGTTTTCTTTCCATTCCTGAAAACATGTCGGTAGTACAGTTTTGGAAAGCAAGAGCCTCTCTTCCGTTACTGATTTTAAATGGGAAAAATTGTGTTCTCAGCCCAACCAAAACCATAACCAGTTTCTCTAAATATAAATATCCTCTTTAAAAAATCCTCTTAAACTGCTATGTAATATTTAAAGCACTAATTACAGAATCACATAACACTCAGTGAATTCATATTGGGTTTACATGGGAAATATCAACACTGAATAAAAATTGTAATCATCTTCTGTATTGCGATGAAAGTTTTAAATGGAACGATCTGTTAAAGATTCCATCTAGGTTGGAACCAGGTTGTTTGGTGGCCGCAGGCTCCCGACAGCAGCAAATCCAGGGATCTGTGGAAGGCTGGCCCCTCGGATGGGAGCTCTGTATTCTTTTGCCTGTTTCATATATGCTTTGCCTGCACTTGAATACAACTTAAATTTTTTTCACTGACGGGTACACACGTATTTGTTAATAGTGAATTTAAATTCAAAGAGCAAATTTTGAGTAATAATTTTTGCAAGTCATTATAGCAAATATTCAGAGAGTTCAGACAGCCAAAGATACCCGGGTATTATATGATAGGTAAAGTGAAGAAGACATTGGAAATCATAGGGCACACAGAGGTAGGCAAAATAGAGACCCTGAGTTGCAAATATATTTAGGGGGTAAAATAATAACTCAAATTAGCAACATCCATTATTTACTGTAAATTAAATGCTGTAAGATAAGAATAGAGGGGCTGTAGGGGTTGAGTGGAGGGAGAAATTGAACAGAATTGAAAGGAGAGGACCAGAGAGAAGATACCTAGTTTAGAAGGGAGCAGGTTTGGAGAATAGCCAAAAACCATTTGGGCAAGAATGAAGTTGTGTACAGCAGGCGAACACTGGATAGTTTCTGTGTGGACATGTGTTTTCAGTTGCCTCGAATACATACCTAGGAATGCAGTTGCTGGGACATAAGGGAACCCTACTTTTCACATTTTGAGGACCTGCCAGTTTTATATAGTGTCTGCATCATTGTACATTCCCACCAGCACTGTCTGAAGGTTCCAGGAGTCCAAACAAGTTGAGCATTGATAAAAAATCCTAATATGTAGTCTACATTCAAATTTCTTTGGTTGTCTAAAAAACTACCGTATAGTTTTTTTTAAAAAGTAACTTTATTTGAGATATAATTTAGATACTATAAAGTTCACTCATTTAAGCATACAATTCAGTGGATTTAGTATATTTATAGAGTCGTGAAACCATCACCCTAATCTAATTTCAGAATATTTTTGTGATCCCAATCTCTTTAGCTATTTAAAGAAATAATCCAAGACCTAATCAAGGATCATTGATTGTGTTTGGTTGATACGATTCTTTGGTCTCCATTAATCTGAAATTGTTCACCACTTTCTTTTTTTTCCTTGCCCTGACTTTGACATTTTTGCAGTTCCTGTACCAGTTGCCTTTTAGAACACTCCACAATCTGGATTCCTCTGATTGTTTCTCATTACTTGATTCAGGTTAAACGTTTTGGCTGGGAGAAAAGTTGGCTCTCAATGTAGTAGACTGAAAGGCACTCAAGATTTTAATCAAGCTACACAACCCGAGAGCTATACTTCAGAAAAATTGCTGTGGTGGTAATATTTAATTCAGAGGCAAAAGTTAGATTTTTGCTATATTCTAGGCAATAAGTGAAAAAAGAGTAGATGGATTTTGTAAAAAAAGTTTTAAAGGGAAGAAATAGTAATGTACATGTTGTCATTGGCCATTCTTCTTTACAGTATTATAGGACCATGTGTCTTGGGAGTTGGAGAGCTTCCATTGGAACAAATATTCTGTATTGAATAGGAAAATGGAAGCTAGAAACAATGTGTGGACAGACAGCAATAGGCATCCCATGATAGAGTCTTTACAGAAGTATTAAGTAGATAGCTTTTACCAGTGGCCTTTGTGACAAATCACGTGTAAACACGAAAGGGGCTCGGATGCCAGGGTCTCTTGTCCCGCACCTCTTCCAGCGGTTTACCAAGAAAGAAAGCTGATAGCCACCAGCTCCCAATTCAACAAAGAAAGCACCATGCTTATTATTTTCAGGTCCTGCTG